>NC_081411.1:711844451-712444451 GCF_030272615.1 Cryptomeria japonica | reverse complement strand
GCACTCTAGAAGCCATAGAATGAGCATCTGACCTCCGTTTTTCAAAAAATTTATATTTTTGGAAAGCATGTGATGTGTACTTTCCAACCATCTAAGTTTTATTTCTCGATTTTTGTCCATGTATATTTTATTCAGTGTTTTCTTTTTCAGCACTCTAGTGGATATCATGGTTGTTTCAGGTCCTGAGATCTCTTCTCTAAGTAGGATGTCTCTATTTTGGTTCACATTTCTATTTCCAGTCTTCTTATAATTGTAGCTTGTATTTATGCAAACGCACTGAGATAAAGTGCCATCATGCATTGTTTACTTGGAATCTTGCATATCTTGTGTCTTGTTGTACATGCACTATTGATCAAGTGCCATGAGGGGGTTGATGTTTGCCTGTTGTTTGCCATCTTCCTTTGTCTAATGAATGTTCCTTCCATGACATTCGCCTCATGATGATGTGTCTCAAAACCTTTGATGTTGTTGGTTCTTCATCATGCAATTTTTTTTGTTGTCTTTTTCAGTGTTTCTGCCCCTCTCCCACTTCCGCATTATGGGGAGGTTTATCCTGTTGGTTCTACTACTTTCATGGTTCGATTGATCAGCTCTTTAGGCTTTGGTTTCTCAAGCCATCTGTATCTTCAATTTCAGTTGTTTTTGCCTTGTTTGCCTCCTGATTCAAGTAGTGTCATTTGAGGGCACTCATACAGATTACAGTCTTCTCTACCTGGTCATGTTCTATTTCAGTGGAGGTTCTTCAGATCAATAGTTATTTTTTGATAGAGTTTGCAGGTTCTTCATGCTTCAGTGATATTCTTTTTCATCTCTTTTTGGAGTAGAGTTTTGTTCCCACATGGTTTTCTCTATTTCTCTAGTTCATAGAGATTTCATTGTATTTGGGTACCTGATTAGGCCTTGTTGTCAGGACCCATCTTTATTGCTTTCAGTAGTTGTTCTAGGTTTTAGCTTCTCCCTAAGTCTAGCTTAAGGGGGGGTGTTAGAGTATTCGGGTATTTACTTGATTAATTAAGCAATATTTGTTTAATTATTTAAATTCCCTTTATCTCTTTTACACTTAAGCTAACTTTAGGTGCATATAATTAATTATTATGTGCAAACCTAGGTTTTCCCTTTTAGGGTTTCTTGACCTATTAAAGGTTGAGTTCTTTCTTTTCATTGTATGAAGAAGGATTATTATTGACAATACATTTTTGAAGATTATTGAGCTCTCATCTTTTGGAGCATATTTTTCCTGTGTATTCTTTCCTTCTATGATTTGCTTCATTGCTTCTCCTTGTAATAGGTTTTTCAGCTTGCAAATATGAGTTGGGCTCATGTGGTGTTGTATTTTCTCAACTCCTATATGTGTGTGTGTGTGTGTGTGTGTGTGTGTGTGTGCATGTATATATAGATATACATATGTATATGTATATGTACATGTATATGTATATGTATATGTATGTATATGTGTGTGTGTGTATGTATATATATGTATATATATGTATATATATGTATATGTATATATGTATATACATGTGTATATGTATATGTATATGTATATGTATATGTATATGTATGTACATACATTTATATATATATATATATATATATCTATCTATCTCCCCACACACACATACATACATATATAAATGTGTGTATATATATACATTGGAATGAGTTCCTCAAGTTATCCCTGACCATATGAGTCAACCTGATAATGATAATGAAGTGATTGTCATCAGTGTAACTCTCGGTGATGACCATGAGGAAAGAAAAATCCATGAGACAGTGGGGATCGGAAAGATTTTTCCCAATGATCAGACCTTCTAAAGTGTTTAAGGTCATCAAGCAAATCGACTTGATCTCTAGTTTTCAAGTCGATGTTTATCCGCAATACCAATTGACAAATATGTTTTTAATGCCACATATGTAGCCTAATTAACATAGAAGTATACATGGCAATTGACCAGACTTAACCGAGTGATCTGAATGAAGAGTAGGAGATCATGTGGATTCCAAGTGGTCAAGAATAAAATCTGATATGCAGTGGTCGATAGAAAATGGAGATCTCATTAATGGTGAACTTGTTACAGCTGATTGTAGGGCTTGAGGTAATCAACTAAGGCATAACCATATCTATGAGACAAATTGAGTTTGCTAAATATAGAAAACTAAGTACAAAGAACAATCAGAGAAAAAATGAGACATATTCAATGTAGGTGTGTTTGATCCAAGATAGAAAATCCAATCTACTACAGATCAAATCATAGAGAGATGAAAGAATTAATTTTTAAATGTAGAATTGGAGGGAAAAAAATTATAGCGTATAGATTTGATTGTGCAAGGTAGTAAATATGCTTGAATTGAGGTAGTTGGATATGTAGAAAAAGATAGAGGTAAAAAAAACACTAAAAATCTCAAGTGGATTGTGTGTGTGTATAGAGAGAAGAAAATTTGTCATTGTTGGAAGTGTGTGTGAAGTTGCAAAAATAGGAAGTGAGAGAACAGAGAGGAGACCAAAGATGAGAACCACCAATGCAGAGAACAAAGGTAGATAATAGTGAACAAAGAGAAGAGAAGATTCAGCAAGGTGAAGTAGAGGTAGAGAGAAGAAGAAAAATCAAACTAAGACAAAAAGGGTAAAAGATAAACATAAGAGAGGTAGAATCAACAAGAGTTACAAAACTCATTTGTAATAAGAATTTCCATAGTAAAGATTTGTATTTCATTATATATCTTTGAATGGGTGCTCAGAGAAAGGGTAGGTGCTCCTTGAGTTGGCACTAAGAACATCAGGGATTGGTACTGTAGACACTCAAAATTGTCATGTCTAATTAAATAAATATTTTATTTATTTAATTATCTAAGCCTAATTCTTCTATTAATTAAATAAATTTTTATTTATTTAATTAATTCATTTATCCTCTTCTAGCCTTATTTCTCATTTAAATAAATACATTTATTTATTTAAATTATCCCTTTCCTAAATTAAATAAATATTTTATTTATTTAATTGATCCCATTTCTTCTATTAATTAAATAAATATTTATTTATTTAATTAATTCATTATCTTTTTCTACACATGACACATGTCATTCATCTCTTAATTCATACACTACCTACCTCTTTCATTATTTTGGTATTTCTTTTACCTACCCTCTAATCCTAGCCGACCTCTCTTTTTACACCTCTCAATCTTAACCCTCCATTTCTTATTGTGTCTTCTATTTAAGAAGATGTCTTCTTCATTATCAAACCCTAATCACTCAGGCTAATCAATCATTCTAATCACTCATCCTAATGACCAATTTTGAAGACTTGGCTACACTACGATCCTACTTGCAACCACATTCCGTTCTTTGTTGAGCTCTTGTGCATATAAAAATCTAAAAGCAAATATATCAAGCAAGATCAATGGAGATAGGAAGAATGGAGATCAAAACCCTATTGGACATGTGATGGTATAATATTTGTGATTTTGAGTTATTTGCATTGTCTTAGGTAATCTTCATATGTTATGGTGGATCTTTGTTCATTGTTAGGCTAGGGTTTTGTGGTTGGATTCATTTAGCCTTTCAATTTTGTTATTATTGTTATCCATTTTCACCATACACATTTTGGCACGCCCGGTGGGACATGGATTTTTCTTAGATCTATGTTTTTTTGTAGATTTTTCTAACCCTATATTGCTATTTTGTAAAACAATTTGGAGAATAACCTTGTGCAGCTAGGGTTTTGGACACAAAATCAAGATCTTGAAGAGATTTGATCATATCTCATAAAAGGCTTGGAAATTTTGCACCAAATGTTTTTTGCAGGTTGAAGAAAGTATCAGGAGCTCTCAATCCAAAATTCAGAATTTTTGGAGCAAATTTTCAATTTTTAGGAATTTTTTATGATTTTTCATAAAAAATTTATTTTGAGAGCAAATGAGAGAATTTTTTGGATTTTTTTACATTTTTAGAAATATTTCATAATTATACATAGGATATATTCTTTGTGATTTTAATTTTGATGCAAAATATTTCCCTAAAAATCGGATCTTTAAAAATTAGGGTTTTTCTTTATTTTGATCAGATCTCACAAACGGATTTGAATTTTGACATAAAAAATATTTTGTAGGTCACGAACAGTATCAGAAAGATTCAGTAAAAATTTCAAATTTTTTGGATTCATTTTGCATTTTATATGAATTTTTTATGATTTTTCATAAAAAATTAATTTTGAGAGAAAATTAGCGAATTTTTCATATTTTCTTACATTTTTGGAAATCTCTCAAAATTATACATAGGATCTGTTCTTTGTGATTTTAAATTTTATGCAAAATCATTCTTCAAAAATTAGATCTTTGAAAATTAGGGTTTTACATTATTTTACTCATATCTCACAAACTTCTTGGATTTGTTATAGAAAAGTTTTTGTGCAGGTTTCGAAGACCATAATGATTCTGCAGTAAAAATTTCAGATTTTTTGGATCGATTTTGTATTTTATATGAATTTTTTATGATTTTTCATAAAAAATTAATTTTTGGAGCAAATTAGCAAATTTTTTGGATTTTCTTACATTTCTAGAAATCTCTTAAAATTTTACAGGTGTTCTTTTTTTATGATGAATCAGGTCTTTGAATTGGTCAACAAAACGCACTGTTGAAGCCCCCTATTTCACAAAGTCTTTTGGATCTAAAATTTACCTAACTTGTGTGCTTGCAGGAAGGGGTGATCATTTGAAACAATCCAAACTACTAATAAATCTTTGTTGCAGGTCCTTGGCAAGGGTTTTTGGATTTTTATTGTGTGCCTTGTTTTCATAGACTAGCAAACACTTCAATTGGTGCACTAAAATTGAATCATTGTCTTTTGTGTCTTGAGCAATAGGCTCTTTTTGTTTAATCTTTAGAGGGCCTGTCTTCCCGTGTGGTCATTAGGACTACTAGTGAGAAGAGAATGACCCAAGTGGTAGTGAGGAAAACCCACCTCATCTGAGCCACTATAATCAAATGTATTCATGGTGAAAACTATGAATAACGTGTGCTGATTAGTTCATACCGACACTATGTCTCCCCATAAACCCATTTGATCAAATTTATTTGATCATTTGTAGGGCGTAACCCCTACCGGCTGGGAGCCTTCTATATTTACAGAGCTAAAAGTGTCGCATGTATGGCCACACGAGCGGATGCCCTTACTAGCACCTTTTTGTTTTAGAAGCCCAAATCCTTCTAGTTGTTGGGGCAGGAGGTCGGACCTCTGGTAGCGGCCCACACACATACGGTTCTTAGTAGAGATACAAAGTTCGCCATGGGGAGTTTTCATGGGGACTGATGCTTGGCTGACCCGAGAAGTGAGTGCCGAGGGTGGAGCCAGTGAGGTCAAGTATCTAAGTATCCGCTCTGAATAGCGTAGCCTCGGGGGTAAAACCCCATGTGGGATCAACAACTATTGTCTTGGCCAGCCATAAGAATTGTGCCTGACTTATGTTAAACATTCAAACAATCAAGACCAAACAACAAAACATTGTGTCTTTTGTGTCTTCAAGTGTATGCAAAACAATTTTACATCAAACAACACACTTTTCTTGGAGTCATTGTCAGTCTAAACACTTGCAAACATTGAGTCCTCATCAACATTGTGTCCTCTTGTCACGAAAAATAGTCAAACATTCAGATTTGGTCACAACCAAAAACTTCACAAATTGGAAAAATTTCACAGTCCAGCAAACAAAAGAAATTAGTTTCGGAATACTTGAGCTTCCTAGGTTGTTTCTTCAGGTTTCATCTAGCATTCAACCTGTCCTTGGGTCTCACATAGTCCATCATTGCTTCACATCTCATTTTACATTCACAATTGTCTAAACTTGAGTCAAAAGGTCACTTGCTTGTCCTCATCATACTTTGTCAACACACTACATACAACTACACTTTGCTAAGTGGTCCCTCATCAAGGTTTTTACCTTTGGGTCTCATTTGGTCTTACTTAGGGTCAAGGTTAGCTTACCTCATCAAGAGAAATGATCATCTCTTTGGAAGTCACACCTACTCTACTACTTACATACTTGGTCTTACACTTTGGACATTGCAAGTACACCTCAGATTCATTTACACTCCATACAACTCTTGGTCTTCCATACTTTTTCCATTTTTCATCTAGTCTCTCACATCTTGGTCAAATACCTAGTTCATGGTTGAAACATGCCTTCAAAAATCTAGGAGAATAGCTAAAGAAGCTCAAGAATCTGCAAACATGAGTTCTTATGAGTATGACAATGATTTATTCTTCAATCCTGAGCACACTACATTACCAGACATGGATGTTTATAGAAACAATCCAAATGTGGAAAGCGCAAACACTATAAACAACAATACTACACACAATGACAATGTGGACAACTCTTCAATACTATCAGCAGACATAGAAGACTCCATAATGAATCCTCATTTCAATAGATTGGTTGAAGAGATAATGAGGAGAGATCGACAGTACTTTTTACACATGATGGTACAAAGTGGAGTTAAAATACCTCATGACTTTGACATGTCTCAACTTATGGAAAGTCGACCCTCACAACAAACTCAATCCAACATGGATCAAAGGAGACCAAATAGTGGAGGAAATAGAGGACCGTATATGATGCCTGAGTCACCATCAGTTTTGCTTCAAAAACCAGAGATCCCACATACACAAGCTCAAACATATGATACTTACCTTCGAAGACCATCATGGAAGCCTTATGCAGATAGATATGCTCAATCACATGCTCAAGGTATGGATCAATCAAAACAAGTAGATACTCAAAGGCATCCCCAAAATTTTGACACAAGGAGACCTCATGTCAAAATTGGGGGCAACACAATGGAAAATGAAATGCCTATGGAATATGGTATATATGCACAAAATAGATATGGGGTCCCTCAACATGAAGTTATGCCAGGTGCTCCATATATGCCACATCAATATAGACCTCCATATGGACATGTCTATGATCAGTATCATCCATACATGCAACAAGCTCCTCCTCAAATGGGTGTTTCAAACATGGGGTATGCTACAAGAAATCAATCTCCTCCCAAAAATAATTTGGAGCAACAAATAAGAGATTTACAAAAGAAAATGGAGGACATGAGTACATCAAAACCAACATACACTATGAGAGATATATGTCCTTATCCCTTTGATAAGAGCATTCCAATGCCTCCATTTCCTGCACACTTTGTGACGCCAAAATTTGACAAGTATAGAGGGAAAGGGGACCCCAAGGCACACATAAGACAATTCTTCACAACTTGCATTGAGGTAGCAGTAGAAGAAACATACTTGATGAGGTTGTTCCCACAGAGCTTAGGCGATCAAGCTATGGAATGGTTTTCTCAATTACCTCCTGGTATTAAGTCATGGGGCGACTTAGCAGAGGCATTCATTCAGCATTTCTCTTACAATATAGAAACAGATGTCTCAGTTACTACCTTGTGCAATACGAAACAAAAGGAAGGAGAATCTTTTGCAACATTTTTACAAAGATGGAGAAATTTAGCTAGCAGATGCTCTTGCGAAATCCCACAGAAACAAATGGTAGAAATGTTCACTCAAAACGTTAACAAGGCTATTGGCTATGATCTCAGGAAAGCTTGTTTGTCTACATTCAAGGATGTTATTGAAAAGGGCCTAGCAACAGAAAAGGTCTTAATTGAACAAGGAGTCATTAAGATATTCAAAGAAAACAAAGAGGACTTTAAAGGAAAGGACAAACCAAAATTTTGGAACAAGAACAAGAACACAGTTAATGATGGTGTTGTTGATGCCAACACAGTGAGACCCAAGTTCGTCTTTTCTGGATCAAGTTCTACCAACAATCAGGTGAACACTCAGACAACTTCTAGACCATGAAGGAAGTACACTCCATTGGGAGAACCACTTGAATCAGTATTCAAAAAGCTTGTGGCAAACAAAGTGATCACAGTTCCAGATTTTCCTCCATATGAACCAAAGGTCAAACCAAATTGGTGGAATGATGATGAGTATTGCGAATTTCATAAGAGTAAGGGTCACAAGACAGGTAATTGCCATCGATTGAAAAACATTGTGCAAGATCTCATTGATAGAGGTGATATTGAGATTGAGGGACATTCATCTAATCAAGAACATGAGGTGTTTAAGGAACCATTCCCAAAACATGACAAAGGAAAAGGCAAAGTCACAGATGATCAAGCCAATTACACTAGAGCACCTTACAATTATGATTCTACTATAAATCACATCTCAATGGACAATCATATCTCTACTATTACTATCAAGAACAAAAATCCTGAGAATCCTTCTCAGAGACCCAAGATTGTCCTAAAAGGTGTGGGATCTTCTTCTGAACCTACCTCTGAATGTCATGTTACAACTCGTCGAGGTAAAATCATGTTGCCAGGTGCCTCCACTAAAAATACGGCTCCTTCATCAACCAAGCCTGAGTATGACCTTGTAGAACAGTTAGGGAAGACACCCGCGCTCATCTCCATCCTTGAGCTCTTACGCATATCCCTTGCTCATAAAGCTATTCTTGACAAAATCTTGAGAGACACCACCGTTCCTACTGATCTGAACGTGGACCAGTTTCAAGCATTGGTGGGATACCTTTCCATTCCACATTCCCTTACATTCACAGAAGCCGATGATGCCTCCGTAAGTCAGCCACATAATGCACCATTACACATTGAAGCCTTCATACACAAACATAGAATAAAACAAGTCCTGATAGATGGAGGAGCAGGTCTAAACATTTGTACATTGAGCACAATTAAACAATTGGGATATTCTGATAACGTTGTGAATGCTACAAGCAAAATTACCATCAAGGCATATGATGATGAAGAACGTTCATCCAAGGGCACAATCACCTTACCTCTTAGAGTTGGGCCAGTTACAAAGGATGTGGTTTGTCAAGTACTTGATCTTGATCTCACATATAATATATTGCTAGGACGCCCATGGATTCATGAGATGAGCGCAGTCCCTTCTACATATCATCGATGTATCAAGGTTCCACACAATGGAGTTGAAGTGACCGTCAAAGCGGATCCAAATCCATTCATATATTGCAACAATCTGCAACCTAGATCAGAAATAACAATACCAGTCAATCGAGAAGCTATTCCTTCATCGACATATGTGGATCCAGAATCCTTGAAAGCTTCTACATCCAAACAAGTAGAGCTCAAAGACAAGGTCAAGATTAAAGACATGGGATGTGGTGAGTATATCTTTCATGTTGATCAACTCCCACTGTCTCCTAAGCCATTCAGTCGACAAGAACAATCTACAAGCAATATTCAAGACCAAGGAATTGGGTGTGAACCACCTAGTGTTGTGGCTACTAAGTCCGAATGTAAATCTCCTATAGCGGTGCAAGCAACTCTTGATATCAATAGTCCTAAGAGTTGTTCCAGCAAAGAATCTATTGAGCATATCACCAGCCCTCTTGATAACTCACATAGCCTTACTATTTCATCCACTCATTCCATTTCCACTCCACTTCCAGACTTGGATCAACAAGAATTACAAAAACCCTTACTCATTGGGGATCAAAACTCAAACTTTGAAGAGAAAAATCTACAAGTCAAAAATAAAGAAAAGTCCTTTAGTCCAAATCAAAATCAAAAGTTATTCGACTCTGCAAAGATCAAAGTCAAGGATAAAAATCCTAAGAAAAAAAAAGAGCAAGAGATGATCTCCCCTAATACCAAAATAACTGGGGGCAAAAGTTCTACAATTTTAAGTCAAAAGGCATACTTGTTGATCCTAAGTCTCCATCATGCTATCCTACTTTCACTTCTTTTCACAGTCATAAGCCTTCATAACTCATCCACTTGTTCCGCACATCCTTTCCCTTTTGGCGATACATCATGGACCTTTAATGGAGCTTCCTCAAAGGACTTTATTATCAGTAATGCCCAAACTTCTTCAGGTGACATGCATATGGGCCTGTGTAGTCCACAAACTAGTAATTCTATCTCAGTTCCTTTATCAAGGAAGACAGACACTCAAGCTACACATCATTCAGTCAAGGAACAATGCAGTTACAATCATAAGATCAAGCCTCACACATTTGAGGTAGGTGACTTAGTTCTCAGAGAGAACCCCAAGAATCAGCAAGACAGAGATAAGAAGGGCAAGTTCGAACCAAACTGGCTTGGTCCTTACATCATCACAGCGGTATATGGATCTGGGGCATATCAGCTCTCAACTACAGAAGGTGAACCCTTGGAGGATCCTATCAATAGCATGCACCTTTGCAGGTTCTACACATAAGCTCTTCGGAACAT
This sequence comes from Cryptomeria japonica, assembly GCF_030272615.1. Classification (NCBI taxonomy): domain Eukaryota; kingdom Viridiplantae; phylum Streptophyta; class Pinopsida; order Cupressales; family Cupressaceae; genus Cryptomeria; species Cryptomeria japonica. The sequence goes on along the minus strand of NC_081411.1, from coordinate 712,434,161 downwards.
CCTAATTCAAAAATACAAAAAAAATTATAAAACAAAAAAAATAGTCATTTGGTGAAAACCTAGCAAACAGGCGCCTTGTGACAACAAAAAAAATTGAAAAATCGAAAAAAAAAGTAAAGAGAAATAATTTCGTCCAATGGTGAAAACCACTTCAGTGGCGCCCTGGGCAAGTACCATGGTGAAAACTGGGTCACCAGCGCCATGCGTAGAGACTTTGCTCCTCCAACTTTCAGGATTCTCTTTCATCTTTCACTTTGCACACACTCACAACCTATTCCTTCACAATAAACTTACCCATTTCCATCATGGCTTGTTATTGATCTACCTAAGATTGGTTAGCCATCCATAACCCTCCCTTTTCACTCCCTTTCCATCCATAATAAATCAGATCCTATCTGTGGCTAAGGCAAATCCTACGTCTAGTAATGGGTGTGGAACTGAGAACATCACATGTTTCGAGGAGTACAGTTTCTTCCAGCTTCCTTCAAGTCTATCCACGCACAATCAGCAATAAAGCAACATCTGCATCGCCAGTCCACAATAAAGTTCCATCTTCTCCACAATAAAGTATCAGTTTCATGGATTCAGTCAGTTTCATATGAGACACAGCAGCAACAATGAGCTTCAACAAAATCAAATCTTTCAACAGACTCAGACAACATATGGTTCAGTGCTATCTATCCTTTTTGTGAAAGTGAACATTGTGACCACAATCGAATAAGACTTATACAAGTGGCAAGAGACACTAAACTTGAGGACTACAGTGGATGTTGGTGTCGAGTCTTGGTTTTCTTTTGATTTTATCTTTTTGGTGACATGTCTTTTAGCTTTTCCAGGATGTCTTTGACTAGAGATTCTATCTCCAAGATGTCTTTGACTAGAAAGGCGAGGATGGGGTATTGTCACCTATTTGCATTTGCTGTCTGTCGATTGTCTTTTAGTAATGCTATGACTTGTCCAAGGATATGAGGACACTGTGAGTCTAGTATGAACTAGGGCATTCCTTGTTTGTGACTGTCTTATCTCCATGCAAACAGGTACAATGACTTTCTAGGCCGAACAAATGCCTCGATTGTCATAACCTATTCTGCCATAATAAAGCTCAATGATGATAACGCACAAGAAGCTCTTTCACGTTCATATCTTCTGTCTTCCATCCCCCTTTCTTGATTGACTTCCATTGTCCTTCTCGAGTCCGCGTAGCCCGCTATCACATGACTGAGTATAATGACACACCAAAAAAATTTGCATTTCATATAGTTACACCTACATCACCACATATAAGCATTTCATACATACATATAGATATCACAATTGCATCACATCCTGCATACAACACATGTTAGCACATCTCAGATTTTCATTATGTAAATAATCATTTGCATTATCATATTCATTTGCATTACATACATTCACATTTGCATCATGCATCACATATACAACATAAAAGAACAAAAATATGTTGCATTACATCATATAAGCATCCATATCATAAAACATGTATCACATAAGAACATTTCATCACATAAGGTACACATGCATATAGTTGCCGCAAAAATGGATCATCTCTCATATATAATCAAAAGTGTCATGATACAATGATGTTAAAAGAATCATATGGCTACAAAATCACCCGCAGGTGTCTACAATACAAAATGGTACAAAACTGATACAAAGGAACCCACTGATAACTCCTGCCAACACTATTGGTAGTGCTAATCCTGTCCATGTCATGGTATCCCATGCCCAATGTCCCACCCTCATCCCTAGTCCTGGATCCTAGAACACTCATCTCAGTGCATCCCTATCTCTGTCTCGATCATAGGGTACTAACTCCCCATTGATCGGTATCCGTAGAATCCTATATACATCCTCCAAGGTGACTGTCATCTCACCCATCGGCAAATGCAAACTACAAGTCTCTGAGTGCCATCTCTCAGCCAGTGCAGTCAACAATCCCATGTTCACCCAAAACTCAGGCACATACAGAATGTATCTCAATCCCATAACCTCAATCACAGTTCAGTCCTCGGCTGTCAACTCAGGTCGCAACCTCTGAGTCGATGGGAATCTCTCCCGTGACTCCAGCATCGGCAAGTACTCCTACAGTCAAGCAAATCAAATCATGTCAGTCATAGTGGCATTCACTATTTATCACAAAATGCTACTCGCTATCTAAATGCACATAGCTATTTATCCTAGTGACACTCACTGTTCATCACAAAGTGTTGCTATCTATCCTAGTAGTACTCCCTGTTCATCACAAAGTACTACGTGTGTGACACTCACTGTTCATCACAAAGTGTTACTCACATTTGCACTCCCTGTTCATCACAAAGTGCTGCTCATATTTTAGTACTCCCTGTTCATCACAAAGTACTCTATCTTGGTACTCATTGTTTATCACAAAGTGCCTTGATCTATCTTAGTCTTCCCTAGAGGACCTTCTTGAGTGTATCCTCTCAGCAGCTTATCCAATCGACAGCGTATGTTCATCACAGAACTGCCGATTTGACCTGGAAGACACAAATTCACATTTTTGGACACAAACACATTTTCTTGACATAAATGCGCATTTATTACATTACCTAGTATGAATTAATGACAATAATAAATGCATCAAAGTATGAGCAGGTTTTGTGGTACTCACTGGCTCTCCTGCCTCTGTTGGCCTCTAGAATCGGCGAACATGGTCGAATCTGTGAACAAAAGCCATCGCTGCTAACTGTTGCTGCTTTATTTTCGCTTTGCACTATGCTCTTGTGACGGTGTAGATGACAATGAGGATGTATTTTCCCCCGTGGTCTATCTTATAGATTGCCCTAGCTCTCATTTCCCGAGTCAGTCTTCCTTATCCCATGACTTTGTCACTTTATCTGATCAGTCCATTCTATCCCATCTTTCTTATCGAGAGATTGTCTGCAATCTTTTCAGACATTTTCATCCAATCTCTCGAGGGGGCATATCATTCCCATTCTGGGGCAACTCTGTATCAGTTCATCTTATCTTCTTTGAAACAATGCGACAAGCCGCATTGTCTCAAAGAGGGGCAAAATGTAGACACTCAAAATTGTCATGTCTAATTAAATAAATATTTTATTTATTTAATTATCTAAGCCTAATTCTTCTATTAATTAAATAAATTTTTATTTATTTAATTAATTCATTTATCCTCTTCTAGCCTTATTTCTCATTTAAATAAATACATTTATTTATTTAAATTATCCCTTTCCTAAATTAAATAAATATTTTATTTATTTAATTGATCCCATTTCTTCTATTAATTAAATAAATATTTATTTATTTAATTAATTCATTATCTTTTTCTACACATGACACATGTCATTCATCTCTTAATTCATACACTACCTACCTCTTTCATTATTTTGGTATTTCTTTTACCTACCCTCTAATCCTAGCCAACCTCTCTTTTTACACCTCTCAATCTTAACCCTCCATTTCTTATTGTGTCTTCTATTTAAGAAGATGCCTTCTTCATTATCAAACCCTAATCACTCAGGCTAATCAATAATTCTAATCACTCATCCTAATGACCAATTTTGAAGACTTGGCTACACTACGATCCTACTTGCAACCACATTCCGTTCTTTGTTGAGCTCTTGTGCATATAAAAATCTGAGAGCAAATATATCAAGCAAGATCAATGGAGATAGGAAGAATGGAGATCAAAACCCTATTGGACATGTGATGGTATAATCTTTGTGATTTTGAGTTATTTGCATTGTCTTAGGTAATCTTCATATGTTATGGTGGATCTTTGTTCATTGTTAGGCTAGGGTTTTGTGGTTGGATTCATTTAGCCTTTCAATTTTGTTATTATTGTTATCCATTTTCACCATACACAGGTACTCTTTGGGTTGGTGTCCTAAAGATATTTATTCAGTTTTATTTGTGAGGTTGGATTGGAGTTGTAGACTCCAACAACTATTCTCACCAAGGTTTTTCCCATATTGGGTTTTCCTCGTAAATCTTGTGTTGTGGATTGATTCTTTTGTGTGTATGTGTGTTCTCACTTGTCTAGCATCCTTTATCCCTGCACACTTAATTTAGAAAAGTTTTGTAATACACTAATTCACCCCCCTCTTAGTGTCCATTTGTGTTCTTTAGAAATAACCAAATTTAATTTAAAATCCTAAACTAGTGAATTTATATTAAATTTAATGTTAATATTTAGATTGTCTAGAAATTATAGCCTTATGAATTATTACCTAAAACTATTATATTCAACATTTTTTTAGTAAAGTAGCTAGTGGAAAGGACCCTTAATCAACAAAGTAGCAGGGAGAGTCTATAATTTCAGTCAAAAACACAAGTGACTCGTAATAGTGAATGGGTTTCTAAGTAAAGGATAGGAAAAGAAAGTTGGTATTGACAAGAAGGTCACATGTCATTATTATGTATAGTATGAGAAACCTAACTAAACAACGTGAACAACAAAATACAATTTAAAAATAGTGCACACAAAGTAATTATGACTAGATGTAATAGAATTCTAGAGAATATGGAATGGAGTTCCAATTTATAATTTATGCAATTACATGATTGATAGATAAAAAATCAGCCACAAAAATGTATTGGTAAAAACATTGAGAAAATAAAACAATTTAAAATCATTACTTGATATCTTAGACGAAATTCAAATAAGTTGATGAACCAATAAACTTTATGATTAAAATCTAAGGAATAGAGGATTGAGAAGCTATATAAGTATTAATATAGGTTTCTCAACAAACACTAATAATCTAATGTTATGTGTGTGTACAAAGGGTGTTGATCGTTTATAACGTTCAAGTATGAAAGAAATTGAAGGATATAGTGTTCTCTACTAAGGTATATCATTGAAAAGTATCCCATAATCAACAAGTTATATAGTCAAATGCAATAGTTGTAATCATGACTTATAATTTTCAATCTAATCTAGTCCAAATCCCATGAGTTTTTGTATTTGTGTTTTGTGCTAAAGCATATTATCTAATAAAAAGGATGTGTTTCTCATTAGCACCCTAGTTTTTGCATTGTAGGAATAAGAACTAAGAAGTAATTAATCACAAGGCCCCATTATGTTGTATAACCACTCATTATTGGAGACTAGGCATATATGGTCACTTTTGTAGTGAATATTGATCATATTAGTAGATTTGTAGATACCAAATGATGGTCATTCTATTGAGTGTAGAATGATGGTCATGCTAGTTATAACTAGGTGGTGTTGGCTTGTTTAGGTGTTTAAATTATTGACTTATTTTTGGACCATTGAAGTTGTTGTAGAACTTTGTGTTGGGATCCAAGAACACTGAGAGGGGGGGGCGAATCAGTGTTCTGCGGGTAAGATAATATTTTATGCTTTTATACCAAACACATATAAACCGGTAAACAAATAAACATATAACTTAAAGAAAGTGAACCATCCACATGAATGAAAACCATAACACATAATTTATACATGGAAAAACTCAAAGAAGAAAAACCACGGTGGGATTTGTGACCCACAATATTAGTTCACTGGCCATATGAAAGATATTACATATAATGGGGGCCTCCACATGCAGGAAGGCACACTACCTAGAGCACACTGCTCATCACTAAAGAGTCTTACTGACTGCAAGCTTCTGCTGAAGTAAAACAATGAAAGTGAACTCATAAAATGCATCCGCTATACCAAAAAGAGTTCTGGTTATAGCTCTGCCCTGTACCGGTTCATAAACCCTGAACACTACTACCAGTATCACCTTCCCTCCAAGAATGTCTTACAAAATATTTACATATCATTGCATGATACAACATTCACATACAAATGATCTTCGCATTCCACAATACTCATAAGTTCTATCCTTGCATAACCCTTAATGATTTCCTATCACACATCTCTCTCATAATGTCCTAACACACTGACCTATATACCGATACAAACAATATGCCTTATGTCGGCTTACAATGCATTACAAAAGATATATAATGTCAGCCTTATACAATAATTACAAAATGATTTTCTAAATAAATCTTCCTTGATGTCGGCTTCCTGAAGTGTTGGATGCTGGTGTCGGTGCCGGTGTAGCCTTGAATGCTCCAAAGCCAATGTTTGTTAGTAAATACCTCATAATATCGGTAAATGATTCCTATCAAATCTTGTTGCCATCAATGACAAAAAAATGAATCCAATGAGTGTCAATTGCCAACAATCTCCCCCTTTGGCATTGATGGCAACACTCATGTGAAAAATGGATTCCCTGTCGGTTCAACATAAATATGCTCCCCCTGAGCAATACACTCCTTCTGATATTCTGATATCCTTCCCATGTGTTCCTGTCTGATTTTTTTGATATTTTTCACATATATACACTCCCCCTTTAGCATCAATGTCAAAGATTGGTGAAAGAATTGAAAGAATTTAGAACAAAAGAATGAATAAATACTATTAATTTTACTAGACCTTGACTAACTTCAAATTTTCAAGGTAATCCTTATCCAACAACTGAAGATATGTATCCCAACCGGTTTTGAAAGTTTCAGAAATAGATACCAGTCCACTTAGTAAGTGTGCCAATGTTTCCTTCTCTTTGACTTCTGTCATTGTGGGTTTAGCAATCATGTCCATACATTTTCTCTTATGTACACCCAATGAATCTAATCTAGGACTTACAAGTCCTTTATGACTCCTTGCTCTTCGAATGATCTTTTCTTTCTCTTTCTCCAGAGAAAAAATTTGACTCTCTAAGGAAAAAATTTGTCCATCAACAGATGTTGTTAGTGATATTAATCCATTAAAATAATTTGCAATGTTAGCTATCTTATCATACAATTCCTTCAATTTTCTATCTACATTAGCTGTAAGAATTTTTATGTTACAACAAACCCTATAGATATTTGTACATGGTTTTAGACAAACCTCAATAAGAGTGAGTTTGCTCTTTTAGCTGCAGTGAAACTTTCTAAAGCCTGTCGGTTTGCAATCTGCCTCAGTGATTGAAAATTGTTATAAATATGCTCAGTTAGTGTTTTGAGCTTGTCGGAAGGGCTTGCTCCATCTTCAATCTTATAACTAGGGATCAATTTGTGCAGCACTGTAATTGATTGATCAATTATTCCCTTGTTTGCAGTTCCCTATGTTGACATTTGCATGAAGATTGCATTAATGATATGTTACATTGTCATTGATGTCAATTAATCGGTAATGATTTTTTGTTATTGTTGATATTGTCTTATAACCGGTAGGATGAGCTTAATGAAGACAATTGTAAACTAGTATTTAAGTTTGTGAGTTGAACTGGTAACCGATAAAAGGTTAAACCCTATCTATTTGATGTAACCAATAAACCCTACTTGTTGTTTTTGTTAAACCCTAACTGATTAAGTTTGGAAAATTGGTTATGCTGGTTTATGATCTGACGATGAGCTGTAATGATGGTGACACATATGGTCATTGTATGAAGATGATTTCAAAATGTTCTGGTGTGTTGTTGTAATATTTTGTCTAGGGAATGAGCAAAGTGTATTTCATCTAATGCAAAGCGCATGATGAGTTACAGAGATCGAAGAGGTGATCATAGAGTAGTCAAGGCTTTCTTGATTAATGTGCAAAGATTGCTATGTAATCCAATAGTCATACTTGAATCGACTTGTTTGGAATTTCTATGAGATTTTAACATATATTGTCGACCTAATTGATTTGCTTATAAGGTCGATGAAGTTGTTTTGTAAAAGGTGTTGGTAGAGATTAGTTGAGTGTGTGGTTGCCGAACCAGATGATGTGTTTGTAGTTTGAGTAAAGGTAGATAGGAGCTTAAAAAGGATTTGATCAAGAAAGTATAGTGTTATTCAGATAGATCAAGCAAACCCCTGTTGTTTTCTAACAATTACAGTAGTACTAAAATCCCTTAACTAGGTAAGCTCTAACAAGCTTGGTTACTTTTCAAATCCTCTAACAAGGTGATCCATTAGCTTGGATTTTCAAATCCTCTACCAAGGTTACTCCTAACAGGGTATTGCTTCTAACAAGGCATTTGTAGTCAATCCCTTAACTAGGTGGTTCTTAACAGGATCAGTTCTTAACAAGACTTTTGTAAAGCTTTAACACGCTTGGCTCCTAATAGGGTGAACTTCAGAAGAGTTCAAATAATTATCTTGTGACTCTCATCTCACTGTGGTTTTTCCCATTTGGGTTTCCACATCAAAAATATTTGTGTCACGTGGTGAATGTTTTTGTGGTTATGATCTTATGGTTGATTTGATTAACTACTTAACTATTCTAATAAGTCATGATCACCGAAAGCATTGAGAAATGAAGTCAGTTGGCATATGATAAAGCATTTGGTTGTTCATAAGTTTGATGTTATTTACTGTTAACTTGTTGTAACAGTCAACCAGATTATCTTATAAGTTTTTATCTTGACAGTGATATTTCATTGATTAGTTTACTTTGTGTGATTGAAATGGAGATTGGGAAAGTTTGTATCAGTTTTTCTATAAACTGATTCACCCCCCCACTCTCAGTAATCTATTGAATACTTATTCTTTCATCATACCATCACCCTCCTTTAGTAATTTTTGAGTAGTCATCATCATTAACTCAGTTGGACTCATCTCAGTGACTGATTTCTTCTCAACCTTAGAAGTGTCAATTGTCAAAACCTTTGTAGGGGAATCAATATTAATTGTCGATATAGTCTCAGTTCCCTTTACCTTATCCTCTTTAGCACCGGTGGCTTTGCCACTTGGTGTAGTGTCAGTTATTGTTGGTGGAGTATTATCCACAATATGTCCTATAACCTGTACATTTCCTTCCTCAAAAATGGTTTCTACCAGTATGGACTGTACACTTTCCTTAGCCGATTGAGTCTATATATCTATAGTTACTGTCGGTTTAGTCAAAATTGCAGTTGAACTACCCAAAATACCTTTCCCTTTTGATTTGTTAAGAATGGTGGAAGTTGTTTCCTTAACAAACTCTTCCTCAGATGTAAGAAAATTTGGATTTTTCTAGAAGAATTTTGTCCAACCCTCACTGGTCTCATTTATCACTTCATTAACCCTACCCATCATTAGGATTATCTATCAGGGTTTGCTACTGAAAATTGTCCTATTAGAAACATCTATATATCTCTTCATTTCATTGTTACTAATAGCACCACATAAAGTCAAAAGTTCTACCTCTTTGATCTCCCTATCCGTCTTGATTGCATCAAGTCTTTTAGCATCTAGTTTATTGTACAGTGATAGAGGTATTTCCTTCAAAATTTCTACTAAGGTTTTCTTATAAATGTCTATATGTAACAAAATTGCCTCTTCTATCTCATTTTGTTCATTTTCTCCTAAACTCTCATAATACATAGATACATTTTTCAAATTTCCATCTTTTGTAATTTCATCAATTAACTCAGCATAGGTCATTTTGGCCTTACCGGACTCAGTATTATCACTCTTCTTATTTTTGCTTGGGGTTTCCAGAGTAGATGTAACTAGTTTCCTCTTTTGTGTAGGCTTCCTTGTCAAAGGTGGGGGTGCAGTAAGTTTTGTTACCTTTCTGACAAGTCTCCTCTTTGGCTCTGCCTTCTTCTACTCTACCGGTAGCTGATCCTCCTTCTTGCTTTGTACCCTTCTGAAAGCTAGAGGTTCATTGTCCTCAGGGTCAGAATCAAATGTGATGGGGGAAATGAAAGCTTAAGGCTTCTTCACTTCTGAAGTACTAGCCACTGTCGGTTCTCCTGTCGGTTTAGATCTAGAACCCATTTATGTGTCTATTATATGCAAGACATTATGCACAAAAGTAGACATCTTTTCTATTTTCTTCTCCCTTTTCTTCGTATTAAAGAAAGTTTTGACTTCAAAGGCCTTCTCTTTTGTCATGTCAAAATGCTCAGTTTTGTCATCCAATGGGGCATCTAGCAATATTTTTGCATAGAGGTCCAGGATGTTGTCATCCACCTCATATCCAAGCTCTATGACCCAGATGGTCCTTGGTTCAATTGCCTCCATAAGGGTTTCATCAGTCGTCACCATGAAACAGATATCAGTGGAGTATTTCTCCACAATGTTCTTTGATAACCTTTCCCTTTGCCTCATGTTTTCCTCAAATAATTTGAAGTATCCCCAATTTTTCTCATCTCTATCGGTACCAAGACCGATGATTGCTTCCTTGATCTCCATACCTACCGGTATGTCATGATCCCAATGCTTCTTTCCAAGACTAGGTAATTCATGAAGTAAAGCATCAGACATACAATGAGATTACCATATCTAAAAGGTCCTTTCTTAACTCCCTTAATCTTACCAAGATTTATCATTAACTCACTCCTCAACCATTCACATAGATCATATTTTGTGTCATTCCTTAACATCTAATATGCAGCATGAATGCAGGAACTAGCAATAGAATTCAATTGGCTAGATTGGGTTACCTTATAACCGATTATCATACTTGCAAATTTCACATCAGTGTCAGTGATTGTGCTGATCCTTATTGATCTATGATCATGAGTTGCACCGGTGAGTTTCTCGACCTCTGAGCTGGAAATTTTCTTGTCAGGTTCTTGTCCGACCTTGGGTAAGTCAGTGACCACTTGAATAGCCTCCTTGGTGATCATGTAAGGCCAATCCAGCTAGATAAAATCATTGTGAACCCTGCTCAGAATGTATCTGATGACCTCATCCTTGAATTTTGGTATGTATAGAATACCAGTTAACCCTAGATCCTTAATTGCTTTGAATTCCAGTGTGATGGTTCCGGAGCTACCCAGTATCACAAATTGATGCATGATTATTATCTCCTATGTGCGTAGATCCTCCAAGGTGTAGTGAATGTACACCCTTACGTCTTCAATATACATCACGCCATCAGGAACCCTATAAAATACTCCCATAAAGTATTCTTGTTTAGCAATCAAGGGAACTTCCTTGAATATGGGTCTCAGCCCATCCTTAACCTCTACAATAGTGGGGTTTGCAATGAAAGTAGGAGCTGAAGATCTAGATGCCATTTTGAACAATACCTAAAAGTGAACATCGGTTGAAAGATTGAGTGCTTCTCAGATAACTACTCAGAATCCTTTCAGAATGCCTTTGCACACTCTTAATTCCCCTGAAATTTGCCTTTCCTTTGCTATGAATGCTTGAATGCTCAATGCGTGAAAATAAATCCACTTACCCTTTTTATCAGTGAATAAAACCCTAATCTTTCTTTATAATAAATGCTTCATGAACAACCCTACAGGATGTCAGTTTCACTGTCTTGTGTCAGGTGAACCTTCATCAATGATGAACACAACTCTCCAGATCTTTTCCAGATCTCCTCTGGGGCAATATGCAAGATTTTGCAATGACTTTGCAAACCCCTAAGGCTTATGCCCTAGTTACCAGTGGAATTTCCTATCAATGGAGGAATACCCTATTCTACCGGTGGAGTTACTAGTGTAGATCCATCTTTATTTGGTCCTTCAGATTTTCTAACCCATCTTTTGGTGTGATCTTGTTGTATTTCATCTACCTTCTACTTTCCTTTCTCATTATCTTTATCATTGCTAACTAGTTGAGTCTTGCTTCTGCAGTACTTAGAAACATGACCTATTTTGTTGCATGCATAACATGTAACATTGTTCTTCTGAATTGCTTTGACATATTTGGTATCATTTCTTGACCTACTATGATTAGCAAAATGTCCAAACTTTCCACATGCATGGCATTTAACATTCATTCTGCAGTCTTCTGACTTATGACCATACTTCTTGCAATTTTTACATTGACCGAGAACATAATTATAGTTTTGATTTGCTCTATTTCTACATTGTTTAGCCATATGTCCAAATTTATTGCAAACAAAACATCTACTATTGAATTTATAAGCATCAGATTGTTTTACCAATTTCCTCTATTCTTATGAGTTTATGTACACCGGTTTTCTGATATGCAATACCAAAGCTTTCACCTTGTACAAATCCAAGTCATCTAGAATCATCAGTATGCCTTTGTCCTTTCAACAAGTCATCCAATTGTGCAGCACTGATCCTATACTTTTCTTTGTACTCACTAGCAGTAGTCAAATCATTTCTCAGAGATATTACTTGTCTTTCAAGTTCTTGTTCATTATTCTAGGATTGCACCAAACTCATTTTCAACATATCATTCTCATAAGCCAATCTATCACATTCCTCAGATTTGTTCTTCAGAGATGTAGCAAGATTTTCTTCTTTCTTATTTCTATCCTCAATATCCTTACTCATTGTCAAGTCTTGCATTTCATTTTGCATGAGCATGTTTTCTTAACTCAGTTTCTGACATTGTTCCTTGAGAGCATTATCATCATCTTGTTTTTGCAAAAGTTCCTTCCTTCTTGCTTAAGTAGATGATAACCTTTCTTGTAGGACAACCTCAATCTTATGGTGTAAAACTAATTGAAATCTAATCCCTTACATATATAAATAAATTTTAAAGGTTGGTTATGAATTACATGCTATATGCATTAAATTCATAGTAAAGTTCTAGATTGACCCTATTCAATTTTCATATGTACTTAGGGCACTAGCCATTGAAATTAATACTAATGTCCTACAATTTTTTACATAGTCATTTGATGGAGAATTGAATTATGGATGATCTTTATATTCTTGTATAAAATTTGATACTACTAACTTGCAAGCTAACAATATTAAATTTAGTAGCTATATAATAGGGACCTTGAGTTGATTTTGGATCTTTAGTCTTTACATGTAACTAAGTTGTATTTTACCTTCAAAGGAATTCCAAGTATTTTAACATTGATTTGTGAATGGATTTAATCATAAATCCAAACCATGGACAAAAATTGAAATTTGATTAGAGTTGTATGCTCCCTTGGAAAGATTAAAAAAAAATTTATATTATTTTATTATGATTTTATAATTCTATTTGTATATTGATGAGAATCCTTATCATTAGTGTCCTAAGACTCTAATGTAATGTCATTATGTTCATGTGTGTGTACTGTGTAATGTCACATAGTCAATGAATTGACTTAGATCCTTCATTGTGCTTTTCGTAATTTAGGACTAAGATAAGATATCAATCATTTATGTGTAAATTAAAAGTTTATGGAATAAAACATGTCATGTCTAGGTTTAAAGATCCTCTTCATGATCTTACTTCCTAAGAATCTTTTTTTAGTTTAGATGCTTAGTTCCTTCCTCATCTATTTACAATAATTCCTATGTTTTTTATTCTCTCCTTCTTGAACACTCTTCCAATAATAAAAACATCTTATACACAATTACCAACACATTGGAAGATATCTACATGACCTTCTACCAATCCTCAGATTTTATAGAGGATAAAGATCTACTAGTTATAAACTTTAGTCAATGTCATGTGATGTTTTCATCTCTCCACACACCAAACCTTGGACTATGACACCAAATTTGATATAACTATAATGTAAGGTCTCAAGTGACAATATCTCCAATAAAATAGTAAAGAGGCTCACAATAGAAAGTAAACTTGAATCAAGAAATAAGATAATCATTTAATAAAATAATAAATTCAAAACTTTAGCCCAAAATAATATAAAGCTAAAATAAGTATCAATCCATCTATATGCTCTAAACATGAAAAAACAAGAATATAGATGAAAACAATAAGATAAAGTAAACTAACATGATGCAAAAATAATTTTGAATGAACTTAGCATCTTTGCCAATAGGAAACCATGGATTTATTGTAAAGATTAACTAACATTAGAAAAAAAATTTTTAAAAAAAATCATATATTAAAATATCTTTATATGAATGAGTAAGATACTGATATAATTTGTATTTTTTTTAAATCTCATTTAAATGTTTGGGTTTACTTCTTTGCATAGCATTTTCACACCGGCAGGGAGGATGTTGGAAAAATATGTGGATTTTGGCTTAATTAGATTTTAATATTGAGATAGCACGTACCAATATTAATACAAAGTCATTTTTATTAACATTGAGTATCTACTCTTATTTTAGTAGATTATTAATCATGGTGTTATTGCAGAATTAGGAAAGTTCTTTTTGTAGCCTTTAAATCAATTTGGTAACCTATCCATCATCACATGATTAGGGATGAGTTGAATTTTTTTTATTTTACATATCATATCATTAAGTGTTGAGACTTTAAGGCCTTTCTTCATATCTAATTTTATTTGAGATGATCAAATTTCTTCACAATAAGTGATTTTTTATTATTATAATTATATTCTACACAAGTTTATATACTATATTATTTGCTTATCAACCAACAATGTTAGTGTTAATGAGCTTATTTTATATTTAGTTATTAGTGGGAACCTATTCACATGTTAAATTTACTTAGGTCCTAGCTTGCATGTAAGTTAGGTTACATCATCCTAAGTTAGTTATCCCAGTGGCATTCTAGAAGTTCTCTTATCATGGTGCTATGTCTCATTAATTACTTTTAGACACGAAAGCATTTAATATTTGCACATGCATTTAATGTTTGTATCAAGGGTGGTTGTCTCATCACATGGCATTAAGACATATGCACATATATTGTGTACTCTTGCATCATCATCTTGCCTATATAACCAAGGAATGTGCATTTATATTCATATTCAACTATTATCAATCTATGCATTGGTATGCAATTTATCTTGCCATTTCTCTTGTGAAAGTTATTTTGTTCTTCAAGGATTTTGGGGGTGTTGGAGAGTCACCTATAAACACTACCAATACATCTAGTGACTCATTTATCTATTTATGAAATATACTTTGTTCCTTAATTATGCCAAGATTGATTTATTTTAGACGTACAAATTTTATGTAATCTTATCTTATTAAGTAGAATAATATATTGATCTAGTACAGGTATTTGGTAACCATACTAGCATGTGAGCCTACAATAGGATCTCATGTAATACTCTATCATATTTTCTTATATGTAGCTCAATTTAGAGGATATCTATTCAAAAAATATTTATTCAATTGTATTAAAGGAAAATAGGAAATATCTTGACTAATCTTATTTGAAATAAATAAATAAATGTGTGTAAACACATCATGATAACTACTTGAAACCTTTATTTTTGGGAATTATCATTTAATATATATAACTTCTTTAGTTATTAAAGGGATTACATGTAAAATACTAATACTTTAACACAAAAGGGTGTGTTTTATTTACCAAATGCTAGCGATTGGCAATGAGATATTGTCTTAATACTTGCATATCAAAAATTACGTTAGGGTCAACATTCTCTTATCATTTGAAATTATGAAACTTATTATTACTCATGATTTGAGGATAGTATAAGTGGTATTTTTTTTTGGTAAAGGTTATCATAATTTGTATTCCTGGGTGATTTTGTGAAGATTTTAAAATACAAACCCAAAAAATAATAATAGAAATATATCAGCAAGCAAGAATAATAAAAATAATTCTAGTACTCAACATCAGAAATACTTTTAATTTTGAAAGCCAAAAAATAGAGCAGCTAAATAACACTCAAAATACAATGTTCTATGATATAAAAAACACATAAATATAAAGGAAAAAAAATTTCCTTCGCAATAAGCTAAAACAAAAAAGAAACAAATTAAGAACATAAATTTCAAGCCTACCATTGATGAAACACAACACTAGAGTAATTATCAGTTGCCAACAAACTCCCCCTTAATGCAAAGAGCACTCATAATATGATCTCAAAACATAAAAAACTAAATTTTCAATTGCCTTATTAAAAATATCAACAAGTTGTTCTATAGTCTTTATGTACTCGAGTTCTACTTCCTTATTTTGCACCAAATCTCTGATAAAATGATATTTCAAATAAAAGTGTTTAATTATGCTATGATGCACAAGATTTTTGGCCAACTTTATGGTGCTCATATTATCACAAAAGATCACTATACAATGAAGTTTCTTTTCACCTATTCCTTCAAGAACTTTCATTAGCCACAATGCTTGAGTACATATAGATTATTACAACATATTTTGCCTTGTTGAACAAAAGTTGTCATTGATGTTAAAAGGGAATTGTTTCAGATAGAGATTGTTGTGATGCTAAAAGGAAGTTGCCTCAAGAATATAAGACATGTTGCTTACTTTTTTTGTATTCAAATAGTTGGAGAATTATGTTACTATCTTGTTATGCTAGAAGAATTTTGAGTTGTATTTTTTATGAAATCCCACTAATTGATATGACTACTGTAGACATATAAAAATGACCACATTCCTAAATGAATATTTTATATTCATTTCTCTATTTGATTAAATCCAATTTAATTAAATTATCCACACTCTCCTATTTTATTAAGTAAATTATTCAGTTTATTTGAATAAAATTCATTATACCATTTAATGAATAAATCATTTTATTCAATTAAATCCCCCTAGCCACTTTTAATTAAATTCAAATTTAATTAAATAAATTACCCTAAATTGAATAAATCAAATTTATTTAATTACAACCAAATTGAATGAATTAAATTATTCAATTAAATCCTATTATCCCCCCCATCCACTTGCAAAATCCCAAACCCCTTCCTAATCCCTTCTAGAATCTTCTAAACGCTTCTAATTAACCTAACCCTCCTCTAAACTTTGTCACATCCCTAAGCAAAGGGAAGTCACTTCTCAAATGGCCCAAAGTCTTTGATAACCATTAAAGGTTTTCAACCTTCAACCACCAAAATCCTTAAAGTCTTTGAAAACCATTGAAGGCTTCCAACCTTCAACCACTTAATCCCCAAAGTCTCCAATAACCATTAATGGTTAATTCAAACCTTCCCACATGGTTAAAACATTTGTTTTGACTCAACCTCTACCCAACCCAAAGGTCTTATCAGGCCATTAATGCTTTGACCATGATTATCTCTTAATCATTTGCACAAAGGTTTATCCTTGGATTAACTCTTAATCCAGTGGATAATCTTAATTTAGACTTGACCCTTAGCCTTTAGATAACCATGAGGTCTTCTCAGGCCTTTAATGCCTCCAACCTCTTCTCTCAACCCAATCCTATGTTGACATTTGTCACTATTTTATTGGTGCCAATTGTGCACATGGATCCCCAACTTTCAAACTTGGCCCTTGATTAAACCATTCAATCTTGACCATCCATTGCCCTGTTTGTGCTATAAATAGAGCTCTCATTCCTCCATTTTGAACAATCATCCTTCAAATTTGTAGCATCACACTTATGCTCAAATTCTTTCAAGCTTTCATTTCATATATGCTCATCATTTAGCCTCTTTTAGATCAGAAATTAGACTAAATATGCATGTTTAGAATAAGTTCTTTATCATTTTAGCTCA
The DNA here is from genome assembly GCF_030272615.1 of Cryptomeria japonica. NCBI lineage: Eukaryota > Viridiplantae > Streptophyta > Pinopsida > Cupressales > Cupressaceae > Cryptomeria > Cryptomeria japonica. Next base: position 712,416,876 of record NC_081411.1, on the reverse strand, counting down.
ATCATAGATTAAATATATCATGCTAGGATAGTATTCATACTAATTTTGTCATCTTATCATTTAGTTTATTGCATTTTAGCATCACACATAGCTTACAACACATCTCATACTAAAATTAATAAAAAAACATCTCTCGTTCTCATATTTGTCATCCCTAAACCATTTTGCTCAGTGATCTGAGAGCAAAACATTGGTTTCAGGGACATTGTGAGATAGAGAACCATGGTACCCTCCTTGGGAAGCTGAGTAACACCACATTACTCCATAGCTTGCATCAAGAAGTCCTGTGTGTGTGTGTGGACAAGTCATTTTTATATATTTTCACATATTTAATTCTATTCGCCCACTTTTCCACCATACATTTCTAGCACCCACCGTGGGGTTCGACCCCAAATAACAAATTGGTTTTCCAAATTGATCACTTTTGCAGGTCCATGGGAAACAGGAATCGGTGCATAAAAAATGTTCCATAGCGCATCCGCCTAACAGTCTAGTGCTTCTAGCCTACTGTTTAGAGCGTGGGCTCTCTGCTTTAGCGCGTAAAAATATTTTCTTAGCGCATGATTTTGTTTTAACAACTTTTCCTGTAGGTCTCGACGTAGGTAAAACATGAAGTAGCGCATCAATTTAACAGATTAGCGCATTCGATCCCCCTAACAGTGCTTATAACCCATAATACAGCGCGTGCAACCCAAACATTAGCACATCAGATTTAAAATTTTTTGCATAGCCGATAGTGGGAAAAAAAAATGGAACAGAGCAGTGCTTCCAATTCACAGGGTAGTGCATCCCAATAACAGAATAGCGCAGAGAAATATAATTATAGCGCATCTGGATCTTATTGTAGCGCGTACAGTTTATTTTGTAGCGCATCACAGACAAAACAAAAAAACAATTTTTATAACAGAACTGAAATTTTAGACTTGTAGAAGTCCCCCAAATCACCTGACATTTTATTTTTTTGTTTGTTTGTAGGATTCTAACGGTTTCTTGTAGGTAGAGCAAGGAATTTTATGTTAAAAAAACAATTTCTTTTGTTGACCTCCAAAACGAAAAATTTGCTTTGTTGACTATTTCCATTTTGATAGATCAGAAAATCTTTCTTTTAAAATTAAAAAGAACATCATGTTTTTGTGGAGCAACATCTCTACATAAGTTAGCAAATCACTGAATTGGAGGTTTAAAAAGAATCTTTGTTTGCTTTGTCTCGAAAGTGGAAGGTATATGCTCTCCCCTTAATTGGGTGATCAATAATCCAGACCACTCTTATCGCTTTCAGTAATTCAAGCATTAAAACCTTTAGTAGGTTTGCCTTCCCGAGGAGTTGCAATCAACTCTTAAAGCCATTTATGGCCGGTGTGAAGGGAATGACCTAAGTGGGGAACGACTTTGACGCCAAGAATTCCAACCCACTATAATCAAATATGGAAAGTGATGAAAGTCCTTTTCAACAGTTGCGCATAGTGATTAGCCTTCCCCGAGTATCCTCGAGATACGTAAAGCCTTTGTTCTAAAGGTTGGGAAGCCTCTTGAGGGAGTTTATCACTGATGGCCAAATGGAAAGCCTGATTAAGAACCATAGAATTAGAAACTTTGATCTAAGTCAGTAACCAAATATTTGTAACATCATAGTGCAAGGGTGGGGAAGAATTTGCCCCCAAGATTACTCACCATATATCTCCCAAGATAACTACTCAACTGTGAAGCAATTCACTTTGGGTTAACTTCTGGCAAAAGGCAAAAAAATAGGCGCCCTTTTAGGGGTGACACGGCTGTTTGAGCTGATGGAGTATCGAGACTAGTGGGCTATGATGTTACTTATGACCCTTGAATAAAGAGTCTTTCTGAAGTGTCTTACTTGTATCCAAACCTGTTAAAACATTGGGGATTTGAACACATCCTCGTAGAACATACACTTTCTGTTAGATTAGGCAAAATGATTGTACTTTGTGTGCCGTGCTTACATTTGTTCTTTCAGAAAATCATCCATACTTGAAAATTTCTCAACAAAATTCAAAATCCACAAAAAAATCACCCAAACAGAAAAATCAGGGCAGTCTAGTGCATAAGAGCAACATCTTAGCGCGTATAACATTCAAATTAGCACATCCAAAATGCAAATTAGCGTGTATAGTTAAAACAATAGCATTTCATCCTCAGGCAAAAATAGTATACAATCATTTAGCGCATCTGAAAAACAGTCTAGCGCGTAGCAGTAACATCTTAGCACGTAGGTGCCCATAATTAGCGCATAAAGCAAAAAAGTTAGCGTGTATCATGTCCAGTATAGCGCGTAGCTTTTAAAACAACTTAGCAGCGATTTTCAACAGCCTGAATTTTAGTGCGTGGAAGAAACAGCTTAGCACGTAGAAACCATATTTTAGCGCATGTGCTCCAATAGTTAGCGCATGTAAAGCCCAGTATAGCACGTAGATTTCTCACCTGTTAAAACAAAAAATTTCCAAAATCCAAATTTTAGCGCGTGTCTAGGGGCAGCTTAGCGCGTGTGCATAGTCTTTTAGCGCATCAGAGAAATTCAATAGCGCATGTAATCTCTGTTCTAGCACGTGATCCAAGGCTGAAAAATAGAGTTAAAACTCAAAAAATTTTAAAATTCTCAAAAACATTTTAGAAGACTATTTCATCAAAAATCATCTTTTATCAATCCAGAGTGACAAAAACAAACCATTAAAAACTTTTCTTAAGCTAAATTTGTGTCAAACAAAGTTGTCAGAATCTTAAATGAATCGAGCAATAGAGGATGTCTCTCCTATCATAATCCGGAAAATTTTCATCATCAATATCAATCAAATCCTTTACCATCTTATGGATTTTATCTCAAAAACACTTGTCTAAAGTTTTCAAATTGTCAAATCTAGTTTCCAGATCAGGAAACTTTTTATCCCTATCATTTGGCACACTTTGTCGTGAAGGGGCATCTAAACCTTCATTTTGATAAAGTAAGATTTGAAATTTTCAAAACAAGAATCAACTGAATCCAAACAAATCAAAGGAAATCATTGATCACTCATGCATGACTAATCCCCTTATTCTGAGAAGAAAGAACCTCTATCGTAACATCACGTTGAAGAAACAACAACCTAGCTTTTCTAAATTCATCAAGAGAAATAAGTTTTTATATATCAATCGTCAACTCTTCAAATCCCATTGGGTATTTCTTCATCATGTCAAACGTTATATCCAAACAAATCTAGCGAATTTGACAAAGAACCCCTGAAAACAAGAGCATACTGTCAAAAGTCTGCTTTTAATCAAAAGATAAATCGCGGAGGAAAGATCAATCCAGCATTCTTGCCTGACGAATGCATCACATATAACACATCTCGACCAGAACCACCAACACCCGAGCGACGCATCGAAGAGGACTTTGTTCCTTTCATCACTGAAAGTTTCTATTAAAATGCCTATCACTCACTCTCAAAGAAACAAACAAAGTGAGACACCCGCAGAACCAAGTATGAATCGCAGATTATCAAATCCTTTTGAAGTTCCATCCTCAGAAGAGCCTGAAATTACTGACGCAATTCTTCAGGAATGTCAAGAAAATCCTTCATTCCAAAAACTCATCGAAAAACTCATGGAAAATGACAAAGAAAAATATCTACTCATGCTTATGAGTAAAGGTGTTAAACTTCCTGAAGATTTCGACACAAACGTCTTTCAAACTAGGTCTCAACAATATACATATCAAGAACAACAAAGAGAAGAAGAATCTCGCATACCTGAACAACACATTCCAGAACAACATATACCAGAAATGCGAATACCTAAATTCGAAACCCTAGAACAACACATACCGTTTACTATACCTTTTCAGTTAAGAACAAATACGAGGGACGAATTCATCCCTTGGCAAGATAATGCGCCCTTGGTTGCTCTTACTCAACAAATACAAATGTTGCAAAGACAAATACAAGATATGCAACAAGGGACAACAGTGCGGTACTCGATAAATGAAATCTGTCCTTATCCCTTTGACAGAAGATTAAACATGGTACCTTTTCTTCCAAACTCAGACATTCCCAAATTTGATAAATATGATGGGAAAAGTGATCCTCGGGATCATGTTCGAGAATTTTTCACCATGAGTCTTGAATTTGCTCATGATGACACTTATCTAATGAGGTTATTCCCAAGAAGCCTGGGAGGACAAACAATGGAATGGTTATCCAAGATTACACCGCCTGTCAGATCATTTGATGAATTGGTTAACAAATTCATCACCCACTATTCTTACAACATCCAACATGCCATAACCATGCTAGATGTTTGCAACACCAAACAAAAGAACAATGAAACATTTATGTTATTCCTTCAGCGTTGGCGACACATGGTATCAAGATATCCTTGAGATATTCCTGAAAAAGAAAAAATGGAAATCTTCATTGATAACTTAAATGGCGAAATGAGTTACAGACTCAAACTTCAATGCATACCATCTTTTGCCAAATTGATTGAAAATGGCATTCAAGTAGAGGAAGCTTGTGTCAAAAAGGGAACACTCAAGTTCTACAAGGAAGGAACGAACTCATCAAACTACAATAACCAAAACAACACCAATCTGGACAAATCTCGCTTTTGGACGTGAAACAAAAACGAAGGCAACAATGAATCATATGATCCCAAATCTAAACAACCAGTGCTTGCCTTATCAAGAAATACTCAAAAAGTGAAAAATCCTAAAAATGCTACTCCTAGTGCTAACACATATGCACCAAACAATGCTCAAGGACAACTCAACACCAACAACGCCAACGATAATCAAAGCAAAAACCTGAATCCAGGGCCTAACACCAATTCACACAACAACACCAACAATTTCCAAAAGCGTATCTTCACACCACTGGGCCAATCATTAGATTCCGCCTTCAGGGAATTGTTGGCAAACAAGATTCTTTCTTTGCCTCCCATCAACAATTATGAACCCCCAATCAAACCACCTTGGTGGAATGATTCACACTATTGTGATTTCCATCACAACAAGGGTCATAGAACAAACGAATGTATGAGATTGAAACACATAGTCTAGGACATGATTGATCGAGGTGACTTAACAGTGGATGGTCTCAAAACAAATAATGATCACGAAACCTTCAAAAATCCTCTCCCAAATTACAACAAAGATGGAGCATCAACTTCAAATGATACACACGGAGCTAGTATTAATCATATCTACAACAACACAATCAACCACATATCAGCTGAGGACCATCAAGTCAATGTCATAACCATTCGAGAAAGGCATGATCATGATTCTATCAATGTAACAACCCGGACTCAGAAATATGTCTTGAAGGGACATACTGCACCTCCAACTGCCACACCAAAAATCCAATACGACTTGGTTAACCAACTACGCAAGACTCCAGCTCAAATATCTATCCTAAAATTGTTAAAATTATCTCCAAAACACAAAGACATATTAGAGCAAGCGCTATTGGAAAAAAATGTACATCAAAATCTGGATACAGACAGATTTCAAGCCATGGTCACCCATATGACAAAATCTCATAACCTCACCTTCTCAGAGCATGATAATACTTCATTGAATCATTCGCATAATACTCCTCTACATATTGAAGTCATTGTTTGCAAACACCGAGTAAAAAGAGTCTTAATAGACGGAGGAGTCGGACTTAATATATGTACTTTAAAGCTTATCCGTGCACTAGGCTTCTCAGAAGAATCTATTGATCCTTGTAAAAAGATTACCATAAAAGCATATGATGATGAGGAAAGGTCCTCTAAAGGAACAGTAATATTACCTATTCAAGTAGGACCAGTGCAAAAGGATACTATATGTCAAGTCTTAGATATTGATCTCACCTACAATATCTTGTTAGGACGACCCTGGATACATGAAATGCAAGCAGTACCTTCTACATATCACCAGTGTGTCAAGTTTCCTTATGATGGATAGGAAATCTCCATATCAGCTGATCACAATCCATTTCAACATTGCAACGCAATGGGGGCAACCCAAGACAGTTTGGTTCCTTATAACAGAGAAAAGCAACGGTCTTCAACATCCGATCCACCAACAGCAAAACCCAACTCCTTATGGGGAGACTTCAAATAGAAAATGCAAATCAAAGACCAAGGCATGGGAGAATATTCTATGGAGCCTTTATGTTTGACCAGATTGCCAACATCACCTAGATCGCATGGTTTACCTACTATATCAACACATCTAGCAACTCAGCCCATCACTAAATTTGATGGTACCTTCATCCAATTGGGTACTCTAGCACAAGAATCAGAAGATAAAGATGTTCTTAGCTGGCTATACAAAGATAAAGAAGAAGACAATAGAGCAGCCGCTCTGGACATTGTTCTACCAACGCACCTGTATGGAAAAGGCTACTTAATTATGAAACAAATGGGATATGGCAGTAAAGGACCTATTGGGAAACGCCAAGAAGGAGTCACTGAACCTATAGATCTTCCTTCACAACCTAGTAGAAATAAAGCAAGATTAGGTTCTAAATTCACCTTCCTATTGAAACGGTCAACACACACAAATGCAAAACCTCAATGGAAGGAAAAGAAGAAGTACAAGGAAGAATCCTGGCAGGAGGCACTTTTTGAATCAGCAGAAACAATCTGCAAGGCACGAGAACGTCAAGATCAGAAGTTGCATCAGGGAAAGCTTTTAAATCATAAGAAGGCCATATCTGCAGCAGTGGCTCATATTAACACACCAATGGCTCAAGAACAAATCATGTCATCACAAGAAACCATCATTCCTCCTCGAGGAAGCACAATCTATGAACAACTCCAGACCGTGGAAGATGGATCGGATACAGAATCAACACAAAATATCAAAATAGTATCCATCATTAAAGATTTGTTTTCACCATACAACATACCTGTTTGTAGCACAGATAGAATTTGGGATGATGCCTATGAGATAGATTCAAATGAATATGAATGGGGTACCTGCTCTGATACTACTACAAATATCCCAGATGATACTGATTTCATATCCATTTCTCAAGAAGAACATAACGTAGAAGATAGACCTCTTGAATTTGGACCACAGCATATCTATGACATTCAGGAAAGCGAGCAGAAGTATTACAAACAAGTCTATGTAGAAGATGATACCATCGAAGACCTCAATGAAACCCTAGACTTCTTCAAAACCAAGACCCATCACGATGACAACTCTATCCTAACACTTACAGTAGCCGAACTTGACCCGCCCAACGATTCCTTACCACTTGTCTTCCCTGATCTCATTGACTGGAATGAACCTGAGACCCATGATATACCAATTTTTCCAGATGATGAATCTATTATCCATTACCTATGTAAAGTAAATCCTGAAACAGGCTCTACCAATGAACAAAATGATGATGTCTGTCTATCAGGGGGTGCCAAGTCTCTTAGTCACAAAAATGAATCAAATAAAGAATCTAATGCTGAAAACCAGTTAATGGCAGCTATAGATCCCAAAAAAGTAAAAATAAAGGACGCATCTGAGGGTGAAAACCTTTTTAAGGCACCTAACGATGGGAGAATTGACACTCTTCCTTAACATTTTCATTAGTGATCACCCATATTGATTGAGCCCACTCAATCAATCAACATTGGTACCACAGAAGCAGCCAGAAACATTCACCTTGCAGAATCTCTGACAGAGGAAGAAAGATCGGCATTCATCATCTTCTTTAAAGGACAGCAAATTAACTTTGCCTAGTCATATGCTAATATGCTCGGAGTTGATCCACACTTAATCATGCATCACTTGTCCATCTCTAGAGGAGTCAAACCAATCAAGAAAAAGCTACAAAAGATGAATCCACAGGTGGCGCTCATGGTCAAAACTGAATTGAAGAAATTATTAGATGTCGGATTCATTCGACCCATTGACTATGCAGAATGGATTTCTAACATTGTTCCAGTCTCAAAACTAGATGGTAGTATCAGAATATGCACTGACTTCAGAGATGTCAACAAAGCTTGTCCAAAGGATGACTTTCCTCTGCCAAGTATTGATATAATTGTAGATCTCACAGTAGGCCATGCAATGCTCTCATTAATGGATGGTTTCTCAGGCTATAATCAAATCAAAATAGCTCCTGAAGATCAAGACAAAACAACATTTACCTGTCCTTGCGGAACGTACTGTTGGAATGTTATGCCTTTTGGCTTAAAAAATGCAGGAGCCACTTATCAAAGAGCAATGACAACCATATTCCATGATATGATGCACACATTTATGGAAGACTATGTGGAAGATTTACTAGCAAAATCCTTCACCAGAGATGAACATCTCGACGTCCTAACCAAGATTTTTGATCGGTTGCAGAAATTCCAAGTCCGACTCAACCCTAAGAAGTGTGTCTTCGGGGTTACATCAGGCAAGTTACTAGGCTACATAGTCTCAACTAAAGGTATTGAAGTTGATCCAGCAAAGGTACAAGCCATCATGGACATGCCACCACCAAAGAATATCAGTCAACTTAGATCTCTACAAGGATGACTTCAATCAATCAGGCAATTCATCGCTCAACTAGTAGATAAAAGTCTGCCCTTTAACCACTTGCTACACAAAAATGTACCATTCAAATGGGAGCCTAAGTGTGTAGAATCTTTTTACCAAATTAAACAGTACCTAATGAATCCACCGGTTCTAATACCACCAGTTGCAGGAAAGCCTCTTATACTATATATCTCAACAACGGATATTTCGCTAGGGGCACTATTGGCACAAGAAGATCAACAAGGAAAGGAACGTGCCATATATTACATCAGTAGAACATTGAATGGCTATGAGCTCAACTATACATTCATTGAAAAGGCTTGCCTAACAGTGGTTTTTGCATCTCAGAAGTTCCGACATTATATGCTAGCACACACTATAAAGCTAGTGGCAAAAATTGATCCTCTCAAGTATCTACTCAGCAAGGCAGCTCTCACAGGCCGTTTGGCTAAGTGGGTCATGATTCTCAGTGAATTTGACATCCACTACATAGAAAGATGAGCCATCAAAGGACAAGCAATTACAGATCAGCTGGCTGAAGCACCGCTACCAGGAAAACAAACCATGGAGATCGAATTTCCAGACAGGGATGTTTTTGCTCTTTCCTTCAAACAATGGACCCTATATTTTGATGGATCCTATACACAACATGGTTCAAGGGCTGGCATTCTATTCATCACTCCTGAAGGACACACTATGCCAAGATCATACAGGCTTATGTTTCCATGTACAAATAATGTGGCTGAATATGAAGCATTGGTCATAGGCATCAAAATGGTCGTCGAATGGAAAATCACAGAGTTAAAAGTCTATGGAGACTCACAACTGGTCATCAATCAAATCAACAACAACTATCAGACAAAGGATGACAAGTTACTACCCTACAAACGGATGGTGGATGACTTCAAACAATATTTTGTGCACATCACCTTTGAACAAATACCCAGGTTGAACAACAAAGCAGCCAATGCAATGGCTACGATTGCTTCATTACTACAAATTTCAGAACAACAAAGTCATTATGAGTTCCTGGTAGAGCAACTGTTCTCCCCCACCTATGACCACTCTGAATCCCAGGTTATCTATGCCTCAACTGGTTCAGATTCTCCGTTATATGGACCAATATATGACTACCTCAAGCATAATATCTTACCCATTGACCAATCCCGTAACCAAAAATGTAACTTTATCTGACAAGCTGCCCATTACACCCTTACTGCAGATACCTTATATCATCGAGGTTTAGATGGTACTCTTCTTCGTTGTCTTGATCGTAATGATTCTGATTCGGCTTTACATGAGCTTCATGAAGGTATTTGTGGTACACATTCCAGTGGCACTACTCTTGCTAAAAAGCTTCTATGAATGGGATACTACTAGCCTACAATGGAGAAAGACTCATATCATTTCGCCAAGAAATGTCCTAAATGCCAGATCCATGGCAATTTGATACATGCCCCAGCACAGGAACTGCAGCCATTTACAACATCCTGGCCCTTTTGTCAGTGGGGACTAGATCTAGTTGGCAAAATTCATCCTTCATCTTCAAATGGACACAAGTTCATTATAACTGCAATAGATTTAGAGTCTCCTTGAAAGGTTTAATCCCTGATGAAGAGTATCAAGTTAACCGACTGCAAGAACTAGAACTATTAGATGAAAGATGCCAACATGCTTATACTCATCTCAAAGCATATCAACAATGCATGTGCAGGAGCTACAATCACAAGGTCATTCCTCGCAACTTCAAAGTTGGTGATCTGGTCCTCAAAGAAAATCCAAGAAATCAGCAAGATAGAGAAAAGAAAGGGAAATTTGAACCTAACTGGTTGGGTCCCTATGTCATCATATCAGTCTATGGATCAGGTGCCTATCAGCTAACAAATTCTGAAGGAGATATACTTGATGATCCAACTAACAGCATTCATCTGAAGAAGTACTATACTTAAAGGTAGCCTAGTGCACGGAAAAAGCCAAAAACAAACAAAAAAATAAAAAAATCTAGAAAAAGCAAAAATACAAAGTACAATAAAAACAAATGGTGAAAACCTGGTAAATAGGTGCCATTGTGAAAGAACGGCTCCTTTATCTATATCCATGCCATTTTATCCATCAAAACACTATCGGCCATCACCCGACACTTAGCATATATCCTTTTAGGACATACTTAGCGTAGTCACTATCCTGGGTTATCCACTTGTATCTATTCTCTTACCACATTCCACCATGGCTTGGAAATTACTGTACATAATCATATCCAGAGGTACACTCAGCTAGGGGCATTAAATTGTTCAAACATTTGCAAACATTCTAGACATTCCAACTATTGCAAAAACTCAGACGCATGACATCCAACAAACAAACCTACACTTCATCGCCAAAACAAAACAAAAACAATTCACAAGAATCTCACGGATGGATGATTTTCTAAAGTACTAAATGTTGCATTATCGCATAAAAGTCTTGATTATTTTGCATTTTGAACTTTTTAACTTGTTGGAATCTTCTCCTTATCTCATAAAAAGCTTCAAAGCTAGAGATCATGAGGAACTTCCAATATTTTTATTAGTTTTCTGTCTGGGAGGCGATCACTTGTACCGTGTGAATATTTACCTCTAGACATGATACATTATATATCAGTGAAGGCCTGATTCCATTTCATGCATATAAATGATCTACTCTTGTCTGTTTATGCAATATGCACTCAGGTCGTCCTGGTTCAATTATACCTTGACGCTTGTGCTATCTTGCAAAATCAATTATCATGTAAATTTTTCTCAGGTCATTATGGTTCAATTATACCATTATGCTTGTATAAATTTTCAACATATCCAAAAATTAATAAATGCTCCATGATGATATTTACAAAGAAAGCAAACAAATGGTTATATCAGATGGCAAATAACAGAATGAGAGGTGCTCCAAAAACAATTAGTTGCATATCATTTTACAAATTAGTTGCATATCATTTTACAAATTAGTTACATATCATTTTACAAATAGTTACATATCATTTTACAATTAGTTGTAGATCACTCTTACATCATTCATTACATATCATTTTGCATCATTATTACATCATTTTACATCATATCATATTACAATCAGTTGCATATTCAAACATACATCTCATTTTCAAGATACATCTCACAGCATATAAAAGCATACATCTTGCATCATACATTACATCATCTATGTAAAAACTACATCATCATATGAAAAGGAAGTAGCTCACAAAACATGCATCCATTTACACATCACATGATCAAAAATGGTGCCATCCATATATATATCTCAAAAATGATCTAAATGTACAAAAAATGTCAAAAACTCTGTCCAGTACAATGAATACAATGCTCAAAAATATAACAGAGACCATGTCTCTCAAGTATGACTATCCCTTGACGGAGATGGTCTAGCTCCAGATGCACCCACCCCTGGATCTCCAAGAGGGTCTTGTCTCGCTCCAGATACACTTGCCCCTAGATCTCCAGGAGGGTCCTGTCTCGCCGGCCCCGTCACACCTCGGCTCTCAGATCGTGTCCCAGTGGTTCAAGATCGACTCAATCTCGACTGTGCAAAGCTCTCTACCCGTTGATCTCTGGGTACTGCAGCCTCATAATGCCACCTATAATACTTTGCCTCCTGCACTCTCCACGTCAGCTCTCTAAGGGTGTCTCTCAATGGACCACCCGCCACTGCTCTCTGTACACTCGCCAATGCCTCCTCCGCTCGACCCCGCCACTCTATCTTAGTATCTCTCTCAGTGGTCAACTACGAGATCTGTCGCTGATATGTCAAAATCTGTGCCTGCAGCTGCTGAACGGTAATCTGCAAGGTCTAGATCTATGCATCCTCCACATGACCTGGCACTCGAACCCGCAGCGATACCTGTGCTGGTGCCACCCCTCCCACTCGCCCGGTCCTTGGTACTGGAGGTGGGAGTATATCTACCCTCCTCCTCTGTGCTGGTCTACTCAGCTCCTCCTCACCACCCACTGCAGCTAACACCTCTGTCACTCTCCCCTCTCTCCTAGCTCTGATAGCCAATCCTCCTCTCCCTCTCTCAATCCTCCCCTGCCGTACCGCTCTCTCCACACCTCTACTTCCCTGCCTCCCTCTGGCTCCTCTACCTCCTCCATCATCTCCATCATCTCCATCATCTCCCCCCTCCTCACCATCTGAGTCAAACGCTGGCCTCATCTCCTCTGGATCTGAGATCCTCGCCACTGCCCGCGCAGCAAACAAATGGGCAAACTTGTCTATCAACCCTGCATCCTGTATCTCTGAGGCATAATCCCAGATCTATCCTACCAGCCCTGTAAACTTCTCTATAGCCACGACACTATCAATAGTCGGCCCCCAATCGGCCACATCCTGCTGCCGCCGTGCATACAAATATGCTCCCTGAGGAATCCCCTGCTACCGCCCGAACTGCCGCAAAACTCGGGTCACCACAAACCGCTCAATGACAAACAGGGTCCTCCCAATCAGATACCTCATCATGAATACAAAAGGCATCTCTATCCCATCCTCTGCCCATACCTCGCAACCTGTGTACGGTCTCTAGGTGACCGTATCAATATCATCAAACACCCTCCTCCAATGCTCTAGTTTGCCTAGCTTACGCTGGACAACTAGACCTCTATATCTGTAGGCATATGCAGCACCTACGGGCCTATCTCTATCTGCCAGTGGCCTCGCTACTAGAATATGCTTCCAGCACCATACCTGTAATAATGTCACGCCAGCTGATAAGATACTGTAACCGAGGTATACTACCTCATGCAGACTCCTGTAAAGATGAGCCAGCATCGCTGACCCCCATGAAAATCTCTACCCCTGCATCACCATCTGCTCCAAAACCAGCCTCCATCCCATTGAAAATCCCTTTAACCTGCGATCAGGACAAAGAAATCCCCCAATGAATCCTGCCAGTACAGATGGCAGCGGTGCATAATCTAGATCCAAAAACTCCTGCCAGGGGATCTCATATCCACAGACAGTCTCATCATGAAATATGCAGCGCAGTGTCTCTGTGCCACCCTCCTCTGACTTCTCGTAGGGTAGCAGTGCCCCTACCACAGGAATGCACAAAATCCAATAGCAATCCTCCAGTGTCACTGTCATCTCTCCAGTGGCAAAATGAAAGGTGTTCATGTCGCTATGCCACCTATCTGCCAGCACTGTCAAAAGTCCCTGGTTCACAGTGAACCGAGGCATATCCAGAAGAGAGGTCAATCCACATCTCTCTATGATGTCCAAATCTGCCTGTGACAATCTTGGTATCAGCGTCCACGGTCTCAGGAATCTCTCCCTCGACTGAACAATACCCAATCGCTCTTGTCAACAAACCAAACATATCCAATATCAGTTTCCACATCAACACAAAGATATCAAAATCAAACTTACATCAACAACATGAAACAATTTGCTCATCTACAATCAAAGTTCAAAATCCTATCATTTCATATCAACTTGTAAAACAACTCAAGTTTTCAAAAACCATATCAAAACTTGTAAAACAACTCAAGTACCAAAATCACATAAACTTGTAAAACAACTCAAGTTTCCCACCCATATCAACTTGAAAAACACTCAAGTTTCCAACCCATATCGGCTTGTAAAACAACTCAGGCTTTCATACACATTGAACTTGAAACAGACCACACAAATACATCATATTCTGATCAAAATAATAGATTGATATCTATACATAACTTGGAAAATTGCACATCACAACAAGTTATACAAATACACATCTTGGATAAATTCATAAAAACACGACAGGCACACAAAACAAATTTTCAATGCGGCCAAAACTGCCAAAATTTTTAGATGCGCTAAAACACCCCCACACGCTAGGTTGCCTCTCCTATGCGCTATTCTATCTAATCTATGCATTAGATACAGTCTACGTGCTAAACTTTTCACCCCATGCGCTACCTAACCCATCCCCTGCGCTAGATTCTACCTACGCGCTAATCTACCCTTCCTAAGCCTACCCTTTTAGCCCTATGCGCTAGGTTAGTCTTACGCGCTAAACCCCCTTCCCTATGCGAACCTGGGTGGCTCCTATGCGCTAGGTCATACCTATGCGCTACCCAACACAACTTATGCGCTACTTTCTATGCATGCGCTAACCTAAAAGTTTTATGCGCTAGCCTACAATTTTCGGACGTGACCCCTAATTCAAAGTCGACGCGCTACTTCACACTTCGTATGCGCTATAATAGACCTTAGACACGCTAAAATGTCGGACCCAAACTTTGAAAATCAAAAAACGCTTAAAAATGACAAAATAAAAAATCCAAAAAGGGTAAAAAATGTGGACTTACTGGTGGTCCACGCACTGCAGGTCTCCGATATCTCCGGATGCGCTCGAAATGGTGTCTATGATAAAGAATAGGGATTTTCTCTCCAGAGCAAATTCTCTTTCTTCAAAAGTCAACAAAGCACAAATGAACCTAATTTGAGCCCTTTTCCCCTTTTATAAGAGGAAAATGAAATTAGGGTTAGCCAATTGGACCTATAATAGGGTCGTAGTCTCACCTATACCAAAACAGTTGTAACTTATTGGGAGATGAATCAATCTGCACACTTTTTACATGCACGAAATCATACACATCATACGAACTTCATCAATTTAAATCAACAATTTTCCAAACAAAATTGATTCATCTCCTGAGGGGGCATCACCATCAAAAATTGAATCTGGGACATCACATCAAATTTGGGGCACGACTGACAAATCAAAAGAGCGACACAAAAATTGCATTTGATCATAAATCATGATAAGGCATCATTTTCTTTGAAATAACATGTGCACACACGTCACTTTAAAGAGGGGCAAAATGTAGACGTATAAAAATGACCACATTCCTAAATGAATATTTTATATTCATTTCTCTATTTGATTAAATCTAATTTAATTAAATTATCCATATTCTCCTATTTTATTACGTAAATTATTCAATTTATTTAAATAAAATTCATTATACCATTTGATGAATAAATCATTTTATTCAATTAAATCCCCCTAGCCACTTTTAATTAAATTCAAATTTAATTAAATAAATTACCCTAAATTGAATAAATCAAATTTATTTAATTACAACCAAATTGAATGAATTAAATTATTCAATTAAATCCTATCATCCCCCCCATCCACTTGCAAAATCCCAAACCCCTTCCTAATCCCTTCTAGAATTTTCTAAACGCTTCTAATTAACCTAACCCTCCTCTAAACTTTGTCACATCCCTAAGCAAAGGGAAGTCACTTCTCAAATGGCCCAAAGTCTTTGATAAACATTAAAGGTTTTCAACCTCCAACCACCAAAATCCTTAAAGTCTTTGAAAACCATTGAAGGCTTCCAACCTTCAACCACTTAATCCCCAAAGTCTCCAATAACCATTAATGGTTAATTCAAACCTTCCCACATGGTTAAAACATTTGTTTTGACTCAACCTCTACCCAACCCAAAGGTCTTATCAGGCCATTAATGCTTTGACCATGATTATCTCTTAATCATTTGCACAAAGGTTTATCCTTGGATTAACTCTTAATCCAGTGGATAATCTTAATTTAGACTTAACCCTTAGCCTTTAGATAACCATGAGGTCTTCTTAGGCCTTTAATGCCTCCAACCTCTTCTCTCAACCCAATCCTATGTTGACATTTGTCACTATTTTATTGGTGCCAATTGTGCACATGGATCCCCAACTTTCAAACTTGGCCCTTGATTAAACCATTCAATCTTGACCATCCATTGCCCTGTTTGTGCTATAAATAGAGCTCTCATTCCTCCATTTTGAACAATCATCCTTCAAATTTGTAGCATCACACTTATGCTCAAATTCTTTCAAGCTTTCATTTCATATATGCTCATCATTTAGCCTCTTTTAGATCAGAAATTAGACTAAATATGCATGTTTAGAATAAGTTCTTTATCATTTTAGCTCAATCATAGATTAAATATATCATGCTAGGATAGTATTCATACTAATTTTGTCATCTTATCATTTAGTTTATTGCATTTTAGCATCACACATAGCTTACAACACATCTCATACTAAAATTAATAAAAAAGCATCTCTCGTTCTCATATTTGCCATCCCTAACCCATTTTGCTCAGTGATCTGAGAGCAAAACATTGGTTTCAGGGACATTGTGAGATAGAGAACCATAGGACCCTCCTTGGGAAGCTGAGTAACACTACGTTACTCCATAGCTTGCATCAAGAAGTCCTATGTGTGTGTGTGGACAAGTCATTTTTATATATTTTCACAAATTTAATTCTATTTGCCCACTTTTCCACCATACAACTACAAAATTAGTTGAGATATGTTTGTACTATCATGGTGTTTATTTTCATGTTGATAGAAGTCTACTCTAGAAAGTTAGTTGCAATTACCTAATCAATATGATTGTTCTAGTAACTTGTAGACGTCATCATTTATTAATGCTTAAGAGTTCTGACTTGTGGATTGGATGGAGATTATTCCTACACAAATTATATCTATTTCTCGTGTTTCTAAAATTTCAATGTGATGAAACACAGTGTTTGTTTTACCAGTTTGTTACTATGTTACCAAAAAACCCTATTTGTCTTTTAGAATGATGCGACAATTTATTCATGCATGTGCTACCAAAAATTAAGGGTAGATACACCTTATGATCAAAATGATCTTTAGTGGGATTCACTTGACATGTTTTCTTATGTGAAATTATGTATGAGATTTTGGACCAGACCTATTACACATTTGATTTAGTTGAATTGTGGATCGAATTTAGTGTGCGTTTATATCAAAACAAATGTAAGGATAGTATTTTGGACCTTCTTAAGATACCTTATGAATTGTATGATGACATTATTTGTATTAGTTTGTGTATGGGCTACTTGCGACCTATCCTACTTGACATTTAGTGAAATAAATTGTGTTACCAAATTGTAAAATATTTAACTATGTATGTGGCCAACTTATGTGTGTAATTGTAGTTGGAACTCATATATATGAGTGTCTTAGGTTCATTTTGGGATATTTTCTTGTTCTTGAAAATGTACTTCTAATGACACAAATCCATTGTAAGGAAGTTAAGTAGTGGAACAACTTGCTACACTAACCTAGAGAGGAGGATAATGCAAAACATTTTATAAATCATCACATTAGTTACAAAAACTTAACAAAAATAATCATAAATAACATTCATACCACAACACAGTGATTTGTGTCAGGAAAACCCTTTCAGGAGAAAAACCCCACACTCCAAAAGTTACCCAATATATTATTCAGCAATCAAAAATAGATTACAATATATGTACAGAGAAAGCTCTTCGCAGGAGTACCACTAATCAAAGATTCAGAGGTAAATCAATATCCATAAAAGTCTTACACACAACCTCTATCTCACACGCCTCATATATAGGAGATACAATACAATAAACTGTCAAACGGTATTACAAATGTCACAACCCTCCTCTATCACTTTTTGATTTAAATACAATTCTATTATGTTTTTGGTTAAATTACTTAAAATGATTGAATAAATGTTATAAAAGAATAAAATGAATACACACACACACACTTGGAGAATATAATTCAAAAGGCATTATTTTTATTTATTTATTTTCTACTCCCAATTATGGCACATGTTGTTGGAAGAATAAGAAGCTTCCAGATGAATCTCCACCACCTTGCATGTAACTCCCCCACTAAGTTTAATCAATTTGCATGAGTCCAATACTGGAAAAGAATCTCTTTTTTTTAATTAAATTTTCTAGATAGTGGAATAGAGGGATTTTTCTTATAAATGATATGCAAGTTTTCAAAAATGGGAGTTGGTTATTCCTTGAAGAAATTCTTTTCTCAAGTAATTGTTTTGGTAGTCATATTTAATTTTGGAGAATAGCTAAGGTTGCTTTGGAGAAATTTTTCCAAGCTTGAAGGATCAAGGGAGGCTAATTGAAGGATTCATAGGGGATTCTACATCAATTGCAAGTATCTAGGTTCTTTTAATTTAGTTTTATTTTATTTTGAATCATGCATCTTATTCTTGATGCGAATTAGATTAGTAAAAATCTTGGTTCAATTCCTTGTTGAGAATTAGATTAGATCAATCTTGTTTCAATTCCTTAATGAGAATTAGATCAATTTGTTTCAATTCCTTGCTGAGTCTTAGATTAGTAAAAGAAAAAAAAAGAATCTTGTTTCAATTCCTTGCTGAGAATTAGATTAGATCAATCTTGTTTCAATTCCTTGATGAGAATTAGATCAATTTGTTTCAATTCCTTGTTGAGTATTAGATTAGTAAAAGAAAAAAAAAGAAAAATCTTGTTTCAATTCCTTGCTGAGAATTAGATTAGATCAATCTTTATTTCCTCCCTATAATTCATCTCGTTCGTTTTTCGAATGGAAATCTGAATCTCATTATTTAAATAGATCTCTCTATGAATAATAGTTGAATCAAACTCTCTCTGTGAATATCAGCTGAAATTGGAGAATATATCTCCCTATGAGTATTAGTTGAATAAGATCTCTCTGTGGATATTAGTTGAATAAGATCTCTCTATGAAAGTTTAGCTGAATAAAATGTTCCTGTGAATACTAGAAATAAACTCTCCCTCTCTATAAATATTAACCTCTTGTTTACTGTAAAATCAATCTAAAACAATTGTTTGATTATCTATTTTATTCATGTTCTTATTTTCATAAATAAATTCTTTGTTTGTTTATATATATCATTAAGTAATTGGGAATGTAAAACCATATATATATATATATATATATATATATATAATTTATTTCAAATGTTAAAATATATTAATGTTGCAGGTAATGGCACAATCTTCGAAATTCATTCGAATGAATAACGGAGGCATGCAAGGTGGCAGTTATTGTACCCATCGGGGGTAGTGGTACCCCCCACTACCCCCGCGGTCACTGTCATGGCAGTGGCCAAAGGGGAGTGGAGGGGCTCGCGGCGTCCCCTCAACCCTGCGGGCCTGCACATGCAAGACCACAGGGGTGATGGGACACGTGGCTCCCACCCCCCCTATTTATTATTAAACATAAACAATTCGCCTATTCTTTTTTGTTTTTATATTTATTTAGGTTTTTTTTTAATATAAATGTATAAAATACAATTTAGAAATAATGTATAAATTGAAATTTAGAAATTGTTAATTTTCTTTTCTTTTTTTTCCTTAGTATAAACTTTAAGCTATTAAATTAACTTAGAAAAATTTATAAATATTGGGGATCATTGAGTAGTAAATTCATGATTAACTTATCTATAGTAAATTTATACTTGCAAATTATTTTATATCAAATGTTAGAATTAGAATCATTTGATCTATTAAGATCCATTAGGGGCACTTAGTTGATATTTAGCAAATAATTCACATTAATATGATTTGAATCAAATGCCTAAATTTAGTCGCTATTTTTGGATTGCTTAATCATGCACACAAGTTACACTATTCTTATAACATGCAAATTACTTATAGATTAATTACATTTATTGGTGTTTTCATCTCCATGCAAGTACACATGTAATTATTAATATGCAAGTTTCATGATGGTCATTGTTATGCAAGTTATATTTCAAGTAGTTATTTCAATTAATTAAAATTTGCATGTTCAATTAGTAATTGTTTTCAAGTATGATGTTTTCATAGCTCGTAGTTAGAAAACTAAATAAAGGAAGATGGAAACCAAAACCTAGTAGCATTTGGTACATACGGTGCCTCTAGGTCACGCTTACGGGTAATGTCATTGTGTTGAACTACTGCATATAATGCCTAATAAAGCTACATCAATGACGTCCGTCGCATCGTCCCTATAAATCATCAAGGAGTAATAAGGGACACTTGGAAGTTAAAAATCCAAGGGGTGGGTAATCCCCCTTGGATCAATAATCTAATAAGATAATCTTTAAATGATTTTACATCTGTTGAGCTAAACCATAGTAAACCCTCCTATAGGGATGATGAGTGAAATGCTTTTATGAAATTGGCTTAATCTCGAGGAATTGTTGTCGATTGACAATTGGTCAAGGGTGACGCTTATGATAAGAATTAGGATCTAGTTGTTTAGGCCATAAGCAATAGGCCATCTTGAGCCTTTGCTTAAGCGCTACCATCGTGGGTAGCAACCCCAGAGAAGCTGTCTGGGACATTGACCCTAGAAAGGATTGCGTACCCACTAATCAGTTTACATCAAAACATAGAGTGGAAAATAGAACTACATATTTTATGCCTTGATCCCGTGCTGAAATGGGTATGTAGGCAGTCTTGGGAGGGAGTTGTCCCTAGTACTCAGGCATTCATGGGTGGGGTCTAGGCTTGGTAAAAAGAAAGATTGAGTAAGAATCCTAATTTGAAAGATAAATAAAATGGAAAAGGTAATTCAATGCATACTCGAAAGGAATCTTGTATGGATTCGCTTGACTTCCTGAGGCTTTAAGCCAAATTCTGAGGTGGAATTCAAGCTTGTAATATGTTATTTAATTACTCCTAAGGATGGTGACCTCGGTGCACTTCTGTTAGAAGAGTGTAGTACTTAGTGATTGGTTCAGGACCCGAATGGTCCTGATGAGTCTAAGTCTCTGGCCAGAGCACCTCCTATCCCGATTGGATAGATGCTTACCCCGTATGGGTAGATTCCTATCCCGTATTAGATAGATGGAATCTTATGTCCCGCATGGACAGATGCCTAACCCGTATGGCTAGATGCTCATCCCAGATGGATGCCCAAAGTATGCGATTGAATCAAACATAATGATTACATTAAACACACATAAAAAAAAAAGAATGGTCAATTTTGTTGAGTTAATTATGGTGGGTTATTACATGTGGTATCAGAGCAAAGGTTCAAATCTAGGCCTTGTGCTCACTTCAATTTATACAACTAAGGGAATATTTTGCAATGGTAGGAATTAAATTTTATAAAAAAAAAAAAAAATCCTAAACCAAGAACTAACTACATAACTTAACTTTCAGGTGAAAACCTAGATGGCTAGAGGAAGAGGAAGAGGAAGAGGAAGAGGAAGAGGTAATGGAAGATGTACTACCATGAGGAGTCAAAGGGAAGAAAAACATGAGGAAAAAAATGAAGAAAACCATGAGGAAGACCATGGAGGGGATCAACATAATGTAGGAAATAACGAAGATGGGGTCGAGGCTATAATCAACCTTCTAACCAAACAAAGAGATAAAATCAACTTCTTGGAACAATCAATGCAGGACTTTAGGGAAAGGTAGAATGACTTTGAAAATCGAAGTGGTACTGAAAATGGAAACCCTGGTAGCAAAAGGGAATATGGTGGGTAATAGAAAAGAAAATAACATATTGGAACTCTCCAAAGACTTAAAGAAAATCACCCCTCCTAAGTTCGATGGGAGGCAAATTGGTGAAGGAACCGAGAATTGGTTAAATGAAATGGCAAAGTATTTTGATCTAAGAGATTTTAGTGAAACGACCAAGGCCTTATGGGGTTCCTATCAACTCACAGGGGAGGTAGCTAGTTGGTGGACCAACTTTGAGGAACAAAATGGGTATAGCAGTGATACGGTCACATGGAATCAATTTGTTCACCACTTCCAAGAGAGGTGGCTCCCTCAATTGTTCTTTGATGAGAAGGTGATAGAAATCCATAATATACATCAAGGGCCCCTATCAGACCAACAATATTAGGATAAGTTCCCCAAATTGCTTAAGTATGTACCTATGTACTAGAAAGATGAAGAAGGCCAAGCAAGGAAGTTCATTTTGGGGCTAAATACCAACATAGGGGCAGAGGATGACATGCATGGACCCAAAAACATGAACAAAGTACTCGAGAAGTCCCTAAGGCAAGAAAGGAAGATTCAAACATTAGCAGGGCGGAACTATAATGGGAACCACTCATTTAAAAGGAAGCAAGAATTGAATTTGAACACTAACTTCAACAAAGGTCAAAGGAATAATTCTTATGAAAGAAGGCCACCCCCTAATCAATATCAGAGGAATGGAAATAATAATAATAACTAGGGCAATAATAATAAAGGCAACTATAACAGGAATGACCAGCAGAACAAGGTAACTTATCCACCTAGGGCCATTGAAATAAGGAATGATCCCCCTAGGAATCAAGTTAGGAGGGGTCCTCCAGGTGGATGCTTCATGTGTGGGGGAAACCACTTTGCTAGAGAATGTCCCAAGATGCAAGGATAGATTAGGGCTAATCAACCCCAACAAGGGCCCCAACAAAGGATTCATGCAACAGTTAGGAACCAAAGAGGAAGATACCAGAATGTTCCCGTGGAAACTACAAGTACACTATTTGAACAACCAATTTCAATTGTAATTGACACTGGGTCATCTGAATGTTTCATCTCACCTGAATTAGTAAGCAAATATGCATTAAAAGTTAATCAAATGGAGTCATCATGGATGGTTCAATATGGGGATAAGGCAACTAGGGAAGTAACTAAGTGTTTGCCAAGGGCAAGGGTACAATTTCCTGAGTTTGAAACAAGGGTAGATCTCTATGTGGCACCCCTAGGATTATATGATGTAATTATTGGAATGAGTTAGTTAATAGATCATCAAGCTAATGTAGATTTCTATAGAAAAGTTGTTGAATGTTTGGATGATGGAGGAAAAAGGGTCAAAATCCAAGGAAAGTTTAACCCCATTAGTATAGAAACCATATTAGCCATGCAATTAAAGAAGGAAAGAAGGAGAGGAGGCCTAATCTATATGGCTAAAATCGATGAAGGGAAGGAGGAAAATACCCCAACCTTTGAAAATACCCCTTAAAAGAATTGAAGGATGTTTTTCCAAAAGAAATACCCGACTTACCCCTTAAAAGGAAGTTTGACTTTTCTATCGAAGTACTACCAGTAGTTGAACCAGTATCAAGGGCACCTTACCGAATGAACACAACTAAATTGCAAGAGCTCAAGATGCAATTAGAGGAACTCTTAGCTAAGGGATTAATAAGCCCAAGTGTATCACCATGGGGAGGGCCAGTGTTATTTGTTAAGAAGAAAGATGTAACCTTAAGGCTATGCATCGACTATAGGATGTTGAACAAGGTCACAATAAAGAATAGGTATCCCTTACCTCGAATAGAGGATCTTTTTGACCAAATGAGCAGTAGTTTTCTCAAAGATAGACCTCTAGTCAGGGTACCATCAACTCAGAATTAAGGTGGAAGACATTCTAAAGACAACTTTTAGGACTAGATATGAGCATTATGAGTTCATAGTAGTTCCTTTTGGTGTTACCAATGCCCCAGCCACATTTATGAACCTAATGAATAGTGTACTCCATGACTACTTGGACAAATTTGTTTTGGTATTTCTGGATGACATATTGATTTACTCTAGGAATGAGGAGGAACATTTAGTACAGGTACAAATTGTTTTGCAAAGGTTGAGAGAACATAAGTTATATGGGAAATTATCAAAATCTACCTTCTTCAAGGAGAAGATTCACTACCTTGGGCATATAATATCAAAGGAAGGAATAGCAGTTGATCTAGATAAGATAAAGGCAATAGTAGAATGTTTGATCCCTAAAAATGGTTCAAAGGTAAGAAGCTTTATGGGGCTAGCAGGTTACTATAGGAGGTTTGTAGAAGGATTCTCTAAGATAGCAAACCCCATCACCTCATTACAGAGGAAGGGTAAAAGATTTGTGTGGATAGGACAAAGTGATAAGGCATTCCAAATCTTGAAGGGAAAACTAACTTCAGCACCCATTCTAAAAGTACCAGATCCAAATGGATACTTCATAGTTGTAATTGATGCTTCTATTGAAGGTTTAGGGGGAGTACTTGTCCAAGATGAAGGGGTAGTAGCTTACGAATCTAGAAAGCTAAAGACTCATGAAATTAATTATGTACCCCACAACTTAGAGTTAGTAGTGATTGTCCATGCCCTATAGAAATGGAGACACTTCTTGCTAGGAAAGCCCTTTGGGTTAAAGTTAGATAACCAAGGACTAAAGTACATCTTTACCCAATCCCACTTAAATTCTAGACAAAGATGGTGGTTAGAGTTTCTAAGTGAATATGATTTTGAAATTGAATATATTAAGGGGAAGGAAAATAGGGTGGCAGATGCTTTGAGTAGGAGGAGACACTTGATGACTATAGCAACATTCAAAACTTCTTTCAAAAAGCAAGTAATGGTTGAGCAGAGTCATGACCCATGGTATGAGCAAGTCAAATTGACATTAGAACACGATCCAACTGATCCTAAGATTGAATTGTATATATTAGATGAAAATGGGTTGCTCAGATACAATAATAGAATCTATATTCCTAATTCAGGAGACTTAAGGGAAGTAGTCTTGTCGAAGGCCCACAATGCCCCTTATTCAGGGTACCTAGGAGTTAACAAACTTTATGTAGATTTAAAGAAGTTATACTTTTGGCAAGGGATGAAGAATGGCATAGTCAAGTATGTGGCTAAATGTTTGGAGTGCCAAAGAGCAAAGGCAGAACATAGACATCCAGCTGGATTGTTACAATTACATGATGTACCTCAACACAAGTGGCAAGTTATTAGCATGGATTTTGTGCAAGGGTTGCCCATGTCACCTTTTAGGCATGATACAATAATGGTGGTAATTGACAAACTCACTAAGGTGGCACACTTTATACCAGGGAACCTGACGAATGATGCACCTACCTTGGCTAAGCACTTTGTTAAGGAAATATTTAGGTTGCATGGAATACCAGAGAAAATCATATCAGATAGAGATGTTAGATTCACTTCAAGATTTTGGACCACCCTTCAATCAGCTCTAGGAACTCAACTAAATTTTAGCACTACATACCATCCTAAAACCGATGGTCAGACAAAAAAGACAAATCAGATTATGGAAGACCTACTTCGCATGTACTACATGGACCAACAGAAGAAATGGGAAGAGTACCTACCTTTGGTAGAATTTGCTTACAATAATACATATCAAACATCTTTGGGAATGGCACCTTTCAAAGCATTGTATGGTCAACCATGTCAAACATCTTTGAGTTGGGATAGTCTTGAAGATAGAGTAGTTATCAGTTGCCAACAAACTCCCCCTTAATGCAGAGAGCACTCATAAGGTGATCTCAAAACATAAAAAACTAAACTTTCAATTGCCTTACTAAAAATATCAACAAGTTGTTCTATAGTCTTTATGTACCCGAGTTCTACTTCCTTATTTTGCACCAAATCTCTGATAAAATGATATTTCAAATAAAAGTGTTTAATTATGCTATGATGCACAAGATTTTTGGCCAACTTTATGGTGCTCATATTATCACAAAAGATCACTATACAATGAAGTTTCTTTTCACCTATTCCTTCAAGAACTTTCATTAGCCACAATGCTTGAGTACATATAGATGTTATTACAACATATTTTGCCTTATTGAACAAAAGTTGTCATTGATGTTAAAAGGAAATTGTTTCAGATAGAGATTGTTGTGATGTTAAATGGAAGTTGCCTCAAGAATATAAGACATGTTGCTTACTTTTGTTGTGTTCAAATAGTTGGAGAATTATGTTATTATCTTGTTATGCTAGAAGCATTTTGAGTTGTTGTATTTTTTATGCAATCCCACTAATTGATATGACTACAAAATTAGTTGAGATATGTTTGTACTATCATGGTGTTTACTTTCATGTTGATAGAAGTCTAATCTAGAAAGTTAGTTGCAATTACCTAATCAATATGATTATTTTGGTAACTTGTAGAGGTCATCATTTATTAATGCTTAAGAGTTTTGACTTGTGGATTGGATGGAGATTATTCCTACACAAATTATTTCTATTTCTCGTATTTCTAAAATTTCAATGTGATGAAACACAGTGTTTGTTTTACTAGTTTGTTACTATGTTATCAAAAACCCTATTTGTCTTTCAGAATGATGCGACAATTTATTCATGCATGTGCTACCAAAAATTAAGGGTAGATACACCTTATGATCAAAATGATCTTTAGTGGGATTCACTTGAAATGTTTTCTTTTGTGAAATTATGTATGAGATTTTGGACCAGACCTATTACACATTTGATTTAGTTGAATTGTGGATCGAATTTAGTGTGTGTTTATATCAAAAAAACTGTAAGGATAGTATTTTGGACCTTCTTAAGATACCTTATGAACTGTATGATGACATTATTTGTATTAGTTTGTGTATGGGCTACTTGCGACCTATCCTACTTGACATTTAGTGAAATAGATTGTGTTACCAAATTGTAAAATATTTAACTATGTATGTGGCCAACTTATGTGTGTAATTGTAGTTGGAACTCATATATATGAGTGTCTTAGGTTCATTTTGGGATATTTTCTTGTTCTTGAAAATGTACTTGTAATGACACAAATCCATTGTAAGAAAGTTAAGTAGTGGAACAACTTCCTACACTAACCTAGAGAGGAGGGTAATGCAAAAACTTTTATAAATCATCACATTAGTTAACAAAAAATTAACAAAAATCTCATAAATAACATTCATACCACAACACAATGATTTGTGTGGGGAAAAACCTTTCACGAGAAAAACCCCACACTCTAAAAGTTACCCAATATATTATTCAGCAATCGAAAATAGATTATAATATATGTGCAGAGAAAGCTCTTCGTAGGAGTACCACTAATCAAAGATTCAGAGGTAAATCAATATCCATAAAAGTCTTACACACAACCTCTATCTCACACACCTCATATATAGGAGATACAATACAACAAACTGTCAAACAACACTAGAGTAATATTTCCAAGGGATCATACAACTCTAGTCAAATGTTCAATAGTGGCATCTTTCCACCAAGTAGCAGCACCCCTATGACAAGGAAGAGAATAGTCTGAAGCAAAATTCGCCATTGAGAAGAATTTTTGAAAATGGAAGGGCATGCCCTCATAAACCAATGGCTAAGACCAAGACCTATCCCCAACCATATGAACAACATCCTTGGGGAGAGGCGAGGAGATGTCGATGTCGACTAAAAAGAGAGCAAAGGTAGAGTGCCCCATGGAAGATGTGGCGTCATCCACCTTCAAGAAATGACCAATGGAGTTGACGGTGGCTTTGTAGTAGGAGAGTTCCAAAAAATGGAGAGGGAGATTAGAAAGGTGGACCCATATTGCATGCACAGACAATGATTCAATAAGGGGATTAAAAGAGGCTATCTATGGCTTGACAGAAAGAGAGTGATCTCCCCAAGCCCACAACTTGTCCAAAACCAAGGCTCTATCCAAGGTAGAAGTAAAGGATGCAATGAAAAAACCCTTCTCACAAGGAAAGAGCTCAATGATGTGGGCAATCAATGGTTTCCAAGAGTTACTCACCCAATGATGGAGGTCTCGAAGAGAGGGCCAGAGCCTAAAAAATCTACACACCAAAGCATTACTCTAATAGAAGTGAATATTGTTCATAAAATCCTGGCCACAAACCACCATAGGGGAAGATTTGGCATAGGGAAGGGGATGAACCCCCTTAATAGTAGTAATCCTATCCACACGAGCATAATTTCTTCCACTAGAAAGAGGAGGTCTGGGAGCATCCACACCCATGCCAACAAAAGCACTAGCCAAAGAAGCAACAATGCCCTTAGTAAAGGGAAGACCCCCCACCCTAGATCCCACGAGAGGAGGGGGAAGGTCTGAGCTAGCCAAAGCTACACCAGGAGAGACATCATCCATAGTCAAGCTAGGGAGGACCAGCACAAAGCAAGAGGGCATGGGAAGGTTTCTAGCAACCCCCATGCCTGGGAGGGGGGGGAAATCTGTAGACAAGGGCATGTGGGCAAAGATGAACACCAATGGAGCAGCCCACACACCACCTGCAGAAGCTTCATTCAAACTTTGAGAAGCGGGAGAGTCATTGCAGGGGAGCGGGAGGGCTTCCATCATGATTTTTTTATTGAGAAAGATCTCTTAATTTGTTACCTAGACCTAAGCCTTGGATATTGGTGTCTCTATTGGTTTGGTACTCATAGTATAGTAAGGGGATTGGTTTCTATGGTAGGCTTGTTCCTACAAAATACAAATGATTCATTATTTGCGAGGCTAGATTTGGGTAGTAGATCCAAGCAACTATTCTCACTGTGGTTTTTCCCATCCTAAGTTTTTACGCATATCTAGTGTCCATTACGGATATTTGTATGTTTTATTTGTTGCATTATTAGAACATCATAAGCACTAGAGCAAAGTGTCTAGAAGCTTAATTGATCAGAGGCAAGTTTTCTATTGAAGGTCCTAACTCTATATTTTTTAAATTGTTGAGATTGAGGTCCTATCTCTTTATTTGTTACCTAGACCTGGGCCTTTGCTATTGGTTTCTCTAGTGGGTTGGTGCTTATAGTACAGTAAGGGGATTGGTGTCTATGGTTGAAGTAATCACTAGTGAGGAGAGACCTCAAAAGATCAATCTGGACTGGTCAGAAAGAGTAAACATAACGAAAACACATAGATATGATGGAGGCAACGTAGAATAGATAGTTTTATTACATGAAATTTGATTACATCCAATTGGCAACAACTAGGTTACAACATACCAACACTCAAGCCTGGTAGAATAGGTCACAATCGGGACGTTGAATTGAGAAATCTATCTTCTATGTACAGTCTAGCTATTTGATTCATTGATTGATTCTAATTGCTTACTTTCTAAACGATGATTACGAACATATATATCGATCCAAAGTATCTAGTCATCCTAAAGGGATCAAAACTCGAAGAACAAGACCTAACATGAAAATAACAAAGGTCGGCCTCCTCTAAGAGATTCCTCCAAAAAATCCAAAGGATGAAACATAGAAGGTCAGCCACATGCCAAGGAACAATGAAATCAATGCCCAGGGCTCTGTAAATTTTGGAATGGGTTATAGTAGATCACCAGAATAGGTCTCAGGCAATCGGTAACAAAGGAACACCCGGTAACAAGAAATTATCCTCGAAACCGGTAGTGATATCTTGTTGGAAAGTGATCCAAAAGAGATGCGGTCTGAAAGAAAGAAAGATGATCAAGTCTTCAAGTAGAATCCAATTCCACAAGATCTGGTGAGCCAAAACTGGCACACACAGAAAGGAAAACTACAAACTGCAAACTGAAAGCAAAACAAAAAGGAAAATGTTTTTGGTTGATGCAAGATTGTTGTGAACCGGGGATGCTCTTGCATCAAACATCCGAGGTTAATGAAAAGTGAGCCTCTCACTTTTTCAAGGTCAGAGGGAAACCAAGGTGGTTTACCTCTACCTAAGAAATCCAAGATGAATCTTCAACTGGTCTACCCTTCCACTTCACAAGATATTCCTTATATTGACTATTACGAGTACTATGCCCAATCATATTGTCCAAAATCTCTTCAATCTGATCTAATTCCTTCTGGGGCAATTGTTTTTGAAGGTCTGCAACACTGTCCTCATTGAATTTAGGTTCATGGTATTCATGAAGATCCGCAATGTTGAATATAGGTGAAATACTTAGACTATCTAGTAGCTCCACTTCATATGTGTTTCCAAATTTGAACTTCATCAAAATCTTATAGGGTCTAAACTTCTTCATCTGCAACTTATATAAGTTCCAACTAGGAATCTCTCTTTTCTTAGATATACCATCACTTCATCACCAACTTCAAATTCCTTATGTCTCCTCTTTTTATCTGCCTTCTCCTTATATTTGTTGTTCATGTCTTTCAAATGTTATTTAACCTGAATATGCAATGTTGCCATGTGATCTGCAAAATCTTCTGCTTTCAAACTCTTCCAATATTCACTGCTAATGTCTCTCAATTCTACTATACCTCTAGGGTGCACTCCAGTAACAATCTCAAAAGGTGTTTTTCCTATACTTATATTCACTGAATTGTTGTAGGAAAACTCTGCTTGTGCAAGGATCAAATCCCAACTTCAAGTTTTATCTCCCACTAAACATCTCAACAAATTTCACAAACTCTAGTTAACAACTTTTGTTTGTCCATTAGTTTGTGGATGAAAAATAGAACTGAACTTCAAATATGTCATCTTCTTCTAAAGTGTTCTCCAAAAATAGCCAACAAACCTAGTGTCTCTATCTGAAACTATGCTCTTAGGTAATCCATGCAATCTCACCACTTCCTTGAAACATAGGTCTACTACATGCAATGCATCTGATTTCTTCTTACAAAGTATGAAACAAGCCATCTTTGAAAATATATCGACTACCACAAATACAAAATCATTTTCTCTCAGTGTCTTAGGGAATCCAAGTACAAAATCCATGTTTATATCCTCCCAAGGTCTTACCGGTACTGTCAAAGGTTTATATAATCCCACATTTTGAATACTGCCCTTTGCAACTTGACAAACTCTACAACTTTGCACATATCTCTTAACATCCTTATGAATCTGGGGCCAAAAGTACTGCTCACTCACCAATGCAACTATTTTGTCAATGCCAAAATGTTCAGCTAGTCCTCGATTATGTTTCTCTTTTATTAGGTTCTCTCTCATGGAACTCTTAGGTATGCACAACTAAACTCCCCTGAATAGCATTTCATCCTGAATGAAGTAATCCAACCATTTTCTCCTATCAACCCTAACCGGTTCTCTACATGCTTTCCAAGGTTCTGCAAAATCTATGTCTTCATCATATAAGGTCTTCAAATCTTCAAAACCTAATACTGTCACTCTCATCTCAGTCAGCAAATTCCTTCTCCTACTCAATGTATCAGCAACTTTGTTAGATTTCCCACTTCTATGCTATAACACAAAGGTGTAACTCTACAAGAATTCTACCCATCTCATATGTCTTTGATTCAACTTACTCTGACTATTCAAATACTACAAAGATTGATGATTTATATACAACACAAACTCCTTAGGCAACAAGTAGTGTCTCCATTTCTTCAAGGCTTGAACTATGGCATAAATTCTTTCTCATACACTAAATATCTCTTCCGGGCATCATTCAAATTTTCATTGAAATAGGCTACTACTCTCCCTTATTGACTCAAGATTGCTCCTATTGTTGTTCCACTTGCATCACAATCCACTTGAAATACTTTATTGAAATCTAGTAAAGCTAACATAGGCTGCTCAATCACTTTCTTCTTCAACAATTAAAAACTTTTGTTTTCTCTAGTGGTCCACTTGAATTACTTCTAATCTCATCTCATGGTCTCAGTCATAGGGTTACAAATTGAACCGAAATTTCTAATAAACTTCTAGTAAAAACTAGCGAATCCATGAAATGTCTTACCTCCCCAATGCTTTCTGATGTAGGCCACTCAACAATGACTTTCACTTTCTCAGGGTCCATCTTCAAACCATCCTTAGATATCATAAATCCTAAATAGACTAACTCATCCTTCGTGAAAGTACACTTCTTGATACTGGTCAACAACTTTTCTTCTCTCAACCTCTACAAAACTTGTCTTAACTGCAACAAATGCTCCTCTTTTGTCTTGCCGAAAATCAGAATGTCATCCAAATACACAATAACAAACTTACCCAAGAATTTCTTTAACACCTCATTCATCAACCTCATGAAAGTACTCGGTGCATTAGTCAATCCAAAAGGCATCACCAACCATTCATATAGTCCTTTGTTTGTCTTGAATTTTGTCTTCCACTCATCACCTTCTCTCATACTGATCTGATGATATCCACTCTTAAAATCTATCTTTGTAAATTATTTTGCTAGTCCATTATGTCATCCATCCTAGGAAAAAGAAATGGTATTTCACTGTGATCTTGTTTATTTCTCTTGAATCAGTAGACATTCTCCACTTTCCATTCTTCTTATGTGCTAATACTTTTGGTACTTCACAAGGGCTCAGACTCTCTTTGGTCAAACCTTTCTTCAACAACTCCTACACTTGTCTATTTAGTTCTTCATTCTCTGTCGGTGTCAACTGGTGTGCAGCTTTGTTAGGAAAACTAGCTCTAGGAACCAAGTCCATGCAATGACTAATACTTATTACAGGTGGCAATCCATCAGGTACATTATCTGAAATGATGTCCTCATATTCTGTTAGCAAATCTCTTATCTCTTCGAGGTTCTCTCCTTCCAGTTTAGGTCTCTCAGTCTTCTTAGGAATTAAGGCAAAACACACATTCTCATGTCTCATTCCATCCATGAATTTCCTTCCATCTACTAAATAGATTTTGGTATTTGTACAAATTTCATTCTTCAAAGGTTCCTCCAAAGGTAACAAGGTTTTCCTCATTCCATTTGCCACAATAGTGTATGTATTATTCCTCCCATCATGTATTGCCTATATGTCAAATTGCCAAGGTCTACCCAACAAAAGATGACAAATATCCATAGGCATAATGTCGCACAAAACTTTGTCATGATAATTCCTAATTTTCAATTTCACCAAACATTGTTCCCTTACTAACAACTTATGTTCATCATGAATCCATGCTATTTGATATGACTTAGGGTGTTTCAATCTCTCCAATTTCATCTTATTCACCATCTCTTCTAAAACAAGATTATCTAAACTACCACTATCAATAACAACTTTACAACACTTATCGGATACCTTACATCTGGTCTTGAACAGATTCTTCCTTTGCAAGGGCTCTTCATCTCCTCTGGTATGACACAAAGCTCTCCTCATCATCAACAGTTCTCCATATTCTGGTTTATTGTCTGATCCGGTGGGGTTTTCTTCCACCACTGCTCCTCTTTTGGTAGCCTCTATCTTCTTACATTTCAATGCACGGTGTCCTTCTCCTCCACACTTGAAGAAATTTCCTCTAAATGTCCTCTTGTCTTGTCTTCCAAAGTTCTCATTCTGGTAACCATATGATTCTCTCCTCTGGTAGAAATTTTTATCATCCTTATGGTATGAATTAACTTCTTTGCTCACTTCCTTGTCCTTGTTCTGATCTTTATTGGTTCCTCTTCCTCTGGTAAATCCTCTTCCTCCTTGAAATCTTCCTCTAGTAAACCTTCCACTTCTACCTCTTTTCCTCAGGTCATGTCTTTTGTTCAATTTCTCTTTAGCCTTTAAGGCACACTGGTAAGCCTCTTCAACACTCTCCAATTTGATCATATTGAGTTCATCTTGTATAGACAAGCATAATCTATTCAAATATCTTTCAATTTTTTCAACTTCATCATCAACATGTCCGTATCTGATGTTCAACTTGTAAAATGCTTCGGTGTACTCCTTCACACTACATTCCTTTTGTCTCAGATTCTACAATTTTTGGAAAAATTCTACTTGATAATTCATTGGCACAACTTTGATTTCAATTTAGCAATCATTTGATCCCATGTCTTAATCTTTTCTTTACCTCTTATTTGTCTATCAATTTGCAAATGCTCCCACCAAAGAGATGCATGACCTTTCAACTGGGTACAAGCGTATTTCACCTTCCTTTCTTCTACAGTGTTTTCAAAATAGAAATACTTCTCCATCTCTGAGATCCAATTCATCAATTCATCAGAATCTAACTTGCCATCATATTCTGGAGGTGTAAAATGAGATTCAGTGTTTTCTCTACTCAAAACCCTTAAAAACCTTTCTTCATCCAGATCAACTGTCGGTAGGTTTACTTTTTCTGTTGGGGCTTCTTATCCTTCATCTTCACTCAAATCTTCGATATGTCAGCCTCTTCTCTGGGTTGTCTCCATAGCTTCTAACCGGGTTGCTATTACTCACAACATCTTCATCACAACAAGGTATCCATTCCCATGCGCTCCACCATTCCTAGTTCCTCTCTATGCCATTGATTCACACTAGTCCTCTACAATTGCAATTCAGATCACAATTTGCCACCCTACAACAAAATTCAAGACATGCAACCTCTAGAATGAAACTTCGCCTTGATACCACTTGAAGCAGTCATGAGTGAGGAGGAACGTCAAAAGATTAATTTGGACTAGTCAACAAGAGTAAACACAACTAAAACACACAGATATGATGAAGGGAATGAAAAATAGATAGTTTTATTGCATGAAATTTGATTACATCTAACCAGTAACAACCAAGTTACAACATACTAGCACACGACCTAGTAGAATAGGTCACAATTGGGACCTTGAGTTGAGAGATCTTTCTTCTATGTACAGTCTAGCTACTTGATTCACTGATTGATTCTAATTGTTTACATTCTAAAGCATGATTACAAATATATATATATATATATATAGAACCAAAGGATCCAGTTGGCTCAAAAGGGATCAAAACCCAAAGAACAACACCTAACATGAAAATAACAAAGGTTGGCCTCTACCAAGAGATTCCTCTAGAAAATCTAAAGGATGAAACGTAGAAGGTCAGCCACACACCAAGCTTCGAGATGGGTTTTGGTAGATCACTAGAATAGGTCTCGGGCAACTGGTAACAAGAAATTGTCATAGAAACTGGTAGCGATATCTTGTTGGAAAGTGATCCAAAAGAGATGTAGAATGAAAGTAGGAAAGATGATCAAGTCTTCAAGTATAATCCAACTCCACAGGATCCAATGAGCCAAAACCAAGACATGGAAAGGAAAATTAAAATTGCAAACTGAAAAGAAAGCAGAAAGGAAAATGTTTTTGGTTGATGCAAGATTGTTGTGAATCAGGGATGCTCCTGCATCAATGGTAGACTTGTTCTTACAAAATATAAATGATTCATTATTTGTGAGGCTAGATTTGGGCAGTAGATCCAAGAAACTATTCTCACTATAGTTTTTCCCATCCCAATTTTCTATGTATATCTAGTGTTCATTGTGTGTATGTGTACAAATTTTTATGTTTTATTTGTTGCATTATTGGGATACTTAAGTAAACTTGTTTGGTGTATGATCTAATAAGTTATTTGAGGTAAATTAATGTCATGTATTAAGAAAGAATTGGATATATTGATTCACCCACCCTCTAAGTATATTGTGTATCCTTCAAATGTCATAGCAAGGTTCCTTGGATAAATCTTAATAGGATGAGTTTGATCCAAGTTGCCACATTTAGTTACATTGGAAGGTTTATCAGCAAATCATGCTCCATTATTTGATGGATCAAATTATGTATTTTGAAGTGGGAGAATGGAGTCCTTCTTGATGGTTATTGCCTTCAAAATTTGGCAAGTTGTTGTTGATTGATATGTGTTCTCTAATAGTCTCCCAAAGGACGTGGATGGTAAGAAAGCTTGTGAGAAAAATGTTATGGCTAGGAATGTTATTATCTTTTGTTTGACTAACTCTAAGTACATGTGAAAGTAATGCAATGCAAGATAGGCAAATATGTATGGACTTAATTACATTTAATCTATCAAGGTGATGAGAAAGTTAAAGAAGCAAGACTTCAAACTTTTAGAGATCATTTTGAACATCTAAGGATGGAGGAGGATGAAAATATTGTTGCATTTTTTCTTTGGGTTGATAAGATAGATTGTTCCATAAGAGGACTTAGTGAAGAGATAAAAGAACTCATCATTGTGAATAATATTCTCAAATATTTATTGCTAAGATTATTTCCAAAGGTTGTTATTATTGAAGAAACTAAGGATTTGAATATATTGACTTTGGATGAGTTACATGGATCCCTAACTGCTTTTAAGATGAGATTGGGCTATGACAAATTTGTTACAAAGCAAACAACCCTCAAAGAATATTAGAAAGAAGATGAGTTAGATTTTGATGATGAATCATATCCAAAAGTAGCAAATTTTATCAGAAGACTATTACGAGGTTGCAACAAGTACAAAGGTAAGTTACCTTTCAGTTGTTCTAATGTAGAAAAATAAGACATTGTATGGCCAAGTGTCCATACAAGGATTCTAACAATGAGGGTCAAAATAATGGGAAAAACAATTTTAACAAAAAGAAGTTTAATAAGAATCTAGAAAATTTTCTTTGTAGAAGATTAATATACAACCAAAAATAGTGGTGAGAAAGCCCTATTCATGGAATTGGACAAAAGGGGACTAAAGAAGATGATACTTAAGGAAGAGAAAAACTCTAAGAAATTATCTCATAAACTGAAAAAAGTAGAGAGAACAATCATTGATCTAAAAGTTGAAATAGAAGAAGAAAGAAGAATCAAAGAAGTATTGACAAAATAATTGTGGAGTAAAGACGAGGACAGTGTGAAGAAAGAAGCATAAATTGTTGCTTTAAGAAAATATATTGACAAAGCAAATAATTAGTTGAAAATGAAGTTTGAGAAGAATACAGAGATGCTAGATCAAATTATTAGAAATCAAATATCATCACATTTTAAAACCAACATAGGCTTTACTAAAGATTAAAAAAAGATAAGAATGTAGAACAATTTGATACTAAAAGCAAATAGTGTGGTAGAGAGAGGATTCAAAAGTTCAATATTAGAACAATTTGTGATATTGAAGAGTGAAATAAGATGAATGATGGCTTCATTTAGGTCCAAAGGAAAAATAGAAGATCCAAAACACAAGCACCAAGAGGAAAAGGATTCAGTATCAGGTCCCATTTTTTTTTCAAACTAATATTTTAATTGCAATAATTTCGGCCATAAAGAAGTGGATTGTAGAAGAGGTCCAATGCAAAGAAATAATTTTGTCAGTAAAAATGAGTTTGCTCCATTATTTGAGTTTAATATCATTTTGTCACAAGTGCAAAAACTTTGGCCACATTGCAAGAAACTATAGAAGCCAATTTATGAATAACTAAAAAATAAGGGAAATGGTTTAGTAAGACAAAAAGGTGATTCCAAGAAGGTTTGGAAGAATAAATTTGAAGAGTGGAAGTTTGAAAAGTCTTGTGTTGCTTAGAATACACTCCTTGCTCAGAAGGAGAAGAATATATGGATTATTGATTAAGGATGTTAAAGTCACATGACTAGAGGTAAAACCAAGTTCATGAACCTCAAAAACTATACAAGGGATATATTACCCTTGGTAACAATTCTATTGCCTAGATTTTAAGAAAGAGTGCCTTGAGTCTTGATGCAGGAAAGAGAAAAACCTATAATGTTGTATATGTAAAAGGTTTGAAACGTAATCTTCTTAGTGTAAGTTAGATGTCTGACAATGAATACAATTTGTCTTTCAATGATAAAGGATGTGAAATCAAAAAGAAGGATGTCGGAGAATTAATAGTGGAAGGAAGCATAACTAATACTAATGTATATCATCTAAGTGAGGTAAATGGGAACACTATTTATCATACAAAGAATAAAGAGTTGGGTGTTGCATAGAAAGATGGGGCATATCAATTTTTATGATATTGTGAGA
The DNA here is from genome assembly GCF_030272615.1 of Cryptomeria japonica. NCBI lineage: Eukaryota > Viridiplantae > Streptophyta > Pinopsida > Cupressales > Cupressaceae > Cryptomeria > Cryptomeria japonica. The sequence goes on along the minus strand of NC_081411.1, from coordinate 712,379,187 downwards.
ATCAACTCAAAAGGGATGGGAAGGGACATGCCTAAAACCAAGAAGCCTCCTACAAGATACAAACCATGCCATGAAGGAAAATAGACTCAGACTAGATTTCCTACCAAGGAATAATCTACTGCAAAACCATTGGATTTAATCCATGTTGATATGTGTGGTCCTATGAGAACAAAGAGTCTACAGGGTGATAGATATTTTATTATGTTTACTGATGATTATTATAAGATGTCTAAGTTTGGTTTTTAAAAGAGAAATTAAATTATTTTCAGAATTTAAAGGCTTTTAAGGCTTTATTTGAAAATGAGATTGGTAGAACAATCAAGTGCTTGAGATTAGATAGAGGCAGAGAGTTCACTTCTATTATGTGTGAGGAGTATTGTACAAAACATGGAATTCAAAGACAATATTTGACACCTAGAATTCCACAACAAAATGGAGTGGTAGAAAGGAAGAACTAGATAGTTTAGGAGATGGCCAAAACTACGTCCAAGAAAGAAAAATTATCAAATATGTATTAGAGAGAAGTGTGTCAAATAGCAGAATACATATTGAGTAGAGCTCACATTAGACCAAGGACAACAAAGACACCATATTAGTTATGGAATGGAAGACCAACATTAGTAAGCCACTTTAAAATATTTGGGATCAAATTCTTGTCAAAAGGAATGAAGATAATTTGGGTAAGTTTGATTCTAGATCAGGTGAATGTATTTTTCTTAGTTATTCAATGACTAGCAAAGGATAACAATATTACAACATGAGACTAAAGAAAGTAGTAGAAAGTAAAAATGTAAAAATATAACTATTGATGAATTTGTTTGACAAATGAGGCTTCAAAATAAGATGGCAAGGCTGATTCGGGTCCTAATAATGATGAAGACTCTAGAAATGAATCAGAATTGCCAAGTGAAAAGACTCTAGCATGATATGCATAAAAGAATCATTCAGAGGATCATTTTATAGGAGATAAAGACAGTGGTGTTCAGACTATGAGAAGATCTTAAAAATAAAGTGAATAAGTATATTTTGCAATGCTATCAAAGATTGAACCTAATAGTTATGTAGAAGCAAGCAATGAAAAAGGGTGGCAAGATTCTATGGTTTCTCAAATCAAGAAAAATGAGGCTTGGGAGTTAGTCCAAGGAGCTAAGGACAAGAATGTGATTGGTACTAAGAGGTTTATGAGAAACAAGTTGAATGAAGGAAAAAAAGAGATCTGAAACAAATACAAATTAGTGTGCAAGGTTATGCTCAAGTTGAAGGCTTGTATTTTGAAGAAATATTTGTTTTTGGTAGCTAGATTGGAAACTATCAAAATCTTTTTGACAATATCAACATTCAAGGATTTAAAAGTGTATCAACTGGATGTAAAGTTTACATTTTTTAATAGAAAACTAGAAAAAAATTCTACATTGAACAACTAGAAGGATTTTAGTGCTTAGATATACTACATTTTGTAATGAAAATTGAAGGATCTATATGGACTCAAGAAATCTCCAAGAGATTGGTATTGTGCGCTAGAAAAATACTTATAGCAACAAGGTTTCAGAAGAGGTTGTGCTGACAACAATCTATACATTAAAACTAACTATGATTAGTTATTGATAGTTGTAATTCATGTTGATAACATTATTTGTGGAGTAAGCAATGAGACTATCTAAAGAATTCCAAAATAGTATGTGTAGTACCATTAAATTGTGACCTTTTCAATTTGCGACCACATTATTGTCTTCATGTTGGCGACTTGAATCCTCAAGTCTGATCGGAGACCTGAGACTTGCTCATCCCCAAAAATTGCACTTTTTATGCCCTCCGCACTACCTGAACCTACTTCATGTCCTGAGACAAGGGCAAGACAACACCCCTGTCCCTCCTAGGACATGGTGTGGCACCCTTGTCCTTGCCCTATTTTGGGGCCCCCTCTATCCTATCTTTGCATTGGAAATTGCATAAAGCATGAAAAATTTCCTTGTGTTAGCCTATGATGAAAAATCAGTCAATTAACCCTAATTGGCGAGTATATAAGTTGCATTAGCCCTGCCATTTGCATAAGTTTAAGAAGCGATAAGTGGGAAAAATTTGGATAAGTGGGAATACATGAAATCATGCATTCAAGCATTCACACATTCCTTTCCAGCATTGAGCATTCTCAAGTTTCCCTTCAAGGCTAGGTGTTGCATTCAAGTCAAGGATTCAACCATTGAAGGAGGAGCTCTCTTTCAACATTCAATCTACAATCTCCCTTGAGGTGAATTACATTTCATTCTTTCATTTACATTTACTTGCAAGTACTTTCTTTCATCATTTGGTTAATTCCAAAACTAAGGTTTGACATTAAGGTAAACCCCCAATCCCAACCCCTTTTCCTCTTTTTTTCCTGTATAGGTTGTAGGTGCACAACTGTGTTTGCAGATTCAGAATCCATTTGTAAAGGCAGAAAAACCCTTTTCGTTTCGCGGATTTTTCGGAGGACTGTGTGCACTTTCAACATGGTCTCGACAAATTTTCCTCAAATTCACAGGGCGGCTTCATCTCAACATATTATAGTCAGATCCAGGTGCACAACTTCATCTCACAATTCTATCTCGAGTTATAATCAGTTCTTTTCTACTTTTACATAGTCTTACAACAAATACTTCAATCATTTTCCATTCTAAAAGAGGGGTTAGCTTGTCATTTCTATCTCATTATGAGTTCATTTAGTATTCAATCTCTTCCCTAAGAGATTGGATCTATTGAATTTCCCTCCTCTTAAATGTAATGTGGATAAAGTGTTTGAAGGGAACTCCGTAGTGAAACTTTCATCTCTCCTCGGAGGGAAGAAAAGCTTTCCTCTTGATCTCTCCATCATTCACCTTTTTCACCATTACATTTTGGTGAACCCCACGTCATACGTGTTTTTTTCTAAAAATCATTACATATTTTTCATTTACAAGTTTAATTTTTCTGCAAACTTAGTGGTTAATTCATTCAAACCCCTAGTTTTTAAACTTGAAATTGAACTTGTGTTGTATAAAAATTGCTTGTTATTGTCTTAGATCTAAAAAATGTTGTGTTTGTCAAATTCAATTTCTTCATCAATTTGCAAATCAAATTTACAAAATTAAGAGGTTAATTGACAAAACTCTAATTTTCAAAAATCATCTTGAAATTGTGCAAAAATTGAATTCCCATTTAATTTTCAGATTTGTGACTGTTTTTAGACTTGTCTTCTGTCCTATAATTCAAATTTTCAATTTCCCTTCTTTTTCAAAATTCAAAATTTCAAAATTAAGTGGTTGGATCCTAAAACCCTAATTTTCAAATTTAATTGGATTTTGTATAGATTTCAATCAATTTCAATCAACTTTAGTTTTATAAACATTTTTTTAAGGTGTCCTTATCCATTAGGTTCGACCCTTTTCAAATTTTCAATTCAATTCCTCTTTTTTCTCAAAACCCTAATAGGGTCCTATTTTCACATTCTAACCTTCATTTCGCCTATCTAGAGATCGTAAAATCCACCATTTTTGGTGGCTTAGGTTTAAAATCATCGTAACTTTCATCCTTGAAAATTTCAAAAAAAGTTGGTTGGACCGTGTGCACTTTCAACATGATCCCTAGCTTTTTTCTTGAAATTTCGGGAGACTGTTATGACCGTATTTAGTAATTTAAATCTAGAAAATTGGCTCATTTTTTTGATTTTTTATCCCTCTAAAATCAAAAATATCTTCATAATTCAACATTTCAAATTTCAAGAAATTTTTTTAAATTAAGTGGTTAATTATAATTTACCTTGATTTTAAAATTTTTGATTTTGTCAACTTTAAAATTAAGAGGTATCCCATTGGCCCTAATTTTAAATTCCAATTTCCTTTCATTTATCATAAAATTATTTTTTGAAATTGTGTCATTTTCTTTTTTCAACAAAGTTCAAATTGTTTAATCGTTATTTTCTCAAATATTGCATTATTCGATTTTTGTGCACTTTGTTCTTATAATTTACATTCAAATTTTCCTTCTAGTGCATGAGTTTCACCACTATTAGTCCTACCTACACTATCCCCGTTAGATGAAGCATTAGAATTAAGGCTTCCCAAGGTTTAATTACCGAGATGGAGCATAATTTGGGTGACATCTTTAATGAGGATAATGGTAATTATTCCCATCCTAATCATGTCCCTATCTATCTAATTGATGAATCCCATGATGAACATGAAGAAGCTTTGACTAGAGTTTCCATAGATCAACTTTCAAAATTGGATAATCAATTTGATAACTTTCAACAATGGATGTCCCAAGAATACCCTAATAGTGAAGCTCTTCCATTAATTGGAGGCCTTAAATGCATGATTCAAAGTGATAAGAATGAAATTGATATATTGTGGCATTGCTCATACTGTTGATTCTAATGTCATGCCTATAAAGAGTGGTGTTGAGAATTTAGGTTATTCACAACCTTCAAATCAAATCAATTCTTCTATTCCTTTGACCACTCCAATGGCTAGTATTTCTACTTTCACTTCAAATATCATGGCTACTTCAACTCAACATGTCATACCTACAACCATTGGTCATGGGGGCAATCCCTCTTCTTCATTTAATCCTCCATCTTTACCTATGTCTTCAATAAGTATTCCTATTATCCCTCAACCAATCAATGTGACACAAGGGGGCAATTCATTCAACACTTTTATTCCTCCTTTGAGTGTCCCTTTTCTTACTCAATCATCACCTATTCCTACTTATCATAATGTACCACCACCTTATTTTCAATTAATGCCTTCCTTCAATAATGTCACACCACCTTCTCAATCAACCATGTCTAACATCAATTCATCTATCGAAGTGACCGTTAACAATCTTGCTCAAATTGTGTCTTCCTTACAACAAAAAATTGCTTCCATGAGTCAATCCAAGTTAAGTGTGCCCACATTTAATGTTGTGAGCCCACTTTCTCTTGATATTGTTAAAGTTGTCTAGCCTAAGCATGTTGAGGTCCCTCAATTGGAACTCTATAATGGAAAAGGTGATCCTCTCACGCATGTTAAAACATTTCAAACCTTGTGTACTGATTTTGCTTATGATCAAAGATTACTTGCAAAATTATTTACAAGAACACTAAGAGATGAGGCTTTACAATGGTATTGCTCTTTGCCTTCTTATTCTAGGTTTTCTAGGTTTTGGCCTTCTCTTCTAGGCCTTCATCATTGGGTGAATGATTCCTGGAAGCCTTTAGTTGCCTATGGCATTGAGCTTTTACCTTGGGCTAAAGGCTTTTCTATTGCTTCTTTTACCTCTACTCTTGACTGTGATTTGGTTCTGGGAAAGTTATGGTCTTGGGGGGATCACTCTCTCTCTATTACACCTTGGTCTTCTTCCTTCAACCCCCTAATTGAATCTCTATCTATTCATTTGGTTTGGGTCTGCCTCCCCAATCTCCCCCTCCATTTCTAGGAGCCTTCTTGCTTTGAGGCCATCAGTAACTCCATTGGCAACTTCTTGAAAGTTGATGATGCCATGACTTCCATGGGTCATTCTACCTTTTCTCACCTATTAATTGATGTTGACATATCTCTGGCCCTCCCCAGGGATGTGGTACTTATGGTTGGGGATAGGCTATGGGCTCAACTGCTGGATTATAAGGGCCTCCCCTTTCATTGTCGAAGGTGCTTCTCAACAAGACACTTAGCTTCAAACTTCTCTCTCTCTCTCGCCATAGAGGCACTACTACTTGGTGGAAGGATGCTATTGAAGATCACTTGACAATTAATGCTTCTAACTCTGTCTCGATTGAATCCTCTTGAGATCAAGTACCCCTTACTGCTGATGATGCCTTTTTTGAGGTTACTACTATTGTAGACTCTTTCATCCCCTTTGCTCCTACATCCATTTCTCTTGATCCTCAGCTTCGCTCTTCTCTTGGTAATTTTGTTCTTCTTCAGTAGTAGTCTATTGTTGTTCTGCAACAATAGTATGTTGGTGTCTAGCTACAGCACTCTGGCAGTGACTTTGTAGGGTCTCCCCCGCCTGATTTGTCTTTGAGTATTCCTACTGATAGTGTTGCCTAGACGATTATTTTTTGCAGGGGTAAGGGAAAATCTACCTCCCTTCCCCAACCCCCCCCTTCGTCAAGTTGTGGATTCTCCCCACTCTTGAGTTGGGTTGGGTTGTTGATGGTTTGACAGGTGGGTTTTTTTGGTCTATCTAACTTTGTTTGTTTGGGGTTTACAGCCCTGCTTGGTATGTTTAATTCTGATAGCCTGTTGGCTTTGTAAAAGGTCAGCACCCTAGTTAACACTACTTTATTTATCAAAAACATATTTTTTCTGCAGCTTCAACATTTCATTCAACTTCTGATGATTATAATAAAGATACAGAGCATTTACAATATATTCATCTATTCATAGGAAGAGTACACTACAACTCATTAAATTAATTATATTTAATATCATTATAAACTCTAGCATATATCACAATTAAGTCATGTCTTATATAAAAAAACAAAACATTAATTACAATTAACATAACATGAATTATCACATTTAAATCCAGTAGATTGTAATTACCAAAAAAAATTACTTCACTTTGACTTCATTTTGGAATGCTATAGACACTGGCAAAAATGAAGATTTTTCTAACACTCCCCCTTAATTCTGACTTGCTAGGGATTAACCAAAAAAACTTTCAATTCTTGTTGTGAAAATTTGCATGATCACACATTCCTAAATAGTTACACAAAAATTGATAAGTTTCTTTCACAAAAGGCTTTGTAAATATATTGGCAAATTGATACCTGGACTTGCAAAACTCTAAATAGATCTCCTTGTTATTGACCAGCTCTCTAATCAAATGGAATCTAGTGTCAATATGTTTTTTTCTCTTATGATAAACATGATTTTTGGATAAGGCTATGGCTAAGTTGTTGTCACAAAACATAGTGGTGGCTTCTTTCTAATCATTCATCAAATCTTTTAACATTCTCCTCATCCATACTGCCTAGCAAGATGCACTTGTAGTTGCAACATATTCACCTTTGACTAAAGACAATGTCACAATAGGTTTTTTTTGTGAAGCCCAAGAAACAATTCATGTACCAAGATGAAAGTAATAACCAGAAGTTCTCTTTTGATCATCTATATTGTCAGCACAATCACTGCCTGAATAACCTACCAATCTGAAATAATCTGAAACAGAGTAAAGAATACCAAAATCCTTTGTACCACTGACATATCTCAAAATTCTTTTCCCAACCTACCAATGAGATTCATTTGGTAATTCCATAAACCTGGAGATCAAACTGACACCATACATTATATCTAGCCTTGTGGTTGTTAAATACATTAAACTCCCAACCATTCTTTTATATAAGGTGGGATCTACAGATTGTCCTTCATCTTCCTTGCTTAGTTTCAATCTAGTTGTGACTGGTGTCGGTGTTGGTTTGGATTTCAACATGTTGAACCTCTTCAAAATCTCATTAGCATACTTAGATTGACAAATAAATATTCTAGCACTAGACTAATGGACTTCAATACCCAATAAATATCTCATGGGCTCTAAATGAGTCATTTCAAACTCACTTTTCATTGTTGTTTTGAAAGCATTAATGTTTAGATAACTAGTGAAGATTAAATCATCTACACACAAGAAAATAATTAAAACTTTACCATTCTCATTTATTTTTATGTACAAATTCAGCTCACAGCTACTCCTTTGAAATCCATCTTGAATCAAGTAAGATTTTATCCAAGTATACCAAGCTCTTAAAGCTTGCTTTAATCAATACAATGTCTTTTTCAGCCTATATACTTTGTCTTCATGTCCTGAAATCTCATACCCTTCATTATATATGTTCTCAAGGGCTAGCAAGCTGATGCCATTAAGTAGATAGGCGGTGAGATCCCACACCATTATATACGTGATACCCCGAGTGAGCTAGAGGAAGTAGCTACATAGATCGAATGGAAATGCAGTTCAATGTGCCGAATCTTTGGGTAGCACAATACCGGTCATTGATCTTAAATCTGATAAGTTGGGTCTAAAGATGCAGTTACTAAAGTGCCCCTCGAACCATTCAAATAAAACCTATTTAAGTCACGACTCCCAAACTACCCCTTCCAAACCATAGGTTAGAAACTTACTGCCAGATCTATATTCATATGTCACATGCTCCCTCCACTAAACTCCTATTCAACTTAATGGGGGGTGGGGGGGTCAACAACAACTCTTCACCCTATCTATAGTGGGGGGGGAGGCCTTGAGAGTGGGGGGGGGGGGTTTAGAGGCCGCCCCTCTCCTCATCTTGGGGCTTAGGAGGCCGAGGATGTTGAACATACACTTCTTCTTCTATATAGCCTTTCAAAAAGGTTGATTTCACGTCCATTTGGTATACAACCCACTTATTATGAGCAGCAATTGCCAATACTGTTCTAATTGTATCCATCTGTGCAAATGGAGCAAATGTTTCATTGAAATCAATTATGGGCTATTGTGTGAAACCTCTTGCAACAAGCCTTGCCTTATGTTTTTACACTTTTCCATCATCATCATGTAATGTCTTGTAAATCCATTTTACGCTTGTAGCATCTTTTCCTTCAGGCAAATCTACCAACTCCCATGTTTTATTTTTCTTAATAGATTCAATCTCTTCATCCATGGCATGTGCCCATTTATCATTTACAACTTCTTCAAATGTTAAAGGATCATCAACTTGAGAGAATAAAGAAAAAACAACAAAAGAATTTGTTATATCAACATTATAGAAATCACTCAACCTTCTTGTCTTTCTTGGTATCAAACTTGCTAGTGTGGGATCTGAATACGTTGAACTACTTGGACTGCTACTAGCTGATGTAGTTGAAGTTGGAGTTGGAGTTTGTTGTGGTGTAGATTGCAACCTTGAAGATCTTCTTGATATAGATGAAGGTGTAGCTTGTGCTACTACATGTGACGTTGCTCCAGTAGTAGAAGGTGGTGTTGGTTGAGGTGCATTTGATATTGGAAACACTTCATTAGTCATATCATCATGAGGAACAATAGGTGTGATGTTCATTTTCCTCTCTATAGTCCCATCCCATGCTTCATCTTCCACAAATTGAACATCTCGGCTGGTTATAACTTTTCTAGTTATGGGATCAAACAACTTGTATGCTTTTGTATCCTTAGAATAACAAATACATTTCTCTCCTTTAAAGTCTAACTTCTTTCTTAACTCATCAGGGACATGGGCATATGCAACACAACCAAAAGCTTTTAAATGAGCAACATTATGTTTCATACCTGTCCAAGCCTCTTGTGGGATTTTCTTCTTTACACTTTTAGTCAGACTTTGCCCCCCCAGTTGATCGAACGCTCGGGGTCATACCCTACCAATGTCATCCCTTGAGCGCCCTAAGTGCTAAAAACTGTCAAACTTTGATGGGCTTTAACTCAGAATTCATGGCACCTGTGAATGATTCGTTTCAACCCATAGGCCATGAGAGGGGTCCCTACAAAAGCCTATCTCCATTTTTCAAGATTCCCTATGGTTTTATTAAGGCAACATTTTTTTAGTTGGTGAAAAAATTGTCAGTCTCATTCAATTAAATGTTGTCGGGTGGCCAATTTCTCATTTTTCTCATTGTGATCACAACCGTCGATTCCAACATGTCCAGTTAAGCATTTTTACCTTATGCATGCTCCTATTTTGGCCCCCCCACTCGATCGAATGCTCGGGGTCATATCCTACTGATGTCATCCCTTGAGTGCCCTAAGTGCTAAAAATTGTCAAACTTTGATGGGCCCTAACTCGGAATCCGTGGCACCTACGAATGATCCATTTGAACGTACGTGGCCACAAGAGGGGTCCCTACAAAAGGCTATCTTAGTTTTTCAAGATTCCCTATGATTTTATTAGAGGGGCATTCTTTCAGTTGGTGAAAAAATTGTCAATTTCATTCAATCAATATTGTCGCATGGTCAATTTCTCATTTTTCTCATAGTGATCATGAACCATTGGTTCTGACATGTCTAGTTAGGCATTCTTACACTATGCATGCTCCTATTTTTCCCCCCCACTTGGTTGAATGCACGAGGTCATACCCTATCGATGTCGTTCCTTGAGCGCCCTAAGTGCTAAAAGTTGTCAAACTTTGATGGACCCTAACTCAAAATTCATGGTACCTACAAACAACCCATTTGAACCTATTGGGCCATGAGATAGGTCCCTAAAAAAGCCTATCTCATTTTTTCAATATTTCCTACGGTTTTATTAGGGCAATATTTTTTCAGTTGATGAAAAAATCATCAATCTCATTCAATCAAATGTTGTTGTGTCGACAATTTCTCATTTTGCTTGTCGTGATCATGAACCATCGGTTTCAACATGTCCAATTAGGCATTGTTACCCTAGACATGCTCCTATTGCACCCCCCCACTTGGTCAAACGCTCAAGGTCATTACCCTATCGACATCATCCCTTGAGTGCCTTAAGTGCTAAAAATTGTCAATCTTTGATGGGCCTTAACTGAGAATCCGTGGCACCTGTGAACAATCCATTTGAACCTACGGGGCCATGAGAGGGGTCCCTACATAAGGCTATCTCAGTTTTTCAAGATTCCCTACAATTTAATTAGGGCAACATTTTTTTAGTAGATGAAAAAATCGTCAGACTCATTCAATGAAAAAATATAGATAAACAAGCATTATACTGTAGACACATAATGATCATTAATATTTCCATGTATTGTATACACATAATTACCATTACACTTGCATGTGAGATCCATGAACGAATATGAAAACATGATTTTTCATCATTATCAATACAACTACACCAATGTACTCATGTACATATACATTGTACATCAGCAATATAACTAAACTAGTTTGCTTATGGACATCGTATATCATTATAACAAAGTTACATCAATTCACATCCATATACAAATACAATATCCCACTTCATTTTCATAAGACATCCTCATGTCCTAAGAGAAAAGCTTATGTAGAGCAATACCTGCGTATAAATGAAGACCAAAATAAGCAACCTTTTTATGTGGAATGAATGTGCTACAAGAAACAAATTATAACACTAAATACAGATTATTTTATCAAATTATAAATAGATCATTTGAAACATTTTTAAGACGTACAAGATTGTATAACTATGAAACTTACCAGTTTGTCTGCAAAGTCTACAAGCATAACTTTGAAGAAATACACATGTTGATTAAAACCCTTCTCACTGCATTTCTCATTGTGTTCTCTGCATGGTTGAAGATGATGGTAGATATTGTCATTTTTGAATGGAAATACATTCACTTGACATAGTGTATGAAAGTTTACAAAATTTAATCACATTGACAAAGTGAGGGACTTAGTGTTTACAAACAAAATTTAATCTCATTAATGCACATAGAGAATATGGTGTTGTGTTTGGCTGAAAATTTTTACAATTCTTGAAAAGAAAACTTAAAAAGTAGCTAAATATTGATAACCCCAAGGAAGATGTACCATCACCAAGAGTAAACTAGTCAATGACGAATGATCTAGAACGAACCTGTATTTTTAAGAATTATTAGTCTACACATAAAATGCATGCATGAACATAAAGGCTTTATGATAATCACTTCAACTGAAATGCATGATAATAAATGAAAAGGTGGGATTATATATCGTAAAAATACATCCCTTTGAATTATATCGAGTGAACCCACTATGTTGACGCAAAAATCATAATACGAGTGTTGTATATCATTAAAAAGACCGACATGAGTGTAAAGGTTTTGCGATAATTATTTCATCAAAAATTGTCAAATAGTGTTGTCTATTATCAAAAATTGTAATGCTCATCAAATGCATGATAATAAGCCGTGTTGCAAAATACGTCCCTTCAAATTATATCGAGTGTACCCACTATGTGCATGCAAAAACCATGTTGCAAAAAAAAAATGTTCATCTATAGACCTGCATTTTGAACACATCCATAATATATACGTAACAAAATTGAACAATAAGGTTTTATGATCGTTGTTTGAAATGAAATGCATGATAAAAAAAAATAAGACACCATTAAAGACCTAATACTCAAGTGTGCCTGAAGGGTCATCTCTTTGCTTAAGAGTATCCAGTATTGCTTTATGATCAGTAGTAGTCACTACCCATAGCTCTTTGGTCTTTGGTTTTGCTTGATGCTTCAACAACTTGACATTTGTAGCTATAATACAGTGTGAATACATGAGAATGGTTTTATGTCTCTCATAGTCTTCAAATGCATGTATGCCATTCTTTCTAATCATGTATGTTCGCAACTAAGTTCCCACAACAATAACTGAACCTGTAGGGTATGCCAATCCATCATCATCTGTCACTGGTTGTGTTAGCTTATGTTTTCCCTGTACACATCGTGCCAACCAATATTTTGTTCTCTCTTCATTCCCTTGCAGTGCAACAACTACAAAAACATGTCTTGATAAATAGTCATACTCAAGTGAACTTTTTGTTGGCATAACTGATGGTGTTGGCACAATCAGTTCATTGGTTAGTATTGTCATTGATGACAAACACTTATTGGTGAATAAGGCCAAACTCATAGGCAAAGAGGTGTGGTAAACCTCAATGGTTTATTCATGGCTGCAACAGTATGGAGGATTCAATACTTCCCTAATATGCATTATTGACACACTTAGAAGTGTGTTGGTCGAAGAACTAATCGGTTGAAGGATAGACAGAGTAGCTGACCGACCAGTCAAGCATCTGATAGGTGTTGAGATTAGTTTCTCAAACTGTCAGTTCAAATGATGATGTGACCACAAGAGGTGACTCAGATTGTAAATGAGTAGTCTTATGTATAACCAAAACATTCTGGATAGATAGGTGATCAATCTGCTTGGTGATTAATGATTGGTGGCAAAAGATGAAGAATTACATTGGTGAACCAGTGATATAGGTTGAAGGTTGCTTTCCACCAAGAATATTAGAGAGGTGACTGGTATGCTAGATGTGATTTCCAAAGGTGAGTAAGTTAGGGAGAGATATCCTCAAACAAACCACTAGTGAAGTTTACAACAACTTTAACAACCAGTTAAGACAATATTTGTGTGGATTTTTTGGTTCGCATTAAGAAAAAAAAGGGAGAAGTTGCTAAAATTATGAGTTGCGATAGCAGATAAGGATGAGTTGCTGGCAAGAATGATGGAGAGCACTTAGAGAAAGTGCAGGGAGATTTGAATTTCAAATCTACCAAGTTTTAGGCTCGAACTCATTTAGGAAACAACAGTTGTGTGTTGGCAAAATATGGTATAAAAGTTTCTAGTGAAAACCATTGAGTTTTGATCGTAAAACTGCTAAGTGCAATTGAGAAGAGAGGCAATCCAGAAAGGTGAGAAGAAGTGCAAAACTACTAAGTGAATAGCAGAGTGGTGAAGAGAGTGTGCAGAGATCAAATAGTGTATAGAGTAGAGAAGGAGTGCAAAGCAAGCATAACCGGTGGTCAAAACCAAGAGCTTAAATTGGATTTCATTAATCTAAGAGTAGTTGTTTTAGTAGATCATTCTCTCTATTTTTTTCCAATAACTACAACACTAAAATCCCTTAACTGGATGGACTTTAATAGGTTCCTTTGTAAAATCCCTTAATCGGGTGATATCTTAATTGATGATTCTAAGTCCTTTAGCAAGGCTACCTCTAATAGGGTAAAGGTTGTAATAGGCCTTGAGTAAAATCCCTTAACCGAGTGACACCTAATAGTGTCTTTGTAATCTCCTAACATGGATGGCTCCTCACTGGGCGTACTCCAGAAGACTGTAGATTTTGTGAGTTTCTACTCACACCATGGTTTCCTCCCATATGAGTTTCCACAAGATAAATCTTGGTGTTCATGTATGATTAACTTTATGTGTGTATGTTTCTTATTAATGTTGCTTATTTTGATAAGTGTTAAGTTTGAGTAGAAACTTTGATTAAAGGTTAAATCTAAATTAATTGGTATAGTGTTGACTCACCCCTCCCCTCTCAACACTGGTTGGGTCTAACAATTGGTATCAGAGCCTTGGTCCTTAGATTCAAAAGAGCTTAACAACTTAAGGAAAGATCCAAGATGATGCTAAAGGAAGGCCCCAAGTTCTCTAAGGATAATTACACATTATGGTGTGGTAGAAGAAGCTCTACCTAAGAACCCTATGAGATCAATATTGGAATCATGTAAGCATAGAGTACAATGATCCTACAGGGGTTCTCACTACAGATTAGATCAAAGAGAGGCAATATAACATCACAACAATGGATGTGATTGCTAGTACTCTATCTGATAATGAGTATGCTGAGGTTCAAGATCTGAAAATAGCCTATGAGATGTGGAATAAGCTGAAGACTATTTATGGAGGAGATCCTCACATACAAAAGGCTACAGTGGACAATTTAAGAGACAAATTTGATGAGATGAGGATGCAAGAAGGAGAAAATATAGAACAATACAACAAAAGAATAAAGGACGCGGTAAATTCCGCATAAGTGCTAGAGGAAAACTTGAAGAAGATGATGTGGTCAACAAAATCTTGAGAACCTTGCTACCACAATATGCCATAAGGGATTCTACAATTCAGGAACTCAGATATTTGGGAATAGATAATGTTACATTTGACTCCCTGATCGATAATTCGACTACCTTTGAACTAAGCAACTATGATAACAGTATGCCAAAGATTGATGCTTCCTTCAAAGCTTCCTTGATAGTTGTGTAGACACCTAAAAATGGTCAACGCTTGCGAGGTCATACTTTAACACTTGTGCATTGCCTCATTTTAGGTTTTTGCGTCGCATTAACATTTCTCCTATGATTCGCACTTGGTCTTTATCATTTGTGAACATCAAGTCAGTCTTCCACATTCTTCATTCATCTCGCTCTCAAATTTGGTCTTGTCGACAACACTATCCAGTCATGATTTTGATCGATTTTATCCTGTTGCATCAATGTGCGTGATCATTTTGGACATCATCAATCCTAATTAGGGTTTTGTCCTCTTTTCAATCTTATCATCTGGCGATCGGTTTGTCAATCTTGTCGTTTTGCAATCTATTTGTCATTGATTCTTATCCTTTTGTCAATCTTGTCATTTTGTGACTGATTTGTCATCGATCGTGGTCATTTTCAATCTTGTTGTTTTGGAATCTATTTGTCATCGATTCTTGTCCTTTTGTCAATCTTGTCATTTTGCGACCGATTTGTCATCGATCGTTGTCTGTCTCAATTATGTCAATTTGGATCAATTTGTCATTGTTTCCCATCAATTGGTGCATTTCTCAATCAAATCGTTTATCGCATTGGTCATTTATCAATTCAAAATCATGATTGACATTAATTATCTTCAATCACGACCTAATTGTCATTTTTGCATTGCTAATTCATCTTCTAGGGTTTCATGATTCAATCATTTAACCTTGTTTGTCATTTCTCCCGCTAGGATTACTAAATTATTTATTAATCCTAAGTCTTCTCATTACAATTAAATCTTTATTTAATTGGCTAATTATTCTTCCTCTTGTAAATTAATTAATAAATGACAAATTATTAATTAATTTACCTAATTTCTTCTAGTTCCTAATTTCCTATTTTTCCATCAATTTCTAATTCCTAATTTTCATCAATTTTAATTTTCTTAATTTCTAATTTCTTTTCCCTCCTATTTCATCTCCTAATTCCATGGGAATGACATTTCAATTTGTCATAATTTGTCATAATTGACAATCAATCAATTTTGACATAGAATGTGTCATATTTTGTCATAAATTATCAATCAACAAATTTTGCATAGAAAGTGCATAATTTGTCATAATTTGTCATATTGATTTGCAATTTCCATTTGAATTGGATCATGCTAATCTTGTCATCTCTCCAATTCTTCTATAAATTGGATGAATTTCTTCGATCAAACCCCTTGATTCTTAATTGGTAATCAGACTATCGAATTTCTAGTACTCTTGATCAATAATCTTGTCTACTTGCTTTCAATTATGTGTGTGCACTTGTAGGTGAGATCCACAATAAAAACTATTTGAAGAGGAAAGAAGAACAATGGAGCCGCATGGAAGAATCATTCAAATCGTCATCTGGTTTGCATAATATTTAGTTTTGTATGCTTCATTTTCATGTCTCTATTGAATGTTGTTTATGATAGTTCATTGCAATGAGCTTTTGTGATTGAGCTAATGACTAATGTTTTGATTTGTTTGTGATGATTTCCTATTTCCTAACCTACATTAATTGGTGAACCCGACGTGAAAACTAACCTTCTAATCCCTTTACTATGTTTTTGAGTACTTTGAAGTTGATTTCCAGGTCAAAAAACCCAAAAACATGGCCGTGCAGGGTATTCTGGACACTTCTGTGCCTGTGTAAGACAACTTGTGCCTATGTTGAGAATTCTGTACTTGTGTAAAGGACATTCTACACTTGTGTCAGACATTCTACGCCTATGTCATGACTTCTGCGCCTGTGTAAAGTCCAGAACAGAGGTAAAAAAATGCAGTGTTTACTTGAAATTTGTTGTGTTTTTGCATTCTGTTTTCTGTGCTTTGGATTTTGGTACTAATTATCTATGTAGAATATTGGCATACGCATGGAAAAGACAATAAATCAAACTACTAACACACTTTGTGCAGGTTCAATAGTCAAAGAATAAGCGTATCAAACTCCTAACTTGGGTTTTTGCAGGTTGCCTTGGAGAAACAATCAAACTTTGTGTTTGCATTTAATTTTTAGGCACCTAGTGATTTCTAAATAGGTTGGAATGAACATTTGTGTGCTTTGATTGTTGGGTGTGACATTGGAGTAGGAGAGTATGCTCTCATCCTTCTTAGGGTGATCAAAAATCCAGATCTTCGATACCATGCTCGTGTCTTTGATTGTGTGTCCCCTTTAGAGGGCCTGCCTTCCCGACCACTTTGCTTTTGCAAGCAAGTGATAATTGTGAGAAGGGAATGACCCAAAGTGAGTACAGCTAGAATTCCTTGGCATTCTAACTCACTATAAACAAATACCCGATGAGCGTAAGCTTTGAAGGAAGTGTTATGTGGGAATTGCAGTTACTTGGGAAGTGATGACCCTTGAACTCTTTCTCATATCAACATCTAAGTAGGGCCTCTTGGTCTAAATTGTGCTTGCGTGACTACATTTGTTTGGTATCTTGATGGGCTTAATGTCTCAATCACGCTTGCGTAACATTGAGGAGTAACACTTAACAGAAATCCTTACTAAACACCTTGTTTTTAGAGGCCAAAAACCCTTCTAGTTGCTTGAGAAGGACAAGTTTGGACACTTGGAAGAGATACTAAGTTTGCCATGGGGAGATTTCCATGGGGACTGATGCTTGGCTGCCCTGAGAAGTGAGTGCCATGGAGGGGAGCCCATGGGGTCAAGCATCTATGTATTCTCCTTGAATCTCATAATGAGTCTACCTCTCAAGTACCTAATGTCTTTGCCTACCATAAGAAATGTGGGAATGAGCATGATTGTCTTGAGTCTAAGTTGCAATATCTTGTATTCTTTGATTGTCAAAAGTTGAATTGTATCTCATTTCAAAAACAAGGCAAATTGATTCAAAACAAGGTTAAACACAAGAGACATTCATCCAACAAAGGTTCAACAAGATTCAAAAACTCATCTTCAAACATGGTTGTCAAATATTGTTCAAAATCTTGTCTTAACATGCATGTCACTTACATTTAGGTTCATCCTAGGTTGCATTTTGCAAAGTTCATTGTCAAGTATCAAGGTTAGGTTTCACCTAAGTCATACTCCTTTGCATATCAATAAGGGTCATCCATTTGCATATGTCCTCTTGCATTAGAGTAATACCATTGTCATACATTTGCATTTGCATATCCTAGGTCTCCTCATCAAGCTTAGGTCATTATCATATCATATTAGGTTCATTTTCATAGCAATTGTCCTTTTGCATATAGTGTCAAAGCTAGGTTTTGTCATACTTGAGTAATCCAATTTTTTGATAAACCCTAAGTCATTGTTAGGAAGTCTAGACCTTATCAAAACCTTTTGTCTTTTTGTCATCAATGTCATTTGGTCAAACTTAGCTTAGTATCCAAGCATATAGGGGAGACATTGTCATCTTTTCCTTTTGTCACTTGGTCCTTTTGTCCTTTGAGGCCTAGACATCATTTCAATTTCCTAAGGGTCTCTTTTAGATTTGCGTTCCAAAAAGTTTGTCAAAAATCTTGAAAAGCAACCAGAAACATAGATTGCATTCTTGCCATAGATTGCATTTGCATCTATTTAGTTTGCATTTAGTTGCATATCATACATCATCCTTTTAAAATCAAAAATTCCAAAAATATTGCATTTGCATAAGTGACATGTCTATTGAAACAAGGTTCCAAGCACCAATGATGCAACAAAGTTTGACGTATCAACCGACAATGCAATCAAATTTTAATCCAAGGCAATCACAATTCTATCCAACCCAACAACAAAGCAACATTGACCAAACTTTGTATGATGAAACAAATCTCCAAATACAAAAGTTAGAGGAGAAGCTAGCTCAAGAAAATGAGATATTGGAACAAAGAGTGAAAAACATTCAGAAGAATAGATCACAAACGTCCAAAATGTTTCAAAAAATTCCAGGTCGAAATCCAAAGATTGAGTCAATTGATGTAAGATCTCTTCTTGAATGATCAGACATACCAGCTCTCCTCTCCCAAATAGAGATGATGAAACAATTTCAAGAAAAGAGACAACATCAATTTCAACATTATGTGCCTCCACAACAAGAACAAGAAGGTGTTTACTATCAATCAAATTTTCAACCAATACAGCCAATGGTTCAACCAATTGTCCAACATATACAACCAACACAACCAATGGTCCAATCTCAACAATATGTCCAACCAATTATACAATGTCTAGTCCAACCAATGGTGGAATATCAACAAGTTCAAGTTCAACCAACATATCAATGTCAACAACTGCCACCAGACATTCAAAAACAAAGGTTGCAACATGCACCAAGCTGAATTTTGAACATGTCAAACCAAAATGATCAACATCTAGTTCAATATCAAAACATGACATCAAACCAAAAACAAGTTCAAATTCCAGATCCAATCATGTCAAAACCTAAAAAGAAAGGTGGCTTTTTTGCAAGGCTCTTGAGGAACCTACCAAGTGAGTTTATTGAGGAAGATCAAGATAATACACTTATGTCTAGCAATGCCTCATCCCCCGATAAACAAATTGACTCTCCAGTGGCATCTATCCCTACACCTTTAGAAGTTTCACAAGAACCTTCCATATTTTCCTCATCAAACAATACACCCAAGGATGCAATTATCCAAGAGCTATCCATAATTGATTGCCAAGATAATCCAATTCATGATGCACATCCTTGTCATGTTTCAGAAATACAAGACCTAATGTCACCATGTACTTTATTGCCATTACCTATTTTAGAGGACCCCATTCAAAGTCCCTCTTCCTCATGTTCAAGCATTGATTCCTTGCTAGAATCCATCACAAATATTCAAAGTGCATTTCCTTTAGGCCAAAGCATTGATTCCTTGTCAGAATCCTCCATGCATATCCAAAGTCCAACCCCATGTCAAGAGGATAATTTAGAGCATGAAGAAATGAGTCCTAAAGAAAATCAAGATCAAGATCCTGAAACCTTATCATCCTATCCAATTGTTGACCAGGATCCCATTTACCCAGACACTCGCAATGATTCACTTATTCCTATCAATTCTATCCAAGAACACAATGTCCTTTCAAATCCCATTGACACTCCATTCCCCGAGCAAGATCAAGATATCCCAATCTATCCAATCCCAAATGATCCCCTTCCATTTCATGAACACAATATCCTTTCAAATCCCATTAACATTCCAGATATCCCTTCCATCCTTTATGATGATTCCATTGAAAGTCAAGAGCAAAGCACCTTTAAAGAGGATTCCAGTGATCTTCCTTCTTGTCAAGATCAAATCATTCCTTCAGATCCTCCACAACATCCACTTGTTCCTCCATCTCCTCATCCTAATCCTCCATATACACTCCAAGATCACATTTCTTTTGATGATCGCATTATTTCTCCCATTCCATCTCTTAAAGAACCTGTCATTGAACCATGTCCACTACACAATCCTAGTCCCCCTCATGATCCTAATCCCCCTCATGATTCTAACATGTCAATGCAAGATGTTCATGAACCCTCGACATGCATAATGGGTTCTTCCACTTTGGTGCATCCACTTCAAGATCTCATTATTTCTCTCATATCATATCCACCTCAAAATGGGCTCGCATCTTCTTGCCAAAGAAAAGAGTATCCTATTAGTCAAAATATTGATAAAGGCAAAGGGGTAGACCTTCATGAGAAAGAACCCCTTCATCTCAAAGAATATACTAATGGTCATGGCTACAAAGCTCACACTCAAGGCGTTGGTATCCCTTCAAAGTCAAAATCCAAATGTCCACCTCCCCCAGCATCGCTTCCATCCATTCTAGGTCCCTATATCCCTCCATCTCCTATGCAACATCAACAAAGGCACACATCTTGGAGAACCTTCCATCCATCCCACATGCCTCCATATCATTCCCATCCACACCAATATTCATTCCCTCTTCCAAGCAATTTGGATGCCAAGTATAAGCATCATAAGTCTAGAAATCCACATGTATTCAAGGATCAACATGTCCAATATAATTGGCATGTCAAAACAAAGAACAATATGATCTATAAAGAAAAAGAAATATCCAAAAGGACACAAAGGCCCACTAAGAAAAATAAAGCAAAGTCAAAATATATATGGGTTCCTAAATCCCTTGTGCAAGCAATGCACTCCAAGGAACCACAAAAGCATGAAAAATCAAAAACCATGTGGATCCCTAAGCAGCTCCTTGAAGCACAAAACCCTAAAGAAACATCCAACTTGGCATCCAAAATTGCTATTCCTCCATCCAAACCTTCCAAGTCTATTCCTTCATCACCTTCTTCATCCATTTTGGGCCCTTATGTCCCAAAATCCATAGCCTTTCCTTCGTCAAAATCTCAATATCCAAAATGCGTCCTTCCTCCATCAGTCCATCACCCCTCAAGGTGTGTGCCAATGTCGATCTTGCCAACATTTCTATCCGCTCAAGCACAATTCTTCCAATACCCTATCCATTATCCAATGCATATTTTCCATCCTTCAATCCCTTTGATCCAATCCTTTGCATAAATCCTTGCCTTAGTTTCATCTCATTTTCCATGTCCTTATCCTACCAACATCTTTGAGCATACTTTTAAAGGTCATGGTCCATTTTTTTCAAGGCTACTATCCAAACAAAAAAGATGCTTCAGTCCTTCTTCCATCTCCTATCATGTGTCCATCTTCTCTTGAAAAGTCAAAATGAAAAAAAAAAAAAAGTGAAAAAAAATGAGAAAAAGACAAAAAAAAAAGAAAAGAAAAAAAGTAAAGCAAAAATAATTCATCCACTGGTGAAAACCTGGCAAACAGGCGCCTTGGGCAAGTACCTTGATGAAAACCTGGTAAACAGGCGTCATGCGTAATCTATGAACTTCTTGCACACCACACTTGGGGGTAGATTTCCTCCTTCATATTCTTTTGTCCTTCATTGTTCCATTATCCTATCGAACCCCTGTCATTACCCTTTATATCCTCTTGTCCCTCATGTCCAATTTCCCTTTACACCATTGATCTTGACAAGGCTGAGGATTGTTATGAGCATCATGCATCTTGTTCATAGCTTTTAGTCTATCATAGCTTTTGGTCATTTATCCATTTGCTTATTATCACCTTTCATCCATATTCCCTAGCTTATTGCAACTTTCTGCCACCATCGCGTATCCTACCCCGACCTTCAGTCCATTTCCCTTATCCATTCTTGGTCTTGCTTATCCTATCCATATCTTATCACTATCCATACATTGTTTTTCATTCCTTGATCTTGATCTGACATAAGGACGTGAAATGCAAAACATGTTTTTCAAAACCTCTTGACATGTCCCTCATGCCACGTCACTACTTTACATTGTCATATCCAGTCTCTTGTCCCATCACACCATAGCCCTTGAAAATTGCATCCATGTTGTCTCCATGATAAAAGGCCTTTGTCTTCCCTCTATCCACCATCATTTCAGAAAGCCTATTTATTCACCTGTCATATTCCTTGCCTTGCTAGACACTGGGGGCAAAATCATAAAAATTGAAAAATGTCCTGAAAAAAATTTATAAAAATCAAATAATGTCCTGAAAAAAATTCATAAAAATCAAATAATGTCTTGAAAAAAATCCTAAAAATTGAAAAATATCCTGAAATAATCCAAAAAAATCGAATAATGTCCTGAAAAAATCTCTAAAAATCAAATAAAGTCCTGAAAAAATGAAAAAAAAAAAATTGTAAAACTCCAAAAACATAAACAAACATTTTGCAATAAAGTATTCCCTTTATGCATCGACAGCTCACTGAGCATACATCCAACAACAATCAATCCAACGCTGTGCTTTCCTGAAATCATGCATTAACAGGTGAGCTTTTTCAATCAAACCAAACATTCAAACTAATCCAAACTATCATATCAATCGCATATCAGTATCCAAATCATTTGTCCTTGTTCCTACTATCATGGGTCTTATACAGGGTGTGGTATACTCGAAACCAGACTGTGTCCTATCTTAGACGGGGTACCACATTTCCTGAAACCAGACAGCATGATCATCCTATCAGCACTTTCAACTTTTGACAATGAAGATCAAGATGTTTGTTTGATTTGTTTGAATTTGTGCATCTTATCTTTTTATTGATTTGTCGTCGATCATGGTCCTATGTTTCTCGATGATGTCACTGAGTGATTTAGAGTGACTGGGATGGCTCATGGTCCCTTTCTTTTTTTGTTGTGATTGTCGTTTGTCTATGATGTGTCTGTCTTTTGCAAAAAGGGTTGCATTTCAGCTTTGGCCTTCAATGCCATGATGCTACGCATCCATTTTGCTACATAAAAATAAAGTTTCTCACCTACAAAGTGCATTACTGAAAGCAAATTTTTCTTCATCTCTACCTGTCCTCTATCCAATTTCTGCTTACTAATATTTCTTCAGTCAGTCTTGGCAGTCCATTTGATCCTATCATTTTCTATCATTCTTATCGATCAATTGGCCTCTTTTCTGAATTTTTCCGGCCAATTCATCGAGGGGGCATGCGTATGTCATTATTATTGTCTGGGGCATTTTCGTTATTGTTCTTTGAAACAACGCTTAAAATCACATTGTCTCAAAGCCGGGAAAAATGTAGACACCTAAAAATGGTCAACGCTTGCGAGGTCATACTTTAACACTTGCGCATTGCCTCATTTTAGGTTTTTGCGTCGCATTAACATTTCTCCTATGATTCGCACTTAGTCTTTATCATTTGTGAACATCGAGTCATTCTTCCACATTCTTCATTCATCTCGCTCTCAAATTTGGTCTTGTCAACAACACTATCCAGTCATGATTTTGATCGATTTTATCCTATTGCATCAATGTGCGTGATCATTTTGGACATCATCAATCCTAATTAGGGTTTTGTCCTCCTATCAATCTTGCGATCAATTTGTCATCAATCGTTGCTCTCTTATCAATCTTATCATTTTGGACATCGTCAATCCTAATTAGGGTTTTGTCCTCTTTTCAATCTTATCATCTGGCGATCAGTTTATCAATCTTGTCGTTTTGCAATCTATTTGTCATTGATTCTTGTCCTTTTGTCAATCTTGTCATTTTGCGACCGATTTGTCATCGATCATGGTCATTTTCAATCTTGTCATTTTGCAATCTATTTTTCATCGATTCTTGTCCTTTTGTCAATCTTGTCATTTTGTGACCGATTTGTCATCGATCGTTGTATGTCTCAATTATGTCAATTTGGATCAATTTGTCATTGTTTCTCGTCAATTGGCGCATTTCTCAATCAAATCGTTTATCGCATTGGTCATTTATCAATTCAAAATCATGATTGACATTAATTATCTTCAATCATGACCTAATTGTCATTTTTGCATTGCTAATTCATCTTCTAGGGTTTCATGATTCAATCATTTAACCTTGTTTGTCATTTCTCCCGCTAGGATTACTAAATTATTT
Organism: Cryptomeria japonica; assembly: GCF_030272615.1. Taxonomy (NCBI): domain Eukaryota; kingdom Viridiplantae; phylum Streptophyta; class Pinopsida; order Cupressales; family Cupressaceae; genus Cryptomeria; species Cryptomeria japonica. Next base: position 712,355,088 of record NC_081411.1, on the reverse strand, counting down.
ATTAATCCTAAGTCTTCTCATTACAATTAAATCTTTATTTAATTGGCTAATTATTCCTCTTTGTAAATTAATTAATAAATGAAAGATTATTAATTAATTTACCTAATTTCCTATTTTCCATCAATTTCTAATTACTAATTTTCATCAATTTTAATTTTCTTAATTTCCAATTTCAATTTCCTCCTATTTCTCTCCTAAATTCATGGAAATGACATGTCAATTTGTCATAATTGACAATCAATCAATTTTGACATAGAAGTTGTCATAATTTGTCATCAATTATCAATCAATCAAATTTTGCATAGAAGGTGCATAATTTGTCATAATTGACATAATTGATTTGCAATTTCCATTTGAATTGGATCATGCTAATTTTGTCATCTCTCCAATTCTTCTATAAATTGGATGATCTTCATCAATCAAGGCTAATTGGTAATTAATAATCCTTAATCAAACTATCGAATTTATGCTTCTAGTACTCTTGATCAATAATCAATGTCCATCTTGCTTTCAATTGTGTGTGTGCACTTGTAGGTGAGATCCACAATCCAGCCATTTGAAGAGGAAAGAAGAACAATGGAGCTGCATGAAGGAGCGTTCAAGTCATGTCTATGGTTTGCATAATCTTTCATTTTTGAATGCTTTATCTCATGTCTCTATTGAGTATTGTTTAGGATTAGATCATTGCAATGAATTCTTTTGTGATTGAGCTATTACGTTTATCTGTTTGTGATGATTTCCTGTTTCCTAACCTAAATTAATTTCTTATTTCCTACATTGATTTCCTATTTCCTATTTCCTATTTCTTTTGTGGTTGCATTTCAGCTTTGGCCTTCAATGCCATGATGCTACGCATCCATTTTGCTACATAAAAATAAAGGTTCTCACCTACAAAGTGCATTACTGAAAGCAAATTTTTCTTCATCTCTACCTGTCCTCTGTCTAATTTTTTCTTACTAACATTTCTTTGGTCAGTCTTGGCAGTCCGTTTGATCCTATCATTTTCTATCATTCTTATCGATCAATTTGCCTCTTTTCTGAATTTTTCCAGCCAATTCCTCGAGGGGGCATGCATATGTCATTATTATTGTCTGGGGCATTTTTGTTATTGTTCTTTGAAACAATTCTTAAAATCGCATTCTCTCAAAGAGGGGCAAAATGTAGACACCTAAAAATGGTCAACGCTTGCGAGGTCATACTTTAACACTTGCACATTGCCTCATTTTAGGTTTTTGCGTCGCATTAACATTTCTCCTATGATTCGCACTTGGTCTTTATCATTTGTGAACATCGAGTCATTCTTCCACATTCTTCATTCATCTCGCTCTCAAATTTGGTCTTGTCAACAACACTATCTAGTCATGATTTTGATCGATTTTATCCTATTGCATCAATGTGCGTGATCATTTTGGACATCGTCAATCCTAATTAGGGTTTTGTCCTCCTGTCAATCTTGCGATCGATTTGTCATCAATCGTTGCTCTCTTATCAATCTTATCATTTTGGACATCGTCAATCCTAATTAGGGTTTTGTCCTCTTTTCAATCTTATCATCTGGTGATCGGTTTATCAATCTTGTCGTTTTGCAATCTATTTGTCATTGATTCTTGTCCTTTTGTCAATCTTGTCATTTTGTGACCGATTTGTCATCAATCATGGTCATTTTCAATCTTGTCATTTTGCAATCTATTTGTCATCGATTCTTGTCCTTTTGTCAATCTTGTCATTTTGCGACCGATTTGTCATCGATCGTTGTCTATCTCAATTATGTCAATTTGGATCAATTTGTCATTGTTTCTCATCAATTGGTGCATTTCTCAATGAAATCATTTATCGCATTGGTCATTTATCAATTCAAAATCATGATTGACATTAATTATCTTCAATCACGACCTAATTGTCATTTTTGCATTGCTAATTCATCTTCTAGGGTTTCATGATTCAATCATTTAACCTTGTTTGTCATTTCTCCCGCTAGGATTACTAAATTATTTATTAATCCTAAGTCTTCTCATTACAATTAAATCTTTATTTAATTGGCTAATTATTCTTCCTCTTGTAAACTAATTAATAAATGACAAATTATTAATTAATTTACCTAATTTCTTCTAGTTCCTAATTTCCTATTTTTCCATCAATTTCTAATTCCTAATTTTCATCAATTTTAATTTTCTTAATTTCTAATTTCTTTTCCCTCCTATTTCATCTCCTAATTCCATGGGAATGACATTTAAATTTTGTCATAATTTGTCATAATTGACAATCAATCAATTTTGACATAGAATGTGTCATATTTTGTCATAAATTATCAATCAACAAATTTTACATAGAAAGTGCATAATTTGTCATAATTTGTCATATTGATTTGCAATTTCCATTTGAATTAGATCATGCTAATCTTGTCATCTCTCCAATTCTTCTATAAATTGGATGAATTTCTTCGATCAAACCCCTTGATTCTTAATTGGTAATCAGACTATCAAATTTCTAGTACTCTTGATCAATAATCTTGTCTACTTGCTTTCAATTATGTGTGTGCACTTGTAGGTGAGATCCACAATAAAAACTATTTGAAGAGGAAAGAAGAACAATGGAGCTGCATGGAAGAAGAATTCAAATCGTCATCTGGTTTGCATAATATTTAGTTTTGTATGCTTCATTTTCATGTCTCTATTGAATGTTGTTTAGGATAGTTCATTGCAATGAGCTTTCATGATTGAGCTAATGACTAATGTTTTGATTTGTTTGTGATAATTTCCTATTTCCTAACCTACAAGTTGCACCAACAAGGAGAAGAAAACAAACCGAAAGTAGTTCTACTACAAGAACCAGTCATTCTCATGAACATGACAACCTGCTATCTAAAGAATAGGAACAAGATGATCTTGAAGCTCTAATGGGAAGAAGGCTACCAAGAGGAAAAGGAAAGTACAAAGGTAAACTACCAATGAAGTGTTTCTCTTGCAATAAAATAGGTCATATTGCATCCAGATGTCTTGACAATGATAGTAAGGATAACTCTAGAAGATATAAAGAGAAGAGAAAGATGGAGTGCTATCTTGCAGAAGGAGTTACTGATGAAGAATCAAAAGGATCTGATAAAACCAATTGTGAAGATGTTTACTAGGTAGAAGGGCTAAAGTATAGTCTGTTAAGTGTTGCACAACTTAACAATAAGGTTTACCAGTTAGAGTTTGATGAAGGAATATGCAAAATAAGGGATAAATTAGGAGGTTTGATTGCTACCAGTAAACAAACTAGAGGTAATCTATTCTACCTAAACACCATTGTAGAAAGTTGCCTAATGACAAAGGTAGAAGATAGTTGGCTATGGCACAAAAGATTGTGTCATGTAAATTTTGATAGCATAGCAAAGGTTAGTAAAATGAAGTCTATCAGAGGTATGCATGACATTATGAAACCCGAGAATACTATGTGTAAAGAATACCAACTAGGAAAGTTGCAAGATCTAGCTTGAGCAGCAAATCCTATTCATCTGAGAATGTGCTGGACTTAGTGCATTCAAACTTGTGTGGTCCTATGAGAACTAACAGTTTCTATGGGGATCGGTACTTCATGTTATTTGTAGATGGTTTCTCAAGAATGATGTGGGTTGTATTCTTGAAAGAAAAATCCAAAGCCTTTCATATGTTTAAGGTTTTCAAGGCTTGAGTGGAGAGAGGAACCAATAAAAATCTGAAATACTTGAGATCATATAGAGGAGTAAAGTTTACCTCTCAAGAGTTCATAAATTATTGTGAAGAATAGGCGATTATGAGATAGATGTCTGCACCCAGAACACCTCATCAGAATGGAGTTGTTGAAAGAAGAAACATAACTCTAACTGATTGTGCAAGGAGTCTAATGATACAAAAGGATATTACACATGTCTTTTGGAGAGAAGCAGTAAGTATTGTTGTGTATACCTTGAATTAGATATAGGTAAAGAAGGGGATGAATAAGACTCCCTATAAATTATGGTGTGGATACTCACCCAATGTGAGTTACTTCAAGGTATTTGGAAGTAGGTGCTACATCAAGAGGGATGAGTACTTTGAAAAGTTCGATCCTAAGAGTGATGAAGGAACCTTCTTAGGTTACCCCATGAAGAGTAAAGAATACCGGTGTTTGAACAAAAGCATTAAGATTGTGGAGAGTGAAAATGTCAGAGTAGATGAGTTCTCTGAGAAAATGAACAAGACAACAAGAGTGAACCAAAGGACTATCAAGGATTCGATTACACTATACTGGTCAAACCTGCTGTAGAGAATCCTAATGTAGCTACAAATGAGGAAACATGTGAAGTATAACCTGCATAACTGATAGAAGAAGCTCCAACAAATGAACTGGTACAACCAAGGTATGTTAGAAACAATCATCCTGCTGATAATATTATTGGTGACAAAAATGCAGGAGTATTGACTAGAAGAAAAGAAAGGGAGTACCTGTCTTCTCTCTACAATTGAGCCCAAAACAACAAACGAAGCTTTAAAAGATGATGACTAGATCAAAGCTATCGAGGAAGAGCTGGACCAGATTGATAAAAATGAAACTTGGACCCTTGTGCCCAAACTGGAGAACAAAAATGTGATAGGAACCAAGTGGGTGTTTAGAAACAAAATGGATGAAACCGATCAAGTAGTAAGAAACAAAGCAAGGTTAGTCTACAAAGGGTCTGCATTGGAAGAATGTTTGGACTATGGAGAGACCTTTGCATCGGTGGCTAGACTGGAAGGATTCAGAATCTTGCTTGCTTATGCTACCTATAGGAAGTTCAAGGTCTACCAAATAGATGTCAAATTGGCATTATTGAATGGTGTTCTAGAGGAAGAAGTTTATATTGAGCAACCGGAAGGGTTTCCTTTAGAAGATGGAAGAGATATGGCATGTAAGCTGAAAAAGGCTCTGTATGGGCTAAAACAAGCACCAAGAGCTTGGTATGAGAGGTTGCACTCATACCTGATAAGTATAGGGTTCATAAGAACTAGTGACAAAAGTAACTTGTATTTGAAGACTGGACAAGAAGGAAAACATCTGATTGCAAAGATTTTTGTAGATGACATCATCTTTGGAGGAGATTATGAAATGAGTAGAGGTTTTGTAGAAGAAATGAAGAAAGAATTTGAAATGTACATGATCAGTGAAATAAAATTCTTCATCAATCTACAAGTATCTCAGCTAAAGAATGGTATATCCATTAGCCAAACCAAATATATAAGGGAAATATTGAAGACCTTTGGAATGGAAGATTCCAAACCTGTTGGAACTCTGATGGTTACATGTTGCAATATCTCCAAAGATGATGAGGCTAATGAAGTGAATGAGACACTATACTGATCCACGATCGATAAGTTGCAGTATGTAGTGCACAGTAGACCAAATATAGCCCAAGAAGCTGGTTTGGTTGCTAAATTTGCTACAAATCCAAAAGAGACTCATATGGTGGCAGTTAAGAGGATATTTAGACATCTTGAGGAGACTAATGAGTATGGTCTCTAGTAGCCACATAAGGGAGATTTTAACTTAAGTGTCTTCACCGATGCAGACTAGACAGGGAACATTGATGACAGAAAGATCACTAGTGGAGGTGCATTCTTTCTTGGAGATAAGATTGTGTCATAGACAAGCAATAAACAAAATTGCATCTCTCAATCCACAATTGAGGTAGAGTATGTGGCTGCTGCAATCAACTGTACATAGGTAGTATGGATTAAACAAATCTTGGAAGGTATCCAAGAAAAGGTGATAGAACCTATGGTGATACACTGTGACAATACAAGTTCCATCAACATATCAAAAAATCTGGTAATGCACTCTAAAACCAAGCATATTGCAATAAAATGTCATTATCTTAGAACAGGTGCAAGACAAAGAAGTTAGACTGGAGTATGTGCCAACCAAGGAACATGTTGTAGACATATTCACCAAGCTGCTAAAAAAGAATACTTTTGAGTATCTCAGAGGTAAGCTAGGGGTAATTCTCTTGCATACTCTAACGTGAGTGAAGATTGAAACAACATCAATCCGATATGATTTTCCTAAAAAATTCTATGTATATGGATTGATGATTATGGACTACTCCTATTAGGGGGAGTAGTCATTGTAGTATGTGAAATAGGATGTCTAAGCCTACACCTTTGGCAATACTATCAAAGGGGGAGATTGGTAGTTGTTGGCACAAACGGTTCATCATGAATGGAAGCAAATGAAAAGGGGGAATGTGACAAGGGGGAGTAAGATCATTACTCAAGATCAATCAGAGAAACTAATTTGTACAACAAAAGCATAAGTGACTAGCTGCTAAAGAGAAGTTTGAAGTGTTGCCATCAATGCCAAAGGGCGAGATTGTTGGCATAACTGATGGTGTTGGCACAACCAATTCATCAGTTAGTATTTTCATTGATGACAAACACTTATTGATGAATAAGGCCAAACTCATAGGCAAAGAAGTGTGGTAAACCTCAATGGTTTACTCATGGCTGCAATCAGTATGGAGGATTCAATGCTTCCCTAATATGCATTATTGACACACTTAAGCAGTGTGTTGGTCAAAGAACTAATCAATTGAAGGATATAAAAAGTAGTTGACTGGTCAATCAAGCATCTGATAGGTGTTGAGATTAGTTTCTCAAACCGCTAGTTGAAATGATGATGTGGTCATAGGAGGTGACTTAGATTGTAGTTGACTAGTCTTATGTATAACCGAAACATTCCAGACAGATAGGTGATCAATCTTCTTGATGATTAGCGACCGATGGAAAAAGATGAACAATTACACCGGTGAACCGGTGATATAGGTTGAAGGTTTATTTCCACCGAGAATCTTGGAGCAATGACTAGTAAATTGGATGCGATGACCAAAGGTGAGTAAGTCAAGGAGAGAGATCCTCAAACAAACTGCTAGTGAATTTTACAGTAGTTAACAACTAGTTAAGGTGAGATTTGTGTGGATTTTATGGTTCGCATTAAAAAAATATGGTCAGAGCACAACTCAGAAGTTGCTAAAATTATGAGTTGTGATGGTAGATAAGGATGAGTTGCTAGCAAGAATTATGAAGAGCACATAGAGAAAGTGTGGGAAGATTTGAATTTCAAATCTACCAAGTTTTAGGCTCGAACTCATTTAGGAAACAACAGTTGTGTGTTGGCAAAATATGGTATAAGGTTTTTGTTGAAAACCATTGAGTTTTGATCGTAAAATTGCTAAGTGCAATCAAGAAGAGAGGTGATCCAACAAGGTGAGAAGAAGTGCATAACTGCTAAGTGAATAGAAGAGTGGTGAAGAGAGTGTGTAGAGATCAAATAGTGTATAGAGTGGAGAAGGAGTGCAGAGCACCAACAGAGTGCAGAGCAAGCATATCCAATGGTCAAAACCAAGAGATAAAATTGGATCTGATTAAGCTAAGAGTATCTATTTTAGTAGATCATTCTCTGTTGTTTTCCAATAACTACAATAGTAAAATCCCTTAACCAGGTGGATTTTAATAGGTTCCTCTGTAAAATCCCTTAATTGGGTGACATCTTAATTGTTGATTCTAAGTCCTTTAGCAAGGCTACCTCTAACAGGGTAAAGGTTATAATAGGCCTTGAAGAAAATCCCTTAACCAAGTGGCACCTAATAAATTCTTTGTAATCTCCTAACAGGGATGGCTCCTCACCAGGCATACTCTAGAAGAGTGCTAATTTTGTGAGTTTCTACTCACACCGTGGTTTTCTCCCATATGAGTTTCCACGAGATAAACCTTGGTGTTCATGTGTGATTGACTTTATGTGTGCATGTTTCTTATTAATGTTGCTTATTCTGATAAGTGTTAAGTTTTAGTAGATACTTTGATTAAAGGTTAAATCTAAATTAACCAGTATAGTGTTGATTCACCCCTCCCCTCTCAGCACCGGTTGGGTCTAACACTTTCCATGTCATCATTTGACAAGGATATTGTTTGAGATAAAGGAGTTAGGTATTGTGGAACCCACATATCAACCCACTCACTTGACTCACACTGATCCCAATCACACCAAACACAACTCTAACAAAAACAAGCCAACGATTATGTCCAAATGGTCCATGTACTTGCATTTGAGCTGAAAAATGAATGCATCTTTGAAGAATCTTTAATTGTTTCACAATCCAATCTATCTCCCACTGTGCCCTCTTCAAACAACCAAAAGAATCTGGTCACTGCTGAATCAAGAGTACCTCCATGTGACAATGCTGAACTACATCAATCAACAATAGAACATGCATTAGAGAAATTTGTAGATGAAAGCCTCAATTGCTCCTTAACTAGAGCTCTCTTCAAACATGCACCTTCTCCATCATGCTTCCCCTTTCCATGCCCTGCCTAAAAAAAACATCAAATATGAGGTATACACCTCTCTACATGCATTCTACTCAACCAATAAAACATACAGACATTCTTGAATTGACCTGTATAGTTATTTGATCACATGAGATGTTGATCAATTGCAATATCTTTCTCATGCAAGAACTCAAAAAAAATCTCGATAGAATGTTTCACATACTCAGAGGAGTGTGATCTATCTTCACTCATATAAAAATGATACTTTTTGATTATCTTCCTGTCCTCTTCTATACTATTAGGAGCATGCCTATATGTAATGTGAACAGAAATAGCAATCTGGATTGAATTGTATTACTGAGACTATACCTCATTTTGTGGTTGCAATGTATACTTCTCTGTAAAATCAACCACTAATACAATAGTGCCAATCAGGAAATAGTTCTTACACATCCTGAACTATTGATCCAACCACTGAGACCTATGGGTGTTCCTTGCATACTTGTAGAAAAGATTTTCCTTAAAATCCAAAATAAAATCAGCAACACTCACTTATTTTGAGACTAATTCGCATTTAGAACCTTCACCTCCACTCTTCAAAGTATATTTTACTATCTCATATTTTTTTTCTCAATATAATTCTTTCCAAACTCGTGTTTGCTTCCCTCATGAAAACATGAAACAAACTTTGACAACCCACCACATTGTGAGTACTTCTCATTCAAACAATCATTTCTATAGAAATAGCAACCATCATCTCTAAGGCATAAAAATAGATCTTTCAAGTCTCTTGATGATCTCGGAAATAATATTGCACCACACTCCTGCAACATCTCATTAGTATGTATTGTAGAATGAATATGGCCTAAAAGTTAATGGTACATTGAAAACTCCACATGGTACTTGCAACAAGTATTACAAATCTTAAGAGGTACACAATAAAATGGCTTCAAAGATTCAAAGGCCCTTTGTGATATTTGCAAAGTTGGATGTACTTCACAAATTTTTTTGTACATTGTTTGGCTTGATTCCAAGAAATGTTTGGGATGTAGTGTGTGTTCTCGGTTGCCGACTCCTAATTTCAAAAAATATTTTACATTGGGTGACACTATAGAATTAGAGTGCCAAAATTGTTGAATTTCCTCCTTCACATTTTTAGTTAACTTTCTATCAACATGTGGAAGCCTCCCACCAAAAGCCCATGTATCATGTTGAAGTGGATCGTCAAGTCTTTGTCTTCATGCAAGTTCTCTATCCAAAGTTTTACGGTTTATGTTCAAATCAACACAAGTTTGTATCATTTGACAAGCCTTTCTCAATTGATGGCTTACTAAGGAGGTTGTCATCACTCTTCGAGTGACTCTCTTATCTCTTTCCTTGGTATTATTTCCAATATAATTGAGAACATTAAATAGATTTTTGACAATAATAGAATTTATCTCCATCTTCTTGTTCATACAAATCTTCAATTTTTTTAGCAATAGTCTCATCTTTATCATCTTTAGCAATTGAACAAAAAATTGGTATTGCTTGGTCAATGTCTCATTGCTAAAATTTTGGTCGAAAAGTTGTATAGCCCACAATCGAACGATTCTTGTTGACCTCTTGTCTTCAAGATTCAGAATAATGTTCTCATCAATTTCAAGTAACTATTTTGGGGTTCTTGAAGGTCTTGGATTTGGAATTTGTCTTTCATCCATGAGAGGGTTTTCATTTCTGAAGTAATTAGATGTTACTATTGTTCACTTGGTTGAGCAATTCCACCTTCAATGTCAAAGTTTTCCATATTTTCACCTCCAATGTTAAAATTTTCCACATGTTCACCTCCTATGTCAAAATTTTCTACATTTTCATCTCCAATGTCAAATTTTTTCATATTTACACCAAAATTATGGACACCTTCATTGTCAACTCCCAGACTTTCACTTTCCATTCTCACATCATCTTGAACATTTTCATTATCACTTACAACATTTTCACTTTCAAAATTTATATTTTCATTTTTCAATAACTTGTTCAACATTTTCAAATTCAATTTCCTCTTCACTTGAAGTAACATTAGCAATATTTAACATACCTTGTTTTCTCCTCCTATGACCTTTTCTATCTCTTTCTCTATACACTTCAATTTGGTCATTTGAAAGTTTTCTTTTACGTTTAGACTTCCGATGACTACTACTCCCCATTAACCTCCACAAAGATGCTCCTAAATGATTGACAATGTAAGATTTGACTTTAAGAATCTCTCAAAAGCACAAATTTGTCTCAACCTATCTAAAAACCTGTGATTGTTGACAGAAACCAAAATGTGAAGAATGTGGGTCATTGGAATCCATAAAATGGACCACAAGGCCCTTTTTTAGTTACAAAAATTGGATATTCTATTATATTCAATATAATAGGATATCCAATTTTAATGCATAAATTTGGGTTCCCAAAAATAATTCCCATTTCCATCTTTTTTTTATTGTTGCCACATTAATGGCAGTGGAAGAAATTGGATATCTGATTTGAGTACTCATATTTTAGAGAGAGAGATTATGGTAGGGGGAGAGAGGGGAGAGGGGGTAGGGGGAGAGAGAGAGATTAGGGGAGAGAGGGGAGAGGGGGTAGGGGAAGAGCAAGATTAGGGGAGAGAGAGAGAGATTAGGGGGAGGAGGGAGGGGGAGAGAGATTAGGGGAGAGAGAGAGAGATATTAGGGGAAAGGAGGAGAGAGAGAGATTAGGGGAGAGGGAGAGAGAGATTAGGAGAGGGGGGAGAGAGGGGGGAGGGGGGAGAGAGAGATTAGATGAGAGGGGGAGAGAGAGATATTAGGGGAGAGGGAGAGAGAGATTAGGGGAGAGGGAGAGAGAGAGAGATTAGGGGAGAGGGGTCATATGACCCCTTAGGACCCATAATGACCTGATATGGTGTCATAAGGGGTCACATTGTGTCCTAAGGGGTCATATGGTGTCCTAAGGGGTCATATGACATAATATGACCCCTTAGGATACAATATGACCCATAAAGACACAATTTGGTGTCATAAGGGGTCATATCTTGTCTTAAGGGGACACAAGACCCAATATGACTCCATAGGACACATTATGACCCATAAGGATACTGTATAGTGTTGTAAAAGGGTCATATTGTGTCCTAAGGGGTCATATGGTATCTTAAAGAGTCATATGACCCCTTAGGACACAATATGACCCATAATGACACAATTTGGTGTCGTAAGGGGTCATATGGTGTCCTAAGGGGTCATAGGACACAATATGACCCCTTAGGACACCATAGGACCCATAACGACCCAATATGGTGTCATAAGTGGTCATGTGTTGTCCTTAGGGGTCATATGGTATCCCACAACCCCTTAGGACACCAGATGACCCCTAACGACACCATATGGTGTCATAAGGGGTCATATGACCCATAACGATACCGTATAGTGTTGTAAAGGGTCATATTGTGTCTTAAGAGGTTATATGGTGTTTAAGGGGTCATATGACATAATATGACCCCCTAGGATACAATATGACCCATAACGTCACAATTTGGTGTCATAAGGGGTCATATGGTGTCCTAAGGGGTCATAAGACACAATATTACCCCTTAGGACACCATAGGACCCATAACGACCCCTTATGACACCAAATTCTCTCTCCCTCTCCCCTCTCTCCCTCCCTTAATCTTTATCTCCCCCACTCCCCCCTCTCCCTAATATCATATACTAATACATTTATAAATTAGTATATTGTATATTAATATATTATATATTAATAAACAATAGATTAGTTATGTGCAAATTTAGTTATTGAATTTACTTATTAAAATTGGATATATCAGATATCCAATTTCTGTTGTACAAATTTCAATATTTGAAATTTTGGCTCGGGTTTACTTTGAGATTTGGCTTGGAAGTGACAAGCCTAGAAAGTTAACTAAAAAACATGGTTTTTAAGTATTCCTTTATTTTCCAGACTTCACACTGGTGGCTGATGACTTTTTTTATAGCCAAAATTGATAAAATGAAAAGGGTTTTTCAAGGACATTCTCAACTTTCCAACATTATAAGGCTTGTCTTATTTCGCCTTTAATAAATAATTATTCTTTATTTTCTAATTGAATTCTGACAAAAGTCCTAATTGATAGACTGATTGAAAAACACTCATAACTTTCAAACAGTATAACTTTTTTTGAATCCGAAACATGCGTCACATCCTATAGTTCATCTAATATAGGGAAAACTTAAAAAAAAATGAATTTCATAAGGTTTTGACCAAGTTAAGGTGGTCAAACGTAGGAGTTTCTGAATTTATGAAAAGCTGTAGTAAAAAATTCATAAATGATTATTTACTTCATAAAAAATTATAAAAAAATATTATGATTTGATTATGATTAGGGTGGTCACACATACGCTTACTTATCTTTTTCTTGAAATTTAATTACCACTTCATTGAAATTTGAAATTTTCATCAAATAGGATTTTTTTCTTCCAAAAAACAACTAGTAGCTTAGAAATGAAATTCAATTTTCTATAGATTCTCTTCTTACATATTTTAAAAACAATGTTCATAACTTATTCAAATTTTCATGTCAAGTTGCATAACTCTGATTTGCTGAAATTTCATTGCCACTTAAGGGCCTATTTTGGCAGAATAAAATGAAAAGGGGCACACTTAAGGTAAATGGCCCAACTTTATGATGTGTGAAGTGATGAAATATGAGTTTAGATTTAATTAAATTGATAAATTAAATACTTAAAAGAGATTAGAAATGTAAGATGCAAAACACAGTAAGGCAAGTGCTAAACCAAGCGTGGAATTGTACCACCCTAGCAAGGGTCAATTTATGATGCTACATTCAACCCCCACTTTAGCGGTCACATGACACTACGTGCATATGCAACCTAAAGTAAAAAAAAATAAACATTATTTGAAAAATGATATATCCATAAGTTGTTGGCTGAAGCCCCTAGTGGTATCTATAGTACACAGTTAGGAACTGCGCCCTACAAGACCACATGTTAGATAAAAAAATAATCTAAGGCTTACTATGGAAAGTGATGAAATTCATGGGTAGCTATATGCCCCCCTATTTTAGCTTGCTTATTAGTGAGGTGAAACAGGGTATTATGTTTACCACAACGAATTGTGATGAAGACCTTGATGAAAACATGTTCTCAACAAGGCTTGATTGTACATCCAAGGGCTTTATGGAACACATGTGGAGCAAGAGAGTGATTTCATGATTCCAATGCCACTGACGGTCCAAAAATCAGAGCTCCCTAGATCAAGTTATGATAGATTGAGTGAAAAGGGCAAAATTAGGGTTGTTAACTTAAAATCATAAAATGAAAAAGTTTATAACTCATAAATATGGAAGTCACACTTTTATTTGTCACTTTTTGACTTTCGACACTATTCACTATAGAGGAGCCCATGCATCAGTCATCATGCCTTGACGTTGGCCTGAGCAACCTACATGGATGGAGATCCTGTGCCAGGTTGTGTTGATCGGGAGACCACTCGACGAGGTGAGTTGACCGACTATTAACTTGCCATTGACTTTCCCTATTTACTTTTTTTTTTGTATCGATGCTGTCAATGTCTGATTGTGCATGTGCCCTTTGTCCAGGAACAATGGTCCCTTAGGGTGCCTTGGTCCCACCTAGGCACCCTAGTCCTCTCAAGGCACTTTGGTCCTAAAGGGGTTCCCTAGTCCACTCAAGGCACCTTGGTCCCTACTTGGAGTGAGTAAGGGTTGTATGGGATCAAGCGTCGGATGTGTAGAATAGATGCGATGATGTTTTTTATTAGATGATGATGATTGATTACTGATGATTTGATTGTTTCACTTTGCAGATTCTTCCCTACATCTGTGAGCACACTACTGGCCACACCTTTTGGAGCCTCCAGAGTCAGATTCCAAGGATTTCACCAGAGGATAGGGAGTTGCTGCATTCAGTAGGTTTATGGTATGTGATGACCATGCCCACCATCAAGTTCCATCTTGCAATGTTGATGGCATCGATGGAGAAATGGGACATGGATACTTCCATATTTCTTCTACCTGTGGGGGAGATGGTAGTCACACTCGAGGATGTATACCATATACTTCATCTTCCCATTAGAGGAGAGACACTAAGATACCAAGAATACCCAACCGCTATCAATTATAGGAGGGATCAGGTCTACTACATTGGGAGAGAGATGCCCAGTGAGACGAAGGGCCACATCATGATTAGTTGGCTCTTGCATCCCACCGATGAGGTTCCACTAGTGAGATAGTTGATGATTGCTACCATTGCATTATCCATTTTCCCTAATGGGCGTGACACTCACATGCATGGAGCTCTCATTTATGTAGTTAGAGCTATGGAGAGACATTGTGGGGTATTCTCCTAGGGGTAGAGCATGCTAGCCCACCTCTTTCTTGACCTAGGAGAGTATGTGTTTGGACATGGATGTAACCTGATGACCTACACACTACTACAGATCTAGATATTTGATCACATTACGTGTACCAGACCTACTGGAGTACCCATTGATTTGGTTCCATAGCAACCTAGGGTGTTTGCATATCCTCTCACTTGTGAGTGGCAGTTTGAAGGTTTGCTGCATTGGAGAGTGACATTTGATAGATTGATAGAAGAGGTTATTAGATGGAGACCCTACCTCAGGATGTACATGTGTGTAGATGGTACAACCACATTTTAGTCCCATTCTACTTTGATCGAGTTCGATGGTAGTTTGGGTTTGAATTGTGTTCCTACAGGTGTGCCTATCTATATCTAGCACTCACGTGTGACTCCTAGGCTAGGAGCCATTCCGATGCCTACTAGCAACGAGATTGATATCACAGATTTAGATGGGTTAGATCGGGATATCATGATCAAATATAGAGATGATGTGGGTGCACACCAACAATACATCACATGGTGGGGTAGGGCATACCCTAGAGCCATCTTTTTAGTAGACTTACCTAGAGGGAACCTTGAACCATGGAGACACGTGGGTGATGAAGAGGATCTTGATACATCCAAAGACCTTGGTGAGGAGGACATAGATGATTAGGATGATGATACAAGACAACATAAGGTTTGTGGTACAGGAGAGGGAGACCAAGATGGTGATGATGAGGAGGATGGAAAGGAGGAGGATGAGGAGGAGAAGGATGAGGAGGATGAGTCAGATGTAGTTCCTCATCACTCTGGGGATGACACCATAGCCCTAGATCCACCGAGAATTCCATTGTGAGTGGAGAAGGACCATATAAGGGGTTCCGATTCTAGTCCCCATCATCTCGTGCCCACTGTGTAGAGACATTATGAGCATGGAGAGCCTAGTGGGTCCTAGTCACATGAGGTCCCTTTCCACGACCCTTATTGGCAAGAGGGAGATCTAGGCTAAGTGTTTTTTATGATTATTTAATTTATGCATCTTAAATATTAGATTTGATGATATAGAATGTTACTGATGACAAACCTCTTTCTATCTCTACAGTTGGCATCCAAGAGTGGCATTCCTTTATCTAGAACATAGTGATAGGTCTCATCATGACCACACATATTCCCAACTCCTCGCAAATAGTGCATAGACCACAAGGGAGTTTCAGGTGACATGAGGGCCTATTCACCTGCATTCAGGTCGAGATGGTGGTTTGGAGAGAGAGAGTACTCTATTAGAGAGGCTACAATGGATACAGTTAGGTCTAGGAATGGCTTAGGCAAAGGCAGCCACATATCATGGGATCATGATGGAGAGGGATCATAAGAGCTCCTCACAGAGTCACTCGTGCTCCACATCACGATACACACCCATGGGTCCACCCCCACGACCAGATCAGGAGGGGACATCTAGTCACCATCCTCCAACTACTAGTCCTAGGGATAGGAGATGATTGTATTGTGATACTTTTTGATGTACAGTGATATACATGTCATGACATTGATATATATATATATATATATATATATATGTTTGTGCTTATGTTTTATCTCAAACATGCTATTTTAATTCTTGAAAACAATGTATGCATTGCTTTGATTAAAAGTAACATATTTTGTAATGAACATGTATGTCTAATTTAATTTCTATGTGATTGATTTCTCAATGCTTCATGATTAAATTGATACATCTGTGATTTAATTAAATAGCTAAGTATTTAATTAAATGCTACCTTGATGATGTAGAAGAAAAATATGTTAAGCTTAAGAATTATATGACTAATATGATTTAATTAAACCCAATTAAACACAACATGATATAATCCTACTCAACACATATGGCATCTTATAACATGATAACACATATAAAAATGTAAATCTATTACAATTTACATAAATGAATCCAAGACAAAATATCAAGTGAAGAAACATTCTTGTCAAGAATGAAGTAATGTAGACTAAACAATACAATATCATTTAATACCACATACTTTAATGAAGATATGCTAACATATTATCCAATTTGAAGAAAGAAAAGGCACAAGGAGAGAGAATAAACTATAAAGAGAGAAAAAGAAAGAGAGAAGAAGACTAGGCATAGTATCTATGAAGATGCATAGCATTTATGGGTTCCTTGAGAGGCGTACCTTCCACATCTGCTATCTTGGAAGCACCCAATCCATAGACTTCAATGACAATATATGGTCCAAGCCAATTGGGGCTGAATTTTCCTTTTTCCTCAAGTAAGGCATTCATGTTGCGCTGATTTTCATAGAGTACTAAGTCACCTACTGAGAAATGAGAAGGAACGTTGAATGACATTATCATTGTAGCTTTGTTGTAAAGTTTTATGATATGCTTTAATATGCTCAAGAGAATTTATATGCCATTCATAGAGAATCTCAAGTTGTTGGAGCCTCTGTTATCTATAAGAATTATCATATACTATACCTTTAAGAGAAACCCTTAAAGATGGAACTTCTAACTCCAAAGGCATAATAGAATCAACATCATAAACAAGATTATAGGGAGTGCAACCCATAGCAATACACACACTCGTCTGGTAAGCCAAAAGAGTGTATATCAACTGAGTATGCCAATACTTACCATGCTTGTTCATAGTCTTATGAAGGATTTATTCGATTATTCTATTTGAAGACTCAACTTGTCCATTTGATCGAGGATAGTAAGGTGTAGAAAATTTATGCTAAATATGATATTTCTCAAGGAACTTCTTCACATCTTTTTTCTTAAATGAAATTCCATTATCTGAAACCAAAGCTGAAGGTATTTTGAATCGGGAAATAATGTTATCTAAAATGAATTGACAAATTACTTCAGCGGTAGTGGATTGAAGAGGAATTGCTTCTACCCACTTCGTAAAGTAATTAATGGTGGTTATGATGGAAGTATGTCCTTGAGATGAGGGAGGAGATATTTTACCAATGATATCCAAACCCCATGTAGAAAAGGGCCAAGATGCTACTTGAGATCAAATTTCTTGGGCGGGAGCATGGATCAGATTACTATGTTGCTAACACTGATGACATTTCTTAACAAACGCAAATGAATCCTTTTCCATGGTTTGCCAATAATATCCCATTCAGAGAAATCTCTGAACTAAATATCTACCCCCAACCCCCCAGAAGCACCTAAATGTGCTTCCTCAAGAGCGATAGGGAAATTTAATGATAACATGGAATTCAACATTTAAAAGATAATGCCTTAATTTCTGTGTTGCAAAGGCCAAAGCTAGGCACTATCTTTCTATCGCAAAATATCGGACTTCATAATCAAGAAGAGTGTGAATTATAAAATAAATCAAACATTCTCTACCATCCTTATCACGTTGTGCCAATAAGGTTGCAAGAGCATGAAGGGAAGCAACTGTGTATAAAAGAAAGGGTTTAGAAGGGTCAGCAGGTTGGAGAATAGGACGATCAACCAAATATGTTTTGAAGTCTTCAAATGCTTGATGACAATCCTCATTCCATTGAAAGGTGATATTATTTTTAAGCAATTGAGTAAAAGGAAAGGTATGAGCCACAAGTTGAGAAACAAACCTACAAGTAGCTTGAATATTTCCTTGTAAAATTTTTAGTTGGGAAACATTTTTAGGAGAGGACATGTTAACAATGGAATCTATCTTCTTCGTATCCACCTCAATTCCATGATGCGAAATTATGAATCCTATTAGTTTTCCATTATCCACACTGAAAACACACTTTTGGGGATTCAAGCGCATTTTGTACTTGTGAATTCTCTCAAAGACCTGATGAAGGATCTTAAAATGATCTATACAAAGGATGGATTTAGCTAAGATATCATTAATATAATCTTCTAAGAATTTATGCATGTAATCATGGAAGATAAGGATCATAGCATGTTGATAGGTAGCACCTGGATTTTTCAATCCAAAAGGCATCATAACCCAACAAAACGTGCCCCAAGGGATGGTGAAAGCATTTTTAAATTGACCTTGAGGATTAATAAGGATATGATTATATCCTCAAAAACCACCCATGAAGGATAATAAAGCATGGCCTGCTATAGAATCCACTATCATATCAATACTTGGAAGAGGGAAATCATCTTTCAAAGAGGCTTTATAAAGATCTCAAAAATTCATACACATCCTAATCTTGTTATTAGGTTTAGCCACAACCACAATGTTCAAAATCCATGGGGAATAATCAATAGGATAGATGAATCTGACATCCAATAACTTTTCAATCACAACCTTAACAAGCAATGCTACCTTAGGATTCATCTTTCAAATCTTTTGCTTCATGGGTTTAATGTCAGGAACTAAGATGATGTTATGAGTGACAATCTTAGGATCAATGCCATGCATGTCAGAATATATCCAAGCAAAGATTTCAATGAATTCATTTAACAATTCAGAATTTTTGTTTTTGTTCTTCTTCATCCAAGCATTTCTCTATCTTAATAACTTTATCTTAGATACAAGGATCCATCCTGATATCAATAGTGTCACTAATGAGGAGATTACTTTGTTGAGGAGTGTCTTTCAACTAAGGAAATTCTTTAACTATCTCATCATTATTTCTTTCTTTCCCAAAGTAAGATTTTGTATTTAAACAATAGGGAAGATCGCGATTATGATGATAATGAGGAAGGTTGTCATAGACTTCTAGGAATTCAGCTAAGGAATCATCAGTGGGAAAAACATCCAAAGCAAAGACACTAGAAGGGTCACAGTCAAAATATTCTGGATATTTTATTGAAAGAGAAGTAGTAATGACATTAACACTAATAGATGGTCTCTTAGAAGGTTTAGTATGCTCAAAAGGATCATAGACAAGTCCAAATGTTGTGTCATAGAAGTTATTTTCCAAGGGAACCTTTATCCCTTGTTCTTGGGCATTGCAACCATTATCATTATATCCACACCTAGCTAGGATGTGAAAACCAGGACCATAAAGGTTAGCCATTTCTGAAATAGAAGGAGGATTCTCATAAAGTGAAGGATCAAAATCCTCTAGATCAGAAAGCATGGGATATGAAGTCTGAGAAGCTGCCACAAAGTTATTACTCAATGGCCCAGATAAAGTAGATTTCTTTTTGGGATCTACTTCTTCTTTCTTCTTTTTGACCTTGGGTTCTCTAAGGGGAATTTAATATTCTCCTACGAAAGTAGGATTAAAGTCGAGGGATCCCCAATCATCTCCTACAAGAATATTTTTAGGAGAGAAGACATCTTTAGTGGTAGAATCAGGTTGAGAAGGCTTTTCTTCAGGAATCTTAAGTTCATTCAAGGAATCAATGGGAGATGAACTAGAACAAGAGATATATTTGAGGAAATAGACACATTAGTAGGAGAGGTTTTGGAAGAATCATTTCAGATAGTTGGAGAAGAACCAGTTGAAGAGGATTTGGATGTTGATTTTTGCAAACACGCTTGGAGCAAGGCATATGTCTTATTGTTGTAAATGAATTTAACTTGCCTATGCAATGTAGCAAGGACAAATTGCATGCTATGAATTGAAGGTCTCCCTAATAACAGGTTATACATCAAATTTCTAGGCATGATATGAATAGGTGTGGATAAAGTAACATGACCTACCTTAATAGGCAAGGTAATGATACCTAATGAAGATTTAGCAACATTATTGAAGCCTCAAATAGTAAGAGAATCAGGCCTAATGAGAGATGTATTGACATTGATTTAATGCAACAAGTTATTGCTACAAGCATTAAGGCCAAAACCATTGTCCACTAGTGTTCGCCTTATTGCACTATTATTTATGATAACCGCAATCATTAAGGGATCATATTGATGTTTAATTTCACTAGTAGGTAACTCATCTTGTGTAAACACAATTTGAGCCTTAGGAGATGTTATATAATCAATCAAGGAATCTATATTATTGGATGTCACTGTAGGTGGGACATTCACAGTTTTCAAGGCATCTTTTAACATTCCATGATGAGTTGAAGAAGTTTGAATTAAATCCCAAACAGATATATTGGAAAGGGTTTCTTTGAGTTGTTCAATAAGATCATATTCTTTACCAAGATTTTGTGAAATACGAGGTGCTTGAGGAAGAATAGGTTAGGATTAGGAAGAGAGGTTGGGATAACCGAAGGAGGATTAGGCTACCTATTGTTTCTTGCGTTATAAATGTGGGCAACTACATGATGACTCTCCTTAGTTAGTTGTTTAGCATAACTATAAGGACTCTTAGTGGGATTTCCTCCTTGCACAATGATGACAGGTTTGCTAGGATTACTAAAGGAATCATGACTATTTCCACCTTGAACAGTGAAAATGGGTTGATTGGGAAGTTGTGAAGTTGAAGAAGGATAAGAACCTTGGACTACAAAAAGAGGCTATCTATGTTCATTCACATTTATCATGTTGATTAATCTTTTAGACATATTATTTTTGTTTGAATATTTGGATAAAGACATAGAGTCATCAAGGGCATCATCCAACAAGGCATGGTCATATCGGTTGAAAGGTTTATCTTTTGATTCAAAAGGAGACATATCCTCATAGAGGTAATTGTTGTAGACAACCATGTTGCTAGATTTAGTGGAGGAGTTAATAGGAATTTACCCATGAGAGGAATCATTTGACTTATCTTTCTCATCACCATGAAATGGCATATTAACAAGGTTGATTAACTTTTGAAAAAATGAGGGTTTAGAAGGCTTAGGGTTCAAAAATTCATCTAGAGCTTCATCTAATTCATCCTTAATAAACTCATAATCAGCATAATTGCATACATCATCAAAAGTATGAACATATGGAAAATAAAAATCTGACATTTTGAAATGGAAATTGAATAGACTTTAAACAAAAAATGCATGCAAATAGAGGAAATCTTTTTTTCCTTCTCTTGAATTTTTCTTTTTCTTTTTGGAATTTTATGTTTATAAAGAAAATAAGGATGCTCAATATAGATCTAACAATTTAATGTAATGAAAATAAGATTAGTTTCATGTCAGGTTCACCAAAATTTGTAGTGGAAAAAGTGAGACTAAGCAAACAAGCCCTAATCCCACTCTCATGTACACACTATGGAATACAAAAGAGCCTAGGGAGGCAACACACTTTGGCTACTTCTTGTGACAAAGAGAGAGCCAAGGATTACCTCTTAGGGTTTCTATTCCTTTGTTGTAAATGAGGGGTAGAAGTGATGCAAAGTGTAGATTTGGATGATCAACCTATAATGCAAGTATGCACAAGCAACCCTAATCTAAAAATACAAAGTTGAAACTAATTGATATGCAGCTGAAAAGTATAGATTAGGAGATAGATTCAGAAGTGCATATGTGCTAGAAATTTGAGTCAAAATGTTTGGGATAGGGGTGCCATCCCCCTGTCCTAATTCTGCAAACTGGAAGCTGCAATTGATAGGCTAGAACCTAAAGGTTCTGAACTGCTGCCTTACCAAAATCTGCCTAAAACTAAGAGGATCAGGGCACCATGCCCCTATCCCAGTGACTTTTGCTCAAATGTAACCCTTGGGACTGTGTCTGTGTGCTTTGCTGGTCTTGGAATCTGTAGCGATGATTTGATCCCATACTTGCACCTATAATTGAAAATAGGGTTTTGAGTGGCTATATGGGGTTTTTCCTTAGTCAAACCCCTATTTTGGTGATTTATACCTCAATAAATAGCCGATTTGTATTATAAAATAGTGTGTGCAAAACCCTAAAATGATGAATGCAAACAATCTAGAGTAACCCTATGCTTTCAAGAGTAAACCCTACATGCTTGTAATTGACAAAGTAAATGCTCTAAGTCAATGATGTTAAGTGATCTAAAGCATGAATATAGATAAAATTGATGTAATGAAGCTCATACAAAGATATGGAAACAACATGAAATCATACCCAACAACAAGGGAGAGGTACAAGCCAATCTTTAGTTGGTGATGTCCTATTGCTTTCCTTCATCTTCAAAAGCTCCCAATTGATGAAAGAATGCTTGATGAATGCTTGATAGATGTTGTTGAATGTTGTTGAAGACTCCAAAAGATCTTCTCTTTCACTACATAGAAGGCTCTTTGTGTTCGCTCCAAAAGCTTTTTTCCTAGATGCCTTCAAATGAATAAAGAGAGCTCTTATGTATGAAACCCTAGATCTTAATTTCATATTTAGGTTGACCTAGGATTTGAATTTTCTACCAATTTCTTGGGGTTAAGCATTATAATATCATAGAATTATGCTCCCAAAATTTTGGAAAAAATGTTAGGGACCGTGTTGTACTTGCACATGGTCTGACCATCTTTTCACCAAATTTTCAAGATTGTTAGATATGATGATATTAGAGTGCATTCCAAAGTTACAGATATTTTTGAGATATTTTGACATACAAAATTGGACCTTAAATGTTGAAATAAGACATAATTAGGGTTTATGATTTATTGGACGGATAAAGTAAAAATGGGCACAATTAGGGTAAAGGGCCCAACTTAATAATGCATGAAGTGATGAAATGTGAATTTAGATTTAATTAAATTAACTAAATTCTCAAAGTGAATAAGAAATACAAGATGCAAAGCACATTAAGATGGGTGCTAAACAAAGCATGGAATTGTACCACCCTAGCAAGGGTGTACAATTTATGATGCTACATTAAGATGGACTAAGGATTGTATAGGAAGTATTAGCTCCTTCTCTCAAAACAAACAAAAGGGACAAACATGTGTTACAAAACAAGGTACCAAGACATATGAGAATGGAATTATTGATAGGTTAATCTATCTTAGATAAAACAAATGACTACAATGGCATACACTTCTGGCCACAAGAGGAGGCTGAAATTGTGTATCTGTGACTTAATTTTTATTATTTTGCCTTTATGTCTTACTTTTATTGAATTTTATAGTTAAATAATTAACACTCATTGTATGAATGTCTTACATTTATTGAATGCTTTACTTAAATAACACATTTTTTGTATGAATCTGCAGGTTGCTCTAGAATCTTGCAGAGTGCAACATTTTACTCCAAATATATTGGTTATGGACTATACAGACCTATTCATAGGATATGACAGTCCTTGTTGAACACAATGTACCACTCAGAGGGGGGTGAATCAGTCATTCCTAAAAAATATTCTCTTTAAACCAAGCTTTGAGTATTGATTAACAACCTAAAAACTAAGCAATCAAACCAGTAAGATATGAGAGGATATCAAAAGAGGCAAACACACAAATGATAACAGACAACACCAGATGTACGAGAAAACCCAATATGGGAAAAACCTCAATGAGAAATGTTGCTAGAGTCTACTTCTCCAATCCAGCCTCACAATGAAACATCAGGTTACAATGATTTAGGGCACCAACTCAAGGAGCACCAACCCCTACTGATTTAGGGCACCAACCTAAGGACCACCAATCTCTGCACCAAGCACCAACTTGGTGTTATATAATGAAATATAATTTTAATGTAATGATAGAACCTATTTGCAAATATGTTCTACAACACCTGATCAATTGATGTCTATCGGTTATTAGCCTCCTCTTATTCACTGGTTCTTCCATTGTTGGTTATCAAATTTCTCTCTCTAATCACTTACTGGCTACTCCCTGCCTTTCTTCTCTTTTTCTCTAAACCTCACACTTCACTGTGTCACACTTGGATTCTTTCCTAACCATTCACTCCTTATCGATATGCTTGACTATTAAGACTGTAACAGTTTACCGGTTGCTCTGTCTCTACCGGTTAGAGCCTCACATCGGTTCTACCTACTAACTCCACACTCTGACTCTCTATAAAGTAACTCTTAGACAAATAGTCTCTTTTCTTTCTCAATCTCTCTTCTCTCTCACAACTCACATCCATCATCATTATCTTCAGTCTTGAGTTCATATATTTGTATGTGAGGGTTCCCACCAAAAGAAACATTCAAACGATGGTGTGCTAGGGTTTTCCTCTACCAACTCAATCCGTATCCAATCTAATCAGATCTACTTTCTAATAAAGATGATCTACATCATATCAAACAACACCATCATATCCTTGCCTTCCAATGCATGTTTTCTACTTTTAGATGTTTGCAACATGATTTTTGGCGTTGCTATGTCAATCACCTTTAATGGCTTGGTTGTTTGCTTCAGCCAATAAGTACGAGGATCAGATCACCCTGCAAGGTTAGTTCAATCACCTTGCCACTCTATCTTTCTTGAGCTGCAACACCCTGCCATCATCCCATGATTTGTGGGTTCTTCATTAATGTTGACCTGCTTGTCAACTATTATGTCGACAAGCACTTCACCGACCTCTGCGTGCTTGTCACCTAGTTTCCACTCGTCAGCTTGTCAACATCCACCTATGCTCAGACTGCAAAGTCAGTTTGACATCCTTCACCAACCAAGACTTACTATCGGTTCAACTCACCTTACCGATATAACTTAACTTCACCGGTAGACCTTCATACCTATTGACCTCTTCTCTACTAGTGGATAAACTCAGTCTTCAATCAAACATGCTATTCCATCCACTGAATCCATTTATCGATTGCATTATGCTTTTGTTTGTTTATCAGTGATCACATCCCTCTATTCTTCTTTTCTTCTTTTCTATCTTGTCAGTGGTCCTTCTTTACCAGTAGATGTTGCACTTCATGTGTACTGGTACCATACCTTTTTTGTCTACTTACACACTCCATCCTTTCATACCAGTTGATATAATTACTTACTTCACCCATATCGATCACCACTACCTACTCATCGGTGACCATTCCATACCGGTTGACATCAATGACAACATAATGCTAACAATCTCCCCCTTTGGCACTGATGTCAACACACTCTTCTCCTTCATCTAACCCATTTGACTATTCTCCCCCTTTGACAATAATGACAAAGGGTCGGGGCATCCTTCCATCTAATTCATTCTCCACCGGTTATATAGTGTATTCTCCCCCTTTGGCCACAATCTGCTCAACCACCAACATATGAGAATCAAATATGATTGTACTATGAGTGCTGTCAAGTGGGAAAGTGGATACCCATAATCATGAAATTCTCTTGGGTATTCCTACAACAATTTTCTTCTTTTGAAGTTTGTGCTTCTAGTACACCTAAAAGTTCAAGCATGTAGGTACTGCATCAGAAATACTTGATCTCCCCCTATGTCCAATAGGTGGTTCAAGAGATAAGGGATTCTACAATGAACTCCCCTTGAACCATAGAACTCCTTCCAAACTTAAGTGTATGAGGTAGGTGACACAACTCCCAACTTGTGCCTTAAGTACTCAAAAGTCCTTACTGATAATGGTTTGGTGAAGATGTCTGCCACTTGTTCTCCTATAGGGACATATTCCATCATGACTTCTAGTCCTTCAACTTTCTCTCTGAGAAAATGATATTTGATGGCTATATGCTTTGTCCTTGAATGCATCATCAGGTTCTTTGATATGTTGTTGGCACTTGAATTATCACACCCAATGGGAATAGGATCAGAGATAACCACCTGTATGTCTTTGAGGGTCTACTTCATCCAAAGTACCTAAGACCAACATGTGGTAGTAGCAATGTATTCTGGTTCAGCAGTGGATAGGGAGACCAAATCCTGCTTCTTTCTATGTTCTGAGACCAACCGATCACCTAGGAAGAATACACCAGCACTTGTTCTCTTCCGATCATCAATGCAACCTACCCAATCAACATCAATATATGCTTCCAAGATGAATTCCACTTGTTTAGGGAACCATAATCAATAATTGAGTGTCCCTTGTAGGTGTCGGTATTTTCGTATGGTTTTGTCATTGATGTCAACACCTACTAAAACACTAGCACTTTGGAGATCCAACAACATTCACCGACAAGCAAGTAACTATTGCACAGTTACTAGTATATGGCACACTGGGAAGATATAATGATCATCGGCACTTGGAATGGCATGGAAGATACATGGTTATGTCAAAGACATCGTTTGGACATCTTGTCCTGGAGTTTTGTTCATTGGTATATTCATAGTTGCATATTTGTTGTTATCGACAAATAGGTCTAGGGTTACACCGACAGGTTTATCTTTTCCAGATCAACATGGCATGCTATGGAGATGATTAATTATTATTGTAAATGCATTAAGATGACATGTTCAGTCAGTTATTGCATCAGATATTATATTGTTTGTAAAATGTTTTTATTGTAATATCTTGTAGAGCCGACCTACTAAAATTGGTCTTAGGTTATGGTATAAATGTAAGATCTTATTTGTAAGATCAAATGTGGAATGCGAAAAAGGATTGTGTGAAGGTATATGCGAGATTAAAAAGAGCTATACACACAGACATCATCTAAAGATTGAAGGAGGGTTTTTGTGGAAGCATACTAGCATTACATTGGTACTGAATCCAGCATATGAAGATTCTATTTTGTGTAGTACATTCTTATTGGATTTAACCATCCAACTATAGTCAATGTGACTCCCATTTTGTGATTGAGCAATGAGCTCTAGGCTATTGGCCTTTCTCCATGTGCATACCCCATTTATGTACACTTACTATTTGTAGTAGTATCATCTGATTGTGGGTAAGGTTCCCCACCGTGGTTTTTCCCCTTACAGGGTTTCCACATACAAATATTGGTGTTATGTGTTGTGGATGACTTTGTGTTTATGTTTCATGCACTAATCCTTACTGGTATAGCAATTAATTGTTATAACTGTCTAACGACATACTTAACTAGTTTATCAGTATTAAGCATTAAGTTGGTTAAATTGTTTTTGGTTTAAATTTATTTGACAACTGATTCACCCCCCACTCTCAGTTATCTCTAGGACCTAACAATTGGTATCAGAGCTTAGTCCTCTTTTGCAGAAGTTTAACAACTTGAGGAGATCCAATGTCTACTAATTATTTCAAGAAGGACCATCCTAAACTTGATGGAACCAACTATGGCATATGGAAGATCAGAATGGAGACACATCTAAATTGCATTGGAAAAGAAATCTGGGAAGTTACAAAGAATGGTTATACTACTATTGTACCAGGTTAGCCTAGTCCAGATAACTTGACAAAAGATGAGGAAAATGATTGCAAAGCAAGAGAAGCACTTTTGAGTGCATTATTAGATCAACAAATCATGGGACTATCAGATAGGCCTACTGCTAAAGCTATTTGGGATCATTTGGAAACACTGAATGAAGGAGATTCCATAGTCAAAATTGCAAAACTTGAAAGCTTCCGAGTCAGGTATGAACATCTAAAAATGGAAGAAGATGAAAGGATTTCTGCTTTTATGGAAAGAGTAAATGAAATTATTTTGGGTATTAAATGTTGTGGAGGAACCTTAAGTGAGGATGAAATTGTTTCAAAAGTTTAAAGAGGATTGCCAACTACATATAAAATGAAATTCACTGCTATAAATGAGTTAAGAACAATGCCTAATACATCAATTACTTGGGATACATTGATTGGGAAACTTTCAGCTTTTGAAATTGAAGAATTTGCTCTTGTTGCTACTATAAAGATAGATTTGGCCTTTAAAGCATCAACATCATTTGCTCCATCATTTGACAAATCTGATTGGAAATCCTTTTATGCAAGAGAATTTGAAGAAAGTTGGAAAGAAAATGAATAACTTGAAGAACTTGAAGCACTATTTGCAAGGAAAATGCCTAAAGGTCCCGTTGGAAGTAAGTATGAAGGTAAAGCACCCTTTAAATGTTTTAACTGCAATAAGATTGGTCATATGGCTTCAAGATTCCCTGATAGACATGCTAGACTAAGAGAAGAAGATAGAAGAACATACAAGCCTAACCTTGAATATCAGAGATACAAATTTAAGAAGAATAAAGACAAATCTTGTTACATTGCTAATGAAGGTGTGACTGATGATTCTGATGAGGATCTGGCAGACAATGGATGGGTTTTTGTTGCTATAACAAAAGATCAACCAGCACCTACTTCTCAACCGATAGTACAGGCCCTGGTATCTAAAGTTGAAGTAAAGGATGAATGGATCATTGATTTAGGATGCTCACATCATATGACAAGAGACACAGGTAAATTCTTGAACTTTCAAGAATACAATGGAGGCTTAGTGAGATTTGGAGATGACAAAGCTTGTTCAATCAAAGGTAAGGGTTCAATATCTCTTGATGGTAAGCATAACATTGACAATGTCTACTATGTTGAAGGATTAAAGCATAATCTTTTGAGTGTTGGTCAATTAGTTGAGAAAGGATTTCAGTTACAATTTAAAAATGGAAAATGCAAAATCATGAACAAAACTGGTTTGGAAATTGCAACCAATTATCAAACCAGAGGTAATATCTTTCATTTGAATAACAATGAAAAGACATGCTTAATTGCACATAAAGATGAAAGTTGGTTATGACATAAGAGACTCTGTCATGTAAACTTTGATTGCATGGTAAAGATCAATACTACTAAGGCAGTTAGAGATTTACCTAAAATTGTCAAACCTCAGAATACAGTATGTAAGGAATGTCAATTTGGAAAACAAGTTAGAGCTAGTTTCAAAAGTATTATAGAAAAATCAAATAATTCTCTTGATTTGATTCACACTGATTTATGTGGTCCAGCTAGAACTAAAAGTTTACAAGGTGATAGATATTTCATGCTAATCATTGATGACTATTCTAGAATGTGTTGGGTTACTTTTCTCAGAGAAAAATCAGAAGCACTTGGAAAGTTCAAACTATTCAAAGCATTGGTTGAAAATGAAACTGGAAAGAAAATCAAATGTTTAAGATCAGATCAAGGAGGTGAATTTACATCTAAGGAATTTAATACATTCTTTGAAGTGAATGGAATCAAAAGATAGCTATCGACACCTTAGACACCACAACAAAATGGAGTTGTTGAAAGGAAAAAACATAACTATCTTGGATGCAGCAAGAAGTATGTTATCAGAAGAAAACCTACCACATGTGTATTGGAGAGAAGCAATCAACACAATGGTCTATACATTTAACAAAGTTCACATCAAAGGTGAAACCAGTAAGACCCCTCATGAACTATGGTTTGGTAATACTCCTACTCTTAAGTATTTCGGAATTTTTGGAAGTAAATGTTATATCAGAAGAGATGAGTATATTGGAAAATTTGATCCTAGAAGTGATGAAGGAATATTTCTTGGTTATTCATCTAAGAGAAAAGCATATAGATGTTTTAACAAGAGATTGTAGAAAATTGTTGAGAGTACAAATGTAAAGATTGATGAACAATTCAGAGGAACTTCATGGTATATAGACTACAAACCAGCAACAAAATTTTTGACAAATGAACCTACTCTAAATCCATCGGTATAGAATGAAGATCCAGTTACCCCGCTATCATCTGAGGATTTCACAATAATTGAGGAACAACAACAAACTAAGACACCCCGGTATGTAAGATTGAATCATTTTAAAGATCAGATAATTGGAAACAAGTCTAAAGGAGTTATGAAAAGAGGAAGATTGGAAAATGAAGAGGTATGTCTTATTTCTCAAATTGAACCATCATCTATTAATGAGGCATGTGAAGATAAATTTTGGATTAAAGCTATGGAAGAAGAATTAGAACAAAATGAGAAAAACAACACTTGGACATTAGTTCCCCGACCTACAGATAAAAATGTAATTGGAACCAAATGGGTATTTAGAAACAAACTTAATGAAGAGGGTAAGGTTGTCAGAAATAAAGCAAGACTAGTGTGTAAGGGATATTCTCAAAAGGAAGGAGTTGATTACAATGAAACCTTTGCACATGTAGCTAGAATTTAGGCAGTCAGATTATTTTTGGCTTTTGCAGCACACAAGAACTACAAAGTTTATCAAATGGATATTAAATGTGCATTTTTGAATGGAGATCTTGAAGGGGAAGTATATATTGAACAACCTGATGGATTTTCTTTGATAGATGACAATGATATGGTATGCAGGTTAAGAAAAACTCTATATGGACTAAAACAAGCCCCAAGAGCTTGGTATGCAAGATTGGATAAGTATCTTTTAAAGATTGGTTTTACTAAAGGAAATGCAGATAGCAATTTATATTATAAAGTAACTAACGATGACATCTTGATTATAGAAGTATTTATTGATGATATAATCTTTGGAGGAGAAGATGGATTATGTAAGGAATTTTCTATTAAAATGTAGCAAGAATTTGAAATGTCTATGATTGGAGAAATAAAATTCTTTTTAAGATTGCAGATTTTATAAACTGATAAAGGTATATTCTTGAGTCAATCCAAATACTTAAAAGAGTTACTAAAGAAATTTGGGATGGAGAACTCTAAACCGGTAAGCACACTTATGACAACAAGTGACAAATTATCACAAAGGGATGAATCTACACCTGTTAATCCAACTAGATACAAATCTATGATAGGAGGTTTACTGTATTTGACACAAACCAAACCTGATATTATGAATGCAATATGTATTGTTTCAAGATTTCAAAGTAATCCTAGAGAAAATCATGAATCAATAGTAAAAAGGATTTTCTGGTACTTACAAGGCACTATAAATCTTGGATTATGGTATCCTAGAGATGAAAACTTTGAATTATGTGCATACACATATGCAAATTGGGTAGGAGATGTGGATGATAGGAAAAGCACCACTGGTAGAGCATTCTTTCTTGGAAAAAGACTAGTTTCTTGGTTAAGTAAGAAACAAAGTTGTACATCTTTATCAACAACAGAATCAAAATATGTTGTAGCAGCAACTAACTGTACACAGGTACTATGGCTTAAACAAATGTTAAAAGATATAAAGGTAAAATGCAAGGAACCTATTACTATCTATTGTGATAACACTGCAGCAATTGATATATCTAAGAATCCAGTATTAGATTCTAAAACTAAACATGTTTCTATCAAACTAAATTTTCTAAGGGAGAAAGTTGAAGCTAAGGAGATAAAACTGGTTTATGTGAATACTAAAGAGCATATTGCAGATATTTTCACTAAACCTTTGCCTAAGGAGACTTTTGAATATCTCAGAGATCAGCTTGGAGTCATAACACCACCGGTAGAGACTTAGACAATTGATGTTTGTCATCAACCAGCAGAATTAATAGAGAAATCTTTTATTCCGGTCTTTGATGAGGAAGCTACTTCTCGGGGGGAGTAGTTGGTATATTAAATTGGTTGGTATTTTGTATATGAACTTGGTTTTATTATAACTTTGGCATTTGATGTCAAAGGGGGAGAGATATATATGAAAAAACACATGTTCTTTTGGAGAGATTGGTATGGAAAACACATGTATGTTGCTCCCAAGGGGAGAGATTGTTGTTTAGGAGAGATTATTACTCTCTGATTTCTGGTTATGATCTTTTTGGAGATTGTTGGTTTTTGACACTTAGCATTTCTATTTTGGCACGTTGATGGTTTTTCCATCTTGTGTTGCGATCAATGCCAAAGGGGGAGATTGTTGGTATTTTGGTATAGTTTTGTCATTGATGTTAACACCTACTAAAACACTAGCACTTTGGAGATCCAACAACATTCACCGACAAGCAAGTAACTATTGCACAGTTACTGGTATATGACACACCGACAAGATATAATGATCACTGGCACTTGGAATGGCATGGAAGACACATGGTTATGTCGAAGACATCATCTGGACATCTTGTATCAAGAGCTTTAGGTTTGACACTTACTAAGACATTTGAGAGATGTTACTTGATGGATGGGAAGTAGGTCCTTCTCATTGGGCAAGTAAAGGATGCTCAAGCAGTACTTGCAACATGTCCTGATAAAAGGGTAAAGCTAACTATTTTGGTTGTTGACGTTCCTGCAAGTTATGGGATGCTCTTAAGTAGGACTTTTTGTAGGGATTTGGGAGGTGAGATCAAGATGGACTGGTTAGAGGCTATCATTCCACTCGGAAAACAAAAGATTAAACTTGAACTAGAACTGAAAAATAAATATATAATTTTTCCTTCTGATAATCCCAAAGCCCAGATTATGGGATGCTCTTTGACACTTACTAAGGCATTTGGGAGATCTTATGGGTTTCCACGTACAAATATTGGTGTTATGTGTTGTGGATGACTTTGTGCTTATGTTTCATGCACTAATACTTATCGGTATAACAATTAATTGTTAAAACCGTCTATCGGCATACTTAACTGGTTTACCGGTATTAAGCATTAAGTTGGTTAAGTTGTTCATTGGTATATTCATAGTTACATATTTGATGTTACTAGAAAATAGGTCTAGGGTTACACCAACAGGTTTATCTTTTCTAGATAAACATGGCACGCTATGGAGATGATTAATTATTGTTGTAAATGCATTAAGCCAACATGTTCAATCGGTTATTGCATCTGATATTATATTGTTTGTAAAATGTTTTTATTGTAATATCTTATAGAGCTGACCTACTAAAATTGGTCTTAGGTTATGGTATAAATGTAAGATCTTATTTGTAAGATCAATTGTGGAATGCAAAAAAGGATTGTGTGAAGGTATATGCGAGTTTAAGTAGAGCTATACACGAAGACATCATTTGAAGGTGAAGCTAGGTTTTTGTGAAAGCATATCAGCATTACACTGATATTGAATCTAGCATAAGAAGATGCTATTATGTGTAGTACATTCTAATTGGATTTAACCATCCAACTGTAGTCAGTGTGACTCCCATTTTGTGATTGAGCAGTGAGCTCTAGGCTGTTGGCCTTTCTACATGTGCAGACCCCATTTATGTACACTTACTATCTGCAGTAGTTTCATCTAATTGTGGGTAAGGTTTCCCACTATGGTTTTTCCGCTTACAGGGTTTCCACGTACAAATATTGGTGTTATGTGTTGTGGATGACTTTGTGTTTATGTTTCATGCACTAATACTTATCCGTATAGCAATTAACTATTAAAACTATCTACTAGCATACTTAACTGGTTTATTGATATTAAGCTTTAAGATGGTTAAGTTGTTTTTGGTTTAAATTTATTAGACAACTGAATCACCCCCCCTTTTAGTTGTCTTCAGGACCTAACATCAGGTACCTAAAATTTTTTCCAACTGCATTCATATGTGACTGCTTAGTTGCTACTTGAAATCTAGCCACCATACACACTGCCTGCACTATATCCAATCTAGAAGCAATATGATACAATAAACTACCTATCATGGATCTATACAAGGTCTGATCCTAATAGAGTTCACCTAGCCTGCTCAACACTTCACTAAGTTGATGTTTCTCAATTCCACCAACTCACCAGGCCTAGTTGCCTTTTGGACCTCCAAGTCCCTCTCAATATCTTCTAGGTCTTGATTCTTGTCCTTACTAGGGTGTTTTCTTTAGGTGTTTTGGTTAGGAACCCTATCAATCCACTGTGCTTCTCAAGTTCTCAATTCTGGCCTCTTAGCCTCAACTTGTCATAATGACCTCCAACTGTTATGAGGTGTTGCAGAGGTGTAATGAGGTCTTCTAACATGTTTTTAGTGAATATGGAGTCCAATGGTGGGTTACAACCTTTATATTTCTTACCAGTTTCACAATCTTGCCTGGAAAAAGGCTATAAGGAATTAGGCCTAATTAGGCCTCCAAGACTGGTTTTCTAGGGCTTGGAGGAAAATGAATCAAAGAAACCCCAAACAAGTTTAGCCTTCCTTCAATAATACACCCATCCCTAAGATATTTTTGTGGTTTTAGGCCTTGGTCTGATCGTACAAGGTATGAACCCCAAAATGAGGGTTTGTAGGGTTTTAAAGGCCTTTAACCGACATAGAGTAGGCAAGTTGGGGGTTTGTCTATCAAATAGATTTTTCAAGTCTCCTCCTTGTACATACAAGTCTGCCCCAACCTCATGGACCCCTCCAAACTTAGAAATGTTGATCTTACATTCCCCCCAACACTCTTTACCACTTTTTCACCTCTTTATCTCTAACTGAGTTGCTCCTGGACTGGCATAGAATGAGGTGATAGTCATACCCAAACACTTATTCAGCACTTGAACCTACATATTTACAATGTAAATGAAGTTTTCAACCATGCCCCAACTAGTCGTGATGGCAGCACGTGTGGGACTCATTGGGCAACCATATTTACAAGGAAATAGCTAATTACAAGCCAAAACTGGCTACTTGTGAATCAAATCACCAAAACAATAGTAAATGATAAATAAAAATCTTGAAAATGAAAATCCTACTCTACAACACATTACTAAACCTCAATCCATTATTGGATTCATGGATTCAATCCATTAAACCTTCAAAGAATGCAAAAGTTTACAAAAACAATGAAAAGTGCAGCCCAAAATCTTGTATTTTGATTATTGCTTTCAAAATCCAAGTACACAAACCTTGGTAAACATGAAAGAGAGGGTTTATATAGCCTTCCCATGTTTGGAGTCCTTCCATGGCATTGAGAAAGCCCTAGCTTCAATGTTGAACCAATTTCAGGACAAAAGTTGTCATGACAACTTTTTGTAACTTTGTGTTTTTTACATTTTTGATCTCTCCAACCTAAGAGACCCATTACTATTCATCACATATGACATTTCAAACATTCCTAAGACCTATTTAACCCTCTCAAAGGCTTTTGTCAACATTTGACACTTTTGACCAACAAAAGGCCAAAAAAACTACTCAAACACACCACTTACACAAAAATGCAAACCTAGGTAAAATGAACTCCACCTAGGCATACATTGACAAATTGCATACCCTTGGACCCTCCTGGAGTCCTTATTTACCACTGACTTGGCTAGGGTCAATATAAGCTAAAATTTGTAAAAAACAAGAAAACTAGGACCTAGGTGCTCATGCACAATTCTCCCTAATAAAATGAGATCATGCCACCACTTGAGGAATTAGTGTTGGATAAATTCCAAACTTCTGGAACTCTAACTCCATCACCCATGTAGCTTTAGCATCATCCATACCCTACCACTTAATGAGGTGCTCCCAATAGGCGTGATGCCTAGTCTTCTTGGCAATTCTTGAACTTAACACCTTCTCAACCTTAGGATGAGGCTTGGCTAGTAACTGAAGGTTATGCACATCAACTAAAACCTTTGGGTGACTACATTCTACACCTTGGACTAGCCCCTTGTATGCAACCAAGTCCGCTATGTTAAAAACCGGTGACAAACCAATGTCACTAGGTAGAGCCACCTTGTATGCATTTTCACCATACTTAGCTAGAATGGCACATGGACCTATCCTCCTCATATGCAACTTGCTTGACACATATTGTTGTAGCCTTGCTTTGTTCAAGTGCACCATTACAAGGTCTCCCACTTGAAATTGTATATTTCTCCTCTTTTCATCAAATTTTTGTTTGATTTTGCTTGTGTTCTCCTTCAAAGCTTGCCTAACTGATTCATGGACCTCCTTCATGGATTGAGAAAATTCCTCTACATATCCACTTTTGATTGTTGCACTTCCTAAATCCCTCAACTCAAAAATGCCTCTTGGATGCACACCATAGACTACTTCAAAAGGGCTTTTATTGGTAGTCCTATTTATGGTGTCATCGTATGCAAATTCAGATTGAGCAAGTACTTGGTCCCATGTTTTCCCAAACTCCTTGGTAAGGCACCTCAATAAGTTTCCTAAACTTCTATTCACCACCTTGGTCTGCCCATCTATTTGAGGATGGTAGGCTGATCCAAAAGAGAAGTTTGTGCTAAGCTTTTGCCATAATTTTTTCCAAAAATGACTGATAATTTTGGAGTCCCTATCTGAAACTATACTTAATGATAAACTATGTATCCTTACTATTTCCTTGAAGAACAACTAAGCTATGTGGCATGCATCATTAGTCATCTTATAGGGCACAAAGTGAGCCATTTTGCTAAATCTATCCACTATGACATAAATATTGTCATATCGTTGCTTTGTCTTTGGCAATCCTACCACAAAGTCCATGCTTATGCATTCCCAAGGTCTACTTGGGATGGGAAGAGGTTCATACAAACCAACATTTGTTGAAGTACCCTTGGCTTTCTAGCACACTATGCAAGTCTCAACACACCTCTTCACATCTTGATTCATCCTTGGCCAGTAATAGAATCTCTGAACCAACTCTTGAGTCTTGTTGACTACAAAATGAGCACTAAGGCTGCCATTGTGTTTCTCTTGTATAAGATTTTCCCTCATTGATCCTTTAGGCACACAAAGTTGTCCACCCTTGAACAATAGCCCATTTTGTAAAGTGAAATTTGAGTATGCACTATGGAAATGATTTTGATACTCCTTGCATACTTGGTAGGCACTTGAGAAGACTTCATCCTCTGCATACAAATCTTTAAAACTATCCACACCTATGCTTCTCAACTAGATTTCTTGGATTGTCAAGAGCCTCCTACTTAGTGCATTAGCTACCGGGTTTTTCTGCCCTTTCTTATGCTTAGTGGTGAATGTATAGGCTTGCATATACTCCACCCATTTCATGTATTTGTGACTGAGTTTGTCTTGGGAATTTAGAAAACTCAATGCTTGGTTATTCATGTACACCACAAATTCTTTGGGTGAGAGACAGTGTCTCCATTTTCTCAATGCTTGCACTAAAGTATACAACTCAAGGTCATAAGAGGAGTATTTCCTCTTGTCATCACTTAGCTTCTCACTATGGAAGGCTACTGGCCTTCCTTCTTGTCTCAAGACAACACCTACTACAATATTGCTTGCATCACACTCCACAATGAAAAGTTTCTCAAAACTAGGCTACAGTAGTATCAGTTGGGTAGCTATTTTCTCCTTCAAGGTTTCAAAACCTTTGTTTTCTGCTTCATCCCACTAAAAATTGGCCTTCATACCACCTCTAATGGTGTCTAGCATTGGGGCACATATAGTATTGAATTTCCTAATAAACTTCCTGTAGTACTAGGCTAGTCCATGGAAGCTTCTTGCCTCTATTGCTGATCTAGGAGTAAGAAAATTTACAATGGCTTCCACCTTGCTTGGGTCCATCTTGAGGTTTCCTTGAGACAACACAAACCCAAGATAAACCAACTCCTACTTGACAAACTCACACTTATCCAAATTGATAGTTAGCTTTTCATCATACAATCTCTGTAATACATCTTGCAAATGACTAATATGTGCTGCTCTATCCATACTGAAAAATGAGAATATCATCAAGATATACTACTAAAAATTTACCTATGAAGTCCTTCATCACCTCATTCATGAGTCTCATGAAGGTGCTTGTAGTATTGGATAAGCTAAATGGCATTACAAGCCACTCATAAAGACCTTTAGTAGTCTTAAATGCAGTCTTCCATTCATCACCCTCCTTAATTCTAATCTGATGATAGCCACTCTTAAGGTCAATCTTGGTAGAGTACTTAGCTTCCCCTAAACTATCCATTAGGCCTTCTATTCTAGGAATAGGGAACCTATATCTGATGGTGATCCTATTTATTGCTCTAGAATTAGTACAGAACCTCCAAGTACCACCTTTCTTTGGTGCTAACACAGTAGGGACAATAGGGGCTAATACTCTTACTAATTAGGCCTTGATCTAAAATCTCTTGGACTTGTTTGGCAATCTCAATATTTTGCTGAGGACTCATTTTGTAAGCTGCCTTGTTAGGTAAGGATGCTTTAGGAATGAATATATTTGGTGGCTAATGGCTC
The DNA here is from genome assembly GCF_030272615.1 of Cryptomeria japonica. Classification (NCBI taxonomy): domain Eukaryota; kingdom Viridiplantae; phylum Streptophyta; class Pinopsida; order Cupressales; family Cupressaceae; genus Cryptomeria; species Cryptomeria japonica. Next base: position 712,316,813 of record NC_081411.1, on the reverse strand, counting down.
TTTTGGGAGGTAATGCGACTGGCTGCCCATCACTTGCAATGCCTTTGAACTTCTCCAACAAATCTTGCACTTCTTTTGGTAGAACTTGATGCTCTTTCTTGCCTTCCTCTTTAGGCTTCATTACTAGTGCAAACCCTACACCTTCACCTTCCTCAAGTGCCTTCAAGAACTGTTTTTCACTCACCAAAAGAACATTAGGACCTGCTGCCCTTTTTTCACCTTCCTCAAGGATAGACTAAATCTCGAATGTGACTCCATCTTTCTTAAATGAGTATGCATTCTTGGCTCCATCATGGATAGCTTGTCTATCAAATTTCCATGGTCTTCCTAAGAGAATATGGCATGCATCCATGGGTAGGACATCACATAGTACCTTGTCCTTATACCTTCCAATGGTAAAATCCACCCATGATTTCTCATTAACTAGAACATGTTGGCCTTTTTTCAACCAGGTGACTCTATAAGGATTTTTGTGAAGAATCCTTTGCAATCTGAGCTTATTCATTGCCTCTTCTGACACTATGTTGTTTGTGGATCCTGAATCAATGATTACTTTGCATACCTTGTCCATTATTTTGCATTTGATCCTAAATAAGGACTTCCTTTGGCTTGGTTCTTCACTAACTGGTTCCTTGATCAAGGTTCTTCTTATCATCAAGTTGTCACCTACTTCTGACTCTAAGACAACTTTTGAAGTCTTGCTACTTGAAGACTCTTCCTGAAGATAACTCACTCTTCTCTCACCACCTTGTGGCTTCCCTAGATACCTATAAGCTGGATGACCAAGTTGGTTATAGTGGTAACACTTCATTGTTGCAAAGTATGAGGAACCTCTACCTTGGCCACTGGATCTTCCTCTAGAGCCACTATTTGATCTCGTTCCTCTATTGAATCCTCCTCTACTACTGCCACTATCTTGTTGCTCAGTGAGTTTAGACTCTCCTTGTGTTCTTTGTTCAAAAATTCTTCCACCAAAGCCTCCTCTATGGCCTCTATTATCCTTTCCTCTACCTCTGCCCCTATTGTTGCTTGATTCATGTCTTCTTTTTAGTTTTTCCTCCACCTTAAGGGAAAGTTGAAAGGTTTGATGGACTATTTTTGGGCTCATTAGACTGATTTCTTCTTGGATGTTCCACTGTAGTCCATTGAGATACCTAGGAACCTTGAGACTTTCTTCCTTAGCCACTTTGTATCTAAGGCTAAGTTTTTGGAACTCCTCTATATAGCTGCTAACATCAAGGTCTTTTTATCTTAGGTATTATCTCTTCCTATGGATTTGCAATTCATAGTCCTTAGGGAGATAGACTTCTTTGATTTTAACCAACATTCCCTTCCAAGAGGAGATAGGTTCCTTGCCTATTTTATTCCTCTCATCTTGCACAAACTTCCACCATGTGAGAGAAGTGCCTCTCATCCTAGACCTGGCCACCTTGACCTTTTGTGTCTCGGTTATACCTTCACATTCAAAATGATTCTCCATGTCTTCTATCCATTCTAGGACCACTTCCACTTCCATCTTGCCAGTGAACAATGGTACTCCTTCTAGTGACTTCCCACTCAAGGCCTTCAATGCTTTGATGAAGGGTTCTTGCTCCTAAATAGGATTAGGTGTGGGTACCTTATCAACCTCAGCCACCTTCTTCCCCTTCCCTTCTACTCCTTCCACTTTTACATACACTTCTTCTGCCTTGGTCTCAATATCACTAAGCTTACTCTCCAATCTTTCCAATTTTTCCTTCAGGAGCCTATTCTCTTCCTCCCAATCTTTCACTTTCCTTGCCAATTTAGCATTGGTCACCATGTTGTCTCTAACTGACTCTCCCAAAAATGAGGAAATCAACCTTATTAGCCCAAATCTTGTAGACTCTGATACCAATTTGATAGAGTTCACCTAGCCTGCTCAACACTTCACTAAGTTGATGTTGCTCAATTCCATCAACTCACCAAGCCTCGTTGCCTTCTAGACCTCCAAGTCCCTCTCAATCTCTTCTAGGGCTTGATTCTTACCCTTACTAAGGTGTTTTCTTTAGGTGTTTTGGTTAGGAACCCTATCAATCCACTGTGCTTCTCAGGTGCTCAATTCTAGCCTCTTAGCCTCAACTTGTCATAATGACCTCCAATTGTTATGAGGTGTTGTAGAGGTGCAATGAGGTCTTAAAACATGTTTTTAGTGCATATGGAGTCAATTGGTGGGTTGCAACCTTTAGATTTCTTACTGGTTTCACAATCTTGCTTGGAAAAGGGCTACAAGGAATTAGGCCTAATTAGGCCTCCAAGACCAGTTTTCTAGGTCTTGGAGGAAAATGACTCAAAGAAACCCCAAAAAAGTTTATCTTTCCTTCAATAATACACCCATCCCTAAGATATTTTTGTGTTTTTAGGCCCTAGTTTGACCGTACAAGGTATGAACCCGAAAATGAGGGTTTGTAGGGTTTAAAAGGCCTTTAACCAACAAAGAGTAGGCAAGTTGGGGGTTTGGCTATCAAATGGATTTTTCAAGTCTCCTCCTTGTACATAAAAGTCTGACCCAACCTCATGGAGCCCTCCAAACTTAGAAATGATGATCTTACATTCACCCCAGCACCCTTTACCACTTTTTCACCTCTTTATCTCTAGCCAGGTTGCTCCTGGACTCACCTAGAATGAGGTGACAGTCACACCCAAACACTTCTTCAACACTTAAACCTACATATTAACAATGTATAGGAGGTTTCCAACCATGCCCCAACTAGCCATGATGCTAGCACGTGTGGGGCTCATGGGGCAACCATATTTACAAGGAAATTGCTAATTACAAGCCAAAACTGGCTACTTGTGACTCAAATCACCAAAATAATAGTAAATGCTAAATAAAAAGCTTGAAAATGAAAATCCTACTTTTTAACACACTAATAAATGTCAATCCATTATTGGATTCATGGATTCAATCCATTAAACCTTCAAAGAGTACAAAAATTGATAAAAACAATGAAAAGTGCAGTTGAAAATCTTGTATGACAACTTTGAACCAATTTCAAGACAAAAGTTGTCATGACAACTTTTTGCAACTTTATGTTTTTTACATTTTTTATCTCTCCAACCTAAGAGACCCATTCCCAGTCATCAAATATGACATTTCAAACATGCCTAAGACCTATTTAACCCTCTCTAAGGATTTTGTCAATATTGGACACTTTTGACCAACAAAAGGCTAAAAAAACTGCTCAAACACACCACTTACACAAAAATGCAAACCTAGGTAAAATGAACTCCACCTAGGCCTACATTGACAAATTATATACCCTTGGACCCTCCTAGAGTCCTTATACACCACTAACTTGGCTAGGGTCAGTACAATCCAAAATTTGTAAAAAACAAGAAAACTAGGACCTAGGTGCTCCTGCACCAGATCCCCTATCGATGACTCATCATTCTTGTTCAGTTTGCTTCTGGTCACCATGGGGTACTCACCTGTTTGCAATCCTCCATTTGAAAATTTTTAAGGATATAGTTTGCATAATTGGTTTGTGAGATGAAGATTCCCTTATCTAGATGTGATATCTTCAAACCAAGAAAGTATGTCAACTATCCAAGCATTGAAATCTCAAACTCTGACTGCATCTGATCAACAAAATCTTTGCAAAGAGTGTCTTTGTTGCCTCCAAAAATGATGTCATCTACATAAACAACCACAATGATCATGTGGTTTCCATTTTCCTTGATGTATAAATTGTTGTCAGCACTCCCCTTTTTGAATCCTTGCTCCTTTAGGTACTTATCTTGCCTTGAGTACCATGCTCTAAGAACCTTCTTTAAACCATAGAGGGCTTTCTTCAACTGACACACAAATGTTTCATCATCATGTAACAAAAACCCTTCCGATTTCTCCATGTACACTTCTTCAAAATTTCCATTGAGGAAGACAAATTTTACATCCATTTGATATACCTTATAACCTTTGTAGGCTGAAAAAGATAGAAACATCCTAATTGCTTCTAGTCTAGCTACTGGTGCAAATGTTTCTTCAAAATCAATGCCCTCTACTTGAGAGTAACCCTTTCACACAAGTCTAGCTTTATGCCTAACAATTTTACCTTCTTCATTCATCTTGTTCCAATAGACCCTTTTGGTGCCATTGGTGCCAATGATGTTCTTGTCTTCCAGTCTAGGGACTAATTCCCAAATCTTGTTTTTCTCAATCTGCTACAACTCTTCTTCCATGGCATCCATCCATTTGTGACTTTTTTTGGCCTCATTGAATGTCTTAGGTTCCACTTCGGTCATGAGGAAAAATTGACTTGTTCACCATTTCAAGGAATTCTTCTTCTAGTTTGCACACCATCACTCTTATTACCTAAAATTTGCTCTTCTAGGTGTTTTTTCTACACATACTGGTTAGGGACTGGTGTAGGAGCACCTAGTTGAGTCAAACTCTCCTTTTTGAGTATTTTATGATTCCATGTTTATAATATCTTGTTTCAAGTTAATAATGTTGTTTTAGGTTTTTATGTGTCTTGTTGTGTGGTTTTGATCTCATTTTGGGCTCAAGAGATCAAGTTTTGCCTTTCAGGCTTTGAGTTGACAATTTTTGGCAAAAATGTGCAAAATTGCCAAAAAGGTCTTCTAATGATTTCCAAAGCATCGAAACATGTTTGATAAGTGTTTTTAGGCATATCAAAGTTTTTTAGACAAGTTGACAAGGTTAGATTGTCAAAAATGCCTCATTGAGCAAGAAATGTTGTCATTTGGTTTGAAAAGTTGTCAAAGTTGTCATTTTTGGGTTTTTTTGCAAAATGAAGTAATGGGAGCCTCATGTCCATACTAAGGCTTGATAACCAATTGGAGAAAATATAAAAGGCTCCCTCTTCCTTAGGAAGGGTTGGTGATTGTATGAGCAAGAGATTTTTAATAAAATCATCAAATTTTGGCTTTTATGACTGTATTTTCCTTCCTTTGTGAAACAGTCTGTACTGTAGCTCCATAGTCCAAATTTTACCTTTGGGAAGTGTACATAATAGTTTTATAATGCTCTCTAGTTTATTGTTGTATTGGTTTCCTTTGGTAATTGGTTTGCACAAAATAGTTTTACTTTTGTGTGCTCACTGCCCTGCCAGGGGTTTGGAGATCCAAAATGCCACCACTTGACTGATCTAGGTCTAGGATCCCACATAATGGATTTATTTAAGTTGGAATTTATGTTTATATTGTACATATGCTCTATTTTTTTCCAAAAGTGTAGTTGGAAGAAAGACTTGAGCGAATACTAGGCAAGTGTTGATTGCTTGGCTAGTAGCATGAACAAAAACTCAAGATTTGCACCCAAAAGCAATTTGGAGTGAACAAATGAATGGGATAGAGGTATGGAAATATTTCCAAGGATGTTAAACATCATCTTGATGTATTATAATAGCTTGTTCCATTTATTCATTCTCTTCTTGTAAGAAAAACAGTGAGTTCACTATTTTTTGTGAATTATATTTGTCAAATACTCATGGAATGCTTCAAAGCATGAGCCAAGCCTTGTAACTATGAAGGCTATGTAATAGGGGAGTTCATCAATTTTTAACAGACCTCATGGAAGTATACTTTCCAGTCCAAACTCCTTGTCATGCAAGACCAAAGAGGTAGCAGCAGATTGACTGGTAAAGGGACAGTTTTCACTATGACAGTGACAATTTTACTGATTTTTCACTTGTTTGCCAAGTGTTTGGAAAAATGCTTTTATGGTAGAGGTAGGGGAAACATGTCAAAGACATGTCAAAGGTCTTATGAAGATCTAGGCACTTGTATTGGTGCATAAGAATCCAAACCTAGTGATTACATTTCAAAACCCTCCAAAACCCTACAATTATACCACAAATAGTGGACAGTCCTCATTTTGCACTAATAGAGGCCTAAACCATGAAAATATGTTAGAAAATACCTCCAAACCACTATCCAAACCAAGTTTGTGGAATATTTTAACCATTGTTGAGTAGGACAAGCAAAAAGAGTGACAATTACCCCTCCACGGGCTAGTAGCCCTTTGACTGCATAACACACAAATTTCATTAACCCGATTGCAAGGAGGACTTGGGGACCCTTGGAGCTTTGTGAGAAGAACCTAGAATAGTGAAACTGATGGCATATAGGTCCTTGGATAGTGTGTATCCCCTTTTTGAGGTTTTGACCTTTGGTTGGTGAGTTGAGTAAGCCAAGGCTATGGGCCTTAAACTAAATTGTGAGCATTAAAACTTGAATAAAACCTTGTTGCCCCTACTTGTCCATGTAAAAGAATCTTAATTCACTTTGAAATAGAGGGTTGAATGCCCAAAGAACAAAGATTGAGAATGTGTAGATGGGTGGAGTGAGAAATTTGAGTAGATTTGAGCATGGGTGTGAGCCATCACCAAAAGGGGAGGTTGTTAGGGAAGTGATACATGAAGTGCTTGGCAATATAACCACAAGAATGATTTTGTAAATACATACAACAGCCTTGAACAAGTTTATGGGTAACAAATTGAACCTCTTGACCAAAATTTTCCTTTTGAGCACTTACCTAGTATTCTCCCTATCAGGGACCTTATTGGATGCTTCTTCTGGTTCATTGTGTAACTGAGTTTCTTCACCTTCATCACCAGAATCATCATACCAGTTCACATGTGCTTGTCTTCCTTTATGCATATCCTCATTAACCCTTACAAGCACACTCTCAATGACTCTTCTTCGTCTTTTGTTGTAGTATTTGTAGGCTAAGGAAGATCCCTTCATCACTCTCAGATTCAAATCTTCCCAAGCCATCCCGATCTCTTTTAATGAATCATTTACTCCTAAACACCTTGAAGTACTTGACTGAGGGTTTTCGGTCATACCATAGTTGATAAGGTTTCATATTGTTGTTTATTCTCAATTGAACTGGGTTCAAATTATATGCTTCAGTTGGAACCGCTTCCTTCCAATACATATCCAACAAACTTGCTTCATTCAACATGGTTCTGGCCATTTCCTTGATTGTCCTATTCTTCCTTTCAAAAACACCATTTTTTTGTTGTGTCCTGGGTGCTGACTATTGTCTTTTGATTCCATGTCTTTCATAGTAATCTTCAAACTCATTTGATGTGAACTCTCCACCTCGGTTTGATCTTAGGCATTTCATCTTTCACCCACTTTCCTTCTCTAGCATCTTTCAGAAGATATTGAAACTCTCAAATTCTTGTGATTTATCTTGTAGGAAGGTGACCCATGTAATTCTTGAATAGTCATAAATGAAGAGCATAAAGTATTTCTCACCAAGAAGAGCTCTTGTCCTAGTCGGACCATAGAGATCTATATGTACAAACTCAAGTGGTCTTGAGGTGTTGTGTTCTTTTATCTTGAGGCTCACTTTAGTCTTCTTTCCTTTCACACATTCATCACAAAATGTGCTTATCGGTTTGATGATGGGTGGAATGTTTCTCACACAACACTTTTTGCTTACTGCAACTAGATTATCAAAATTTATGTGGCCTAATCTTCTCTGCCACAACCAACTTTCATCCACTTGTCCCAACATGCATTAGGATTGAAAATATTCTTTCAGGTTGTATACATTTCCATTTGTCCTCTTGCCTTCTGCTACAACTTGACCGATACTCTCCTTCTTTATCTCGCAACCAGTATAATCAAAGGTGAAGTTATAAACTTTGTCACACATTTGACTAACACTCAACAAATTGTGCTTTAGGCCTTCCACATAATATACATCATGTAATTTCAGTTTGCCATCAATATTTAGAGTACCTTTTCCATTTATCTTGATAGATGAGTTATCTCCAAACCTCACTAAGCCACCATTCCAATCTTCAAGCTTGATAAATTTCTTTTTATCACCGGTCATGTGGTTGGATCAACCACTATCTACAATCCACAAGTTTCTTCTTTCTACATGTAGGGCAGTCTGCACTATTAGACTTGATTCTTCTTTATCCTTTTCTTTCTCAACCCAAATTGGTTGAGTTTCCTTCTTCTTGTCAACTGCAATTTTATGCTCTGATTTGACTAGTGGTTCTTGTTCAAGAGCTCTCCTCTTTTTCTTTATTTTCCTATTTTTACAATGCTTTGCAATATGTCTAGACTCATGACAACTATAGCACTTTACATTCATATTAAATGATGAGTTTGAAAAATTATTGTAGGAAACTGGTTGACTTCTCCTACACTCAAAACTTCTATGACCCAATCCATTACATTGATAGTAGATGCCATTCATCTCCCAGAGTGTAACAAAAGAGTTTCTATTTTCATAACTTACAGTAGGCTTATTCATTAATCTATAGTTAGCTAACCTATGTCCAAATTTGTTACACCAGTGACAATAACCATGAAAGTTTGGAACATACCGGTTAGGTTTCCTTGTTCCTACAAACGTTTGTCTTACTGGGGGTCTTCCTTTCATACCGCTAACTCTAGTGAATCCTTCATGATCAACCCTTGCATTTTTGTTAAGATTTGCATTTTGGTACATTGAGTGCAGCCTCCAGTTCATTGATTGTGTATACCGATTTCTGTGGCAATTTCTAACAACTTTTGCATAAGTCTTCTTACCAGTATCCTTGCTTACTATGAATGTTTTATTCTCTTCACCTTCACTTGAAGAAGTGAACTGTATATCCTTACTAGATGTATCTTTGCTATTTGAAAATTTTCCTTCTTCAAATCCTAAGCCATTGGTATCTTTAGATTGCTTCTATTTGCTCAACATCTTGTCCAAGGCTTCTGTGCTACCCTCATATTTGCTACTCATTTTTAGTTCATCCCTACTCTTTTCAAGCTCCTTTATGAGCTTCACTATTTCTGCTTCCAGATTTTGATGCTTCTTTTCCTTCTTTATCAGATCAGAGGATGTAACTTCACATATCCTCTTGGCTTCTTCCAAATGGAGTAATAAGTCATAGATAACTTGATTGGACTCATCTAAGGATTGCTTCAAAACACATTGTTCTTATGTTGTAGCAAGATTGACCTTCTTGAGTTCTCTTCTTGTCTTACTTAACTCCTCAAGAGTACTTATGAGCTTGCCTTCTAGATCCACTTCAACTTCTATTTCTTCATCTTCCTCATCTTCCACAACTAGTTCATCTAGCGCCATAAAGAGATTAACTTCTCTTTCATCTTCATGACAGTCATCTTCTGATGCACTCTCTTCATCTGTGGCATCATCCTCAATGGTATATAGGCTATTCTACTTCTGATAGCTTCTTCTTTCTTGCCGATAAACTTTCTTTTATTTTTTTTTACCGAAAGATGTGCCAAAACTTCTTTGTTCATCTCCATCAGTTTTATTATAGGGACATTTTGTAGCAATGTGTCCAACTTTACCATAGTTGAAGCATTTGAGTGGTAACTTTTCTTTATACTCATGAGATCCTCTCTTGAGTTTTTTGATAAAGTTTTCTACCTTTGCATTTGAGTCTTCACTGGATCCTTTATGAGTAACCTCTTCATTGCCCTTTTTGATGGAGTTGAAGGCTGCCTCTTTCCTTGAAGATGTTTCATCAGTTGTTCTCATTTCATAGGTAGTTAGGGAACCAAATAACTCATCCATTATGAAGGTTTTCAGATCCTTGGCTTCCTCTATGGTAGAAACCTTAGTATCATACCTAGATGTGAGAGATCTAAGTACCTCTTTGATAATAATTTCATCAGCAATTTCCTCTCCAAGTCCTTTGATGGTGTTCACAGTTTCATCTACTCTATGAAGGTAGTCTGCAATCTTTTCTTCATCCTTCATCTTCAAGCTTGCAAGATGACCTCTCAGTGATTGCAACTTGGCCTCTTTGACTTTGGTATCTCCTTCAAATAATCTCTACAATTTATCCTAGCTCTCCGTGGCGGATGCATAGTGCATGACCTTGATGAACTCATTATCTGACAACCCACTTAGAATAACATGTTTAGCCTTTGCATTGTTCTCATACTCTTTCTTAGCATCCAGATCAATGGGAGGAACACTAGGGACAATATAACCATTCTTAACAGACATCCACACATCAAAACCAAGAGAGGAAAGATAGATCTCCATTCTTCTGCTCCAGAAGGCATAGTTAGATCCATCAAACATGGGGGCTTTTGAGGAGGCAGACTCATTTCTTTCCATTGTGTTCTTTGACCAAAATCTACCCATGCTAGAGAAATATTTAATCAATAGGGAACCTAGGCTCTCATACCAATTGTTGAACACAATGTACCACTGAGAGGGGGGTGAATCAGTGGTTCCTTAAAAATATTTTCTCTTTAAAACAAGCTTTGAGTACTAGTTAACAGCCTAAAAACTAAGCAATCAAACCAATAAGATATGAGAGGACATCAAAAGAGGAAAACATACAAATGCATAACCCACAACACTAGATACATGAGGAAAAACCAATATGGGAAAAAAATCGGTAAGAAATGGTGTTGGAGTTTACTGCTCCAATCTAGCCTCACAATGAAACAACATGTTACAATGATTTAGGGTACCAACCCAAGGAGCACCAACCCCTATTGATTTAGGGCACCAACCCAAGGAGCACCAATCCCTACATGAAGCACCAACTTAGTGTAACATAATGAAATACAATTTTAATGCAATGATAGCACCTAGTTTCAAATGCATTCTGTAAAACCTGATCAACTAATGTCTTCCAATTATCAACCTCCTCTTCTTCACTAGTTCTTCCACTTCTAGTTATCAAATTTCTCTCTCCAATCACTTACCATTTACTTCTAGCCTCTCTTATCTTTTTATCTAAACCTCACACTTCATAATGTCACACTTGGATTCTTTCATAACCATTCACTCCTTACCGATACACTTGACTGTTAAGACTGTAACAGTTTACTAGTTGCTTTGTCTTTGTCGGTTAGAGCCTCACACTGGTTCAACCTACTAACTCCACACTCTGACTCTCTGTAAAGGAATTCTCAGATAGATAGTGTCTTGTCTTTCTCAATCTCTCTTCTCTCTCACAACTTCCATCCAGCATCATCATCTTCAGTCTAGAGTTTAGATATTTGTATGTGAGGGTTTCCGCCAAAAGCAACATTCAAATGGTGGCATGCTAGTGTTTTCCTCTACCAACTCAATCTGTATCCAATCTGATCGGATCTAATTTTCTCGAAAGATGATCTATATCATATCAAACATCACCGTCATATCCTTTCCTTCCAATGCACATTTTCTATTTTTAGATGTCTGCACCATGCTTTTTGGCATTGCTCTCTTAGTCACCTTTAATGGCTCAGCCATTTCCTTCAGCCAATGAGTACAAGGACCAGATCATCCTGCAAGGTTAGTTCAATCACCTTTCCACTCTATCTTTCTTGAGCCGCAAAATCCTGCCATCATCCCATGATTTGTGGGTTCTTCATTAATATCGACCTACTTGTCAACTATTATGTCAATGAGCACTTGACCGACCTCTGCATGCTTTCCACCTAGTTTCCACCTATGTTGAGACTGCAAAGTCGGTTTGACATCCTTCACTGACCAATACTTACTACCGGTTCAACTCACCTTACCGGTATAACCTAACTTCACCAGTGGACCTTCATACTTGTTGACCTCTTCTCTACCAGTGGATCGACTCAGTCTTCCATCAAACATAGTGGTCCATCCACTAAATCTATTTACCAATTGCATGATACTTCTGTTTATCTATCAGTGATCACATCCCTTTATTCTTCTTTACTTCTCTACTTGCTAGCCAGTGGTCCTGTTTTACTGGTAAATGTTGCAATTCATGTGTACCGGTAACATACTATAGTATCATAAAATTATGACCCTAACAATTTTTATCTGCACTGCATTCTGCCCTAGAGAAAGGAGAAGAACAGGGGCATGGCACCCCTGTCCTTGCCCTATTTTGGGGCATGGCCCTTCCTAGAGAATGCATTGTGGGTTGTGCCTCAGGTAGGAAACTCCCCCGATGTCAACCCATGATGAAATTCAAATCCACCAACATGTATTTAAGGGGGCATTCTCTCTCTCATTTGCATAAGTTGGATAAGTGGGAAATTCACAAGTGATCAATCATTCAAGAGCATTCAAGCATTCTTTTCCAGCATTGAGCATTTTGAAGTCTCCATTCAAGGCTAGGTGTTGCATTCAAGTCAAGGATTCAACCATTGAAGAGGAGATTTATTCTAGCATTCGATTCCACAAAAGTACTTCTATCAACATTGGAACTACAACCTCCCTTGAGGTGATTTACAATTCAGTCTATCATTTACATCTACTTGCAAGTACTTTCTCTCATTACTTGGTTAATTCCAAAACTAGGGTTTGACCTAAAGGAAAACCCCCAATCCCAACCCATTTCCCTCTCTTTTTTGTGTGTAGGTTGCAGGTGAGTAGTTGTACTTTCAGATTTGGGCTTTATTTGCAGAGGTGGAAAAACCTTTTTCATTTTGCATATTTTTTGGAGGACCATGTACATTCCCGCCACGTTCCAGACAACTTTTACTCGAATTCACAGGGTGACTTCGTCTTGACATTTCATTGCCAGATCTAGGTGCATAATGTTATCCCATATTTTTTATCTCAAGTTATAATCAGTTCTTTGTTAGTTTTGCACCACATAATTCAACCAATTTCCTTTCCATTTCAAACAAGGAAGAGGGGATCAACTTATCTTTTCCAATTCATTCAGAATTCATTCTACCATCTTTGTGTGGAGAGATTGAATCTAGTGAATTATCTTATCCCCCTTCCTAATGTAATGGTGAAAAATGCTTGAATGGTAATCCATAGTGAAAGTCTCATCTCTCTTTGAGGGAAAGGGTAGTTTTCCTTCTTGATCTATCATTCACCATTTTCCCACCATTACATTTTGGTGAACCCGAGGTCTTGCATGCTTTTCTTTGAACAACATTGCATATTTTTCATTTGCGAGTTTCAACTTTCTACAAACTTAGTGGTTAATTCATTAAAAACCCTAGTTTTAAAATTAAAATTTAACTTGTGATTTGTAAAAATTTCTTGTGGTTATCTTAGATCTGAAAATTGTATTGATTGTCAAATTCAATTTCCTCATTTTCTTGTTCAATTTGCAACTAAAGTTTATAAAATTAAGAGGTTACTTGTTAAAACCCTAATTTTCAAAAATCATCTTGAACTTGTGCAAAAATTGGATTTCCATTTAATTTTTAGATTTCTGATTGTTCTCTGATTTGTCTTCAATCTTACAATTCAAATTTTCAATTTCCCCCTTTTTTCCCAAAATTCAAATTTTAAAATCAAGTGGTTAGGTAATAAAACCCTAATTTTTAAAATTAATTGGATTTTGTGTGAATTCCAAATCAATTTCATTTACATTCAAATTTTTAAACATTTTCCAAGGTGTCCCTATCCATTAGGTTTGACCCTTTTCAAAATTCTAATTCAATTCCTCTTTTTCTTCAAAACCCTAATAGGGTCCTATTCTCACATTTGTGTCTTCATTTCGCCCATCTAGAGATGGTAAAATTCGCCAATTTTTTGGGGTTATCTTCAAAATCATCATAATATCCATCCTTGAAAATTTTGAAAAAAGTTGGTCGGACCATGTGCATTCCCGCCACGATCCTCGACTTTTTCCCTAAAGGAGACTGTTATGACTATATTTAATAGCTAAATCTGGAAGATTGGCTGATTTTATCAATTTTTGAACCACCTAGAATTGGAAATACCTTCAAAATTCAGCATTTCAACTTTCAAGAATTTTTTTAAAATTAAGAGGTTAATTATTGTCTGCCTTGATTTTAAAAAAATTACTTTTAAAATTAAGTGGTATTCCTTTGGCTCTAATTTTAAAATTCCAATTTCCTTTCATTTTTGGAAATTGTGTCATTCTCTTCCCCCAACAAAGTTCAAATTGTGTAATCATTATTTCCTTGAATTTTGCATTATTCAATTTTGTAAACTTTGTTCTATAGTTTAAAATTCAAATTTTCCCTCTAGTGCATGAGTTTTACAACTATTAGTCCTACCAATCCTATCCCCATTAGATGAAGCACCAGAATTAAGGCTTCCCAAGGTTTAATTACCGAGGAGATGGAGCCTAATTTAGATGACCTTTTTAATGAGGATCATGCTAATTCTTCCCATCCTATTCACATGCCTATTGATGGATCTCATGATGAAGAAGAAGCCTTAACTAGGGTTTCTTTAGATCAAATTTCTACATTGGACAATCAATTTGACAACTTTCAACAATGGATGTCCCAAGAGTACCCTAATAGTGAAGCTCTTCCATTAATTGAAGGTCTTAAACACATGCTTCAAAGTGATAAGAATGAAATTGATATATTGCGTGACATTGCACATATTGTTGATTCTAATGTCATGCCTATCAAGAGTTATGCTGAAACCCTAGGTTACTCAGAACCTTCAACACAAGTCAACACCTCTATTCCTTTGACTAGTCCTATGACTAGTATTCCTACTTTTACATCTAACATTATGGCTACTTCTGTCATCCCTACAAGCATAGGTCATCAGGGAAATCCTTCTTCTTCATTCAATCCTCCATCTTTACCTATGTCTTCCATGAGTGTTCCTATTATTCCTCAACCATTCAATGTGACACAAGGGGGCAATTCCTTCAACAACTTTATTCCTCCTTTAAGTGTCCCTTTTCCTACCCAATCATCACTAATGCCTATTTATCATAATGTCCCACCATATTATTCTCAGTCCATGCCTTCTTTCCACAACATCACACCACCTTCTCAATCACCTATGTCTAACATCAATTCTTCCACCAAAATAACAATCAACAATCTTCCTCAAACCATGTCATCCTTGCAACAACAAATCGCTTCTATGAGTCAATCCAAGTTTAGTGTGCCCACCTTTGATGTCACGAGCTCACTTTATCTTGATATTGTTAAAGATGTGCCACCTAAACATGTGGAGATCCCTCAATTGGAACTCTATAATGGAAAAGGTGATCCTCTTACGCATGTCAAAACAATTCAAACCTTGTGTATTGATTTTGCTTATGATCAACAATTGCTTGCAAAACTGTTTACAAGAACACTAAGATATAAGGCCTTACAATGGTATTTCTCTTTTCCTTCTTATTCTAGCACTTCCTTTCAACAACTAGCAAATGCTTTCATCCAACAATTTCAAAACAACATTGGTCCTAAAATCACTTTGACTTATTTAATGCATTATAAATAGGGTGTAAAGAAAAAGTGACTGATTTCATTGGTAGATATAAGAATTTGTGTGCTGAAATTTCTTTTCATGTGCTTGATAATGATATTCAAAGAATTTTTATTTCTAATTTATAAAAAGATATCAAGGAAAAGCTTCTTTTGTGCAAGTTTACTTCCATTCCACAATTGTGTGCAACACTCCACAATTATCATCTGGCTGTGAGTCAAATGGAGCAATCCACTCCTATGGCTACAAGTGATAAGGGGGAGAGTGTTCAACAATTTTTTACGAAGTTCAAACCAACAAAAAGTTTCATCAAGTTCAATGATCCAATCAACAACAACCATGTGAATGCTACAACAGGTGTGCCTTCTATTTCTAAATTTTTCCAAAGAGAAAGACAATTTACTCCTTTGAATGAATCTTTACATAGTATTATGTCTCATTTGTCACACATAAATGTTATCAAACTTCCTCCTATAAAACAAATTAATCCTTCCAAACTTGCATCTCCTTATTTTGATAGCAATTCCTTTTGCCAATTTCATCGTTAATTTGGTCATGATACTGAGAAATGTTTTGCATTGAAAAATAAGGTTCAAGACCTGATTGATAATAATACTATATCTATGGCAGGTGTGAATGATAAAGGGAATAAATCAGTTGCTCCTCCTAATTAAAATCTTAAGATTTTCACTAATCCCTTGCCATCTCATACCTCTAATGTTATTGATATTGTGCCTAATTCTCTCTCTTTTGAATAATTCACCTCTATGGATCAAAAATTGGTTAATATGGTAGAACACAAGATTTTCCTAAAGATCCTTGTATTAAATTTGACCCTAGTGAGACCATTAGAGCACCCGATGGCCCTTTATACATAGCGGTGAAGGTTAAGGATACCCCTTGCCATAGTGCCCTTATTGATCCCTCTTGTATGGTTAATGTCATAACTGAAGAATATACTTTTACTTTACGATTTCATAAACAAATATATGATACTTCTAATGTGGTTGTGAAGTTATTTGATGGCTTCTCTTGTCCTACCATTGGTTCTATCACTCTTCCAGTTGAAGTTCATGCTAAATCCATGGATGTTGACTTTGTTAGCATACCTTCTTCTAAGCAATTCCATGTGAAGTTGGGCTATCCTTGGCTATCTTCTATGAAGGCTATTGCTTCTCCAATCCACAAGTGTCTTAAATTTCCTCACAATGGAGAAATCATAACTATGAACCATAGCTTATTTCATCCATTCAAAAGAAGCCTTGGTGTTCCTATCGATCTCTTTTCGCCTAAACAATTTCAATCTCTTCCATCAAGGAGCAATTCTCTTTTTCAATCTTATAAAAAATGCAAGAACAATATGATATTATCCTTAAGTCAACCTAGATCTCCAACACTTGACATTCCTATTATTCTTCAAAATGAGCTTCTTCCTCTCTCAGATAGAACTAACCTCCCTCCTAAGGAATATTGTCCACCTACCTCTATGGATGTGACTTTACCTTCTCTTAAGGAGAACAACAATATTCCTCCTAAGGTTAGACCTATACCTCCTCATGATGGACTTGGTCTCCTTCCTACACCTAATATTCCTCCTTTCTATGGCATAGTTCCACCTTCCTCTTATCGAGAGAAGAGGCTTGCTTCTCCTATTGTTCAACCAAAAAGACCTCAACCTAAACTTTCCACTATCAAGGAGAGAAGCATTCCTACTTTTTCAAGTGTTCCTCCCTCTTCTTAACCTTCCACTAAGACTTGATGAAATCATTGTGCGAGAGGAGGCTGATGAAGACACCGTGTTCGAGCTGGTGAAGCTATCCCTCAAAATACTCAATCTCCTCAGACTTTGATAGTTGACATTGTATATGGTGAAAATGGATAACAATAATAACAATATTGAAAGGCTAAATGAATTCAACCACAAAACCCTAGCCTAACAACAACAAAGATCCACCATAACATATGAAGATTACCTAAGACAATGCAAATCAAATGAAATCACAAAGATTATACCATCACATGTCCAATAGGGTTTTGATCTCCATTCTTCCTATCTCCATTGATCTTGCTTGATATATTTGCTCTCAGATTTTATGTGCACAAGAGCTCAACAAAGAATGGAATGTGGTTGTAAGTAGGATCATAGTGTAGTCAATTGCATAAAAGATGATTAGGGTTTGATAATGAAGAAAGCATCTCCTTATATAGAAGACACAATAAGAAATGGTGGGATAAGATTGAGAGGTGTAAAAGGAGGTCGGCTATGATTAGAGGGTAGGTAAAAGAAATAATAAAATAATGAAAGGGGTAGGTAGTGTATGAATTAAGAGATGAATGACATGTGTCATGGGTGGAAAAGGTTAATGAATTAATTAAATAAATAAAGATTTATTTAATTAATAGAAGAAGTGAGATCAATTAAATAAATAAGATATTTATTTAATTTAGGAAAGGATAATTTAAATAAATAAATGTATTTATTTAAATGAGAAATAAGGCTAGAAGAGGATAAATGAATTAATTAAATAAATAAAGATTTATTTAATTAATAAAAGAATTAGGCTTAGATAATTAAATAAATAAAATTTATTTAATTAGATTGGACAATTTTGGGTGTCTACATTTTGCCCCTCTTTGAGACAATGCAGCTTGTCATGTTGTTTCAAAGAAGATAAGATGGACTGATACAGAGTTGCCCCAAGATGGGAATGATATGCCCCCTCGAGAGATTGGATGAAAATGTCTGAAAAGATTGCAGACAATCTCTCGATAAGAAAGAGAGGCTAGAGTGGACTGACCGGATAAAGTGACAGAGTCACGAGATAATGAAGACTGACTCGGGAAATGAGGGCTAGGGGTAGAGTAGGCTATAAGATAGACCACAGGGGAAAATATATCCTCATTTTCATCTACACATCCATGAGAGCAGATTGTAGAGAGAGAAAAGAGCAGCAACAATCAATAGTGATGGCCTTCATTCATAGATTCGACCACGTTCATCGATTTTAGAGGCTAGCAGAGACAGGAGAGTTGGTAAGTACCACCAAACCTCCTCGTACTTCGACGCATTTAATATTTTCATTAATGCATGGTAGATAGGGCAATAAATGCGCTAAGACTAGGGTCCAAAAAATATCCAAAAATGTCCAGCCGTGTCTGTGTTTGTGCCAGGCGCATCTATGCTCGTGAGGCGCGTCTGTGTTTGTGCCAGGCACGTTTGTGTTTGAAATTGCGTCTGTGCCAAATGCGGCCACGTTTGTGATGGTTAGGCGCATCTGTGCCAAGAAGGCACGTTTGTGTCACTCAAGTGCGTCTGTGCAGAGCATAGGCACATCTGTGTTTATCAGGTGCATCTGTGTTTTTTAGGGGCGTCTGTGCTATCTTTGAGCGCGTTTATGTCAGGTAAGCATGTTTGTGTTTAAAAAGTGTGAAGTTTTTGTCTTCTAGGCCAAATTGGCAGTTCTGTGATGAACATATGCTATCGATTGGATAAGTTGCTGAGAGAATACACTCAAGCAGGTCCTCTAGGGAAGACTAGAATAGATTTAGGCACTTTGTGAGGAACAGTGAGTACCAAGATAGAGTACTTTGTGATGAATAGGGAGTACTAGAATATGAGCAGCACTTTGTGATGAACAGGGAGTGCAAATGTGAGTAACACTTTGTGATGAACAGTGAGTGCCACACATGTAGTACTTTGTGATGAACAAGGAGACCACTAGGATAAAAGCAACACTTTGTGATGAACAATGAGTGTCACTAGGATAGATAGCCATATGCATTTAGATAAAAAGTAGCATTTTGTGATGAACAGTGAATGCCACTATGACTGACATGACTGATTTGCTTGACTATAGGAGTATTTGCTGATGCTGGAGTCATGGGAGAGATTCCCATCGACTCAAAGGTTGCGACCTGAGTTGATAGTTGAGGAGCGAGCTGCTATCAAGGCTATGGGATTGAGACATGTTCTATATGTGCTTGAGTTTCGGGTGAACATGGGATTACTGACTGCATTGGTAGAGAGATGGCACTCCGAGACATGTACTTTCCATTTGTCGATGGGTGAGATGACAATCACCCTCGAGGATGTATATAGGATTTTGAGGATATCGATCGATAGGGAGCTGATCCCATACGATCGAGATGGTGATAGGGAGGCCCTGTTAGGAGTTTTCTAGGACCCAGGACTAGAGATGAGGGCAGGACATGTGGTGTGGGACACTATGACAGCCACAGGGCTAGCGCTACCGGTAGTGGTAGGAGGAGCGATCAGTGGGTTCCTGTGTCTGGATAGAGAGACACGGGGGTTGGCTATGGGTTGGGGAGGAGCACTAGAGACTTTGGTGACACAACACACTAGATATGCTTGGGGACCATGTGTGCTGGCACACCTCTATTATGAGCTACATCAGTTCATATATCATGGATTAGTGGGATTAAGCTATGGGGTGACATTGTTGTAGGTGTGGGCTTATGCGCATCTGTCAGTGACAAGGCCGATACACTTCAGAGGTAGGGGTCATGGATGCAGTTTTGTTCACTTGTATGATATGATCACATCGCAACCACGGATTGGCAGGCTAGAGCACTGGCGGCGGGTGATAGATGATATTGATGTGGTCATATGGAGGCCATATTTGGGATGCGAGTAGTGGGAGGATGATGCAGTTGAGCTTCCTTACACCTTTCAGAGTAGGTATCTGATTGGTCAGACACCCTATGTGCTAGAGAGGAAGCTAGTGGACAAGGTTGGTCGGCAGTTTGGCAGGATCTAGAGGATGCCACGGGGCTCAGGCATGTATGCACGGACTATGAGAGATCAGGTGTAGTTTGGGCCCTTGTTGTCATATGATCAGGCAGTTATGCAGCTGGTAGAGATGATGCCCCTACCTTGGGACATGTGGCTAGAGATTGAGGATGTCGGCATGGATGTCGAGTACATAGCATACTAGGCGGAGCATCCATTCCCACACCTGACAGATCTGGGAGAGCCAATGGATAGGGATGGTGGTGGGGATGATGATGATGGTGGAGGTGATGGGGGCAGAGGTCGATAGAGGAGGAGGGGAGCAGTTGGAGAGAGGAGGGTTGCACCACAAAGGGAGGGTGGAGAGGAGAGATAGGCTCGAGTGGTGAGGGGTCATAGTTGATTGCCGCTATAGGTGCCAGTAGCACAGGGTCCCAGATAGGTATAGGTACAAGGACAAGGATAGATATAGGGACAGGTACCAGTATAGGCACTAGTAGAAGTACAGGCATAGGCACAGGGGCAGGCACCCATACAGGGGGAGCCACATGCAAAGGCAGAGGGGGCTGATGCAGAGGAGGATGAGCTGATAGAGTTGAGGGAGATCTACCAGGGATAGGTAGATGAGATCCAAGAGTTGGAGAGGGAGAGGGATCGACTTAGGAGGAGGCTCAGAGATACTGAGTGGGGGCGGGATCAGGCTATTTAGCATTATATAGAGGCCGAGATAGCACTTAGGCTGGGAGACAGGCAGCAGAGGACACAGGGGTAGGATATGCTTATGTCTTGCAGGCAGGGGAGGAGATTTCGTAATGGCGGGATCTCTATTATGGTGTAGTGCCAGCAGATCAGTTGGCAAGGAGCTTCCATAGACCGTCGCGTATAGTGACAGCTACGGGAGGGAGCCAGAGGAGACAGGCATCGAGTGGTGGGGTTATGGGTCCTCCACCACCACTAGATAGAGGAGATAGGAGGGATGATCCTGGGGTAGGTCCTTCAGGGGCTCAGATTCCATCAAGGCTAGGCGGCTCTGAGGGAGGGAGTTCATCATAGCCATAGAGGGCTCCCTATGTATCAGTATTGTACCATTTTTGTATGATGATGTAGACACCTGCAGGTGCTTTTGTAGCCATATGATTTTAACATCATTGTATCATAACACTTTATGATTCTATATATGAGATGATTCATCTTTGCAGCAGCTATATGCATGTGTACCTATATGATGAGATGATCTTATGTGATGTTTGTTCTATGTTATGGATGCAAATATGTATATGATGCAATGCAGTATTTTTGCTCTTTTATGTTTTATATGTTATGCTAGTGCAAATGTGAATGTATGAAATGTAGATGAATATGATAATGCAAATGTAAATTGTGTTAACAGGTGTTGTGTGTAGGATGTGATGCCATTGTGATATCTATATGTATGTATGAAATGCTTATATGTGGTAATGCAGGTGCAACTACATAAAATGCAAATGTTTTTGGTGTGTCATTATACTCAATCATGTGATAGAAGGCTACGCAGACTCGAGAATGACAATGGACGTCAATCAAGAAAGGGGGATGGAAGACAGAAGATATGAAAGTGAAAGAGCTTCTTGTGCATTATCATCATTGAGCTTTATTATGGCAAGTAGGTTATGACAATCAAGGCATATGTTCGACCCAGAAAGTCATTGTACCTGTTTGCATGGAGATAAGACAGTCACAAAAAAGGAATGCCCCAGTTCATACTAGACTCACAGTGTCCTCATATCCTTGGACAAGTCATAGCATTACTAAGAGACAATCCACAGACAGCAAATACAAATAGGTGACGATACCCCATCCTCGCCTTTCTAGTCAAAGACATCCTAGAGATAGAATCTCTAGTCAGAGACATCCTGGAAAAGCTAAAAGACATGTCACCAAAAGATAAATTCAAAAGAAAACCAAGACTTGACACCAACATCCACTGTAGTCCTCAAGTTTAGTGTCTCTTGTCACTTGTATAAGTCTTATTTGATTGTGGTTACAATGTTTACTTTCACATAAAGGATAGATAGCACTGAACCATATGTTGTCTGAGTTTGTTGAAAAATTTGATTTGTTGAAGCCCATTGTTGCTGTTGTGTCTCATCTGAAACTAATTGAATCCACGAAATTGATACTTTATTACAGAGAAGATGAAACTTTATTGTAGATCTATGATGCAAATGTTGCTTTATTGCGGATGGTGTGCGGATAGACTAAAGGAAGCTGGAAGAAACTGTACTCCTTGAAACATGTGATGTTCTCAGTTCCACACCCATCACTAGACGTAGGATTCTACCGTAGCCACAGATAGGATCTGATTTATTATGGATGGAAAGGGAGGTTTATTATGAATGGCTAACCAATCTTGGGTAGATCAATAACAAGCCATGATGGGGTGGGTAAGTTTATTATGAATGAATAGGTTGTGAGTGTGTGCAAAGTGAAAGGATGAAAGTGAATCCTGAAGGAGGGAGGAGCAATGTCTCTACACATGGCGTTGGTGACCCATTTTTCACAATGGTACTTGCCCAGGGCACCACCAAAGTGGTTTTCACCATTGGACGAAATTATTTCTCTTTACTTTTTTCGATTTTTCAATATTTTTTGTGTCACAAGGCACCTGTTTGCCAGGTTTTCACTAAGTAATGATTTTTTTGTTTTATAATTTTTTTTTTGTATTTTTGAATTTTATTTTATTTTTTTGTATTTTTGAATTTTTTTTTTTTTTTTTTAATTTTTGAATGGGGATACTCTGAAGAACTATGTGTAGAACCTGCGAAGGTGCATACTGTTGATAGGATCCTCCCAAGGTTCACCTTCTATAGTTGAGAGCTGATATGCCCTAGATCCATATGCTGCTATAATGATGTAAGGACCAAGCCAATTTGGTTTGAACTTGCCCTTCTTCTCTCTGTCTTGCTGATTTTTGGGGTTTTCTTTGAGAACCAATTCACCTACCTCAAATGTGTGAGGTTTGACCTTGTGATTGTAGCTATGACTCATTCGTTGTTGGTAAGCTTTGAGATGATTAAAAGCAATTTGTCTTCATTCATCCAGTAGTTCCAGCTCTTGTAAGCGAGAGACCCTATAGTCTTCATCACTGATGATGTTTTGCAAAGAAACCCATAAAGAGGGTAGCTCGACATCAATAGGAAAGATAGCTTTAGGGTCATAGACAAGTGAATAGGGTGTAGCTCCTGTAGGTGTGCAGACACTCGTGTGGTAAGCCCAAAGTGTAGGATTCAGTTGGATATGCTAATTACGGCCAGCATCGTCAACTATCTTCTTTAGGATTTTAAGGATTTTTTTATTAGATGCCTCAGCTTGGCTATTACCTTGGGGGTAATATGGTGTGGAGAAATGATGGGAAATATGGAAGTGGTCATAGAGTTCATGAACATCCTAATTTTTGAAGGGACGCTCGTTATTAGTGATAATGGAAACAGGAATACCATATCGGCAAATGATATAGTTGAGGATGAATGTAGCAATTTGTTTTCCTATGACTTGTGTGAGAGGCACGACTTCAATCCATTTTGTGAAATACTCTGTGGCAATGATAATGAATTTATGACCATTGGACGAAGGAGGGTGAATCTTGCCTATGAGATCGAGTCCCCACTGACAAAAGGGCCAAGGAGATGCAAGTGGTTGAAGTTCTTGTACTGGTGCATGTATGAGGTCTCCATGAATTTGGCATTGCTTACATTTCTTGACAAACTAATATGAGTCCTTTTCCATATTGGGCCAGTAATATCCAGTCCTGATGAGTTTCTTGGCCAAGGTAGGACCACTAGCATGTGGACCACATATCCCTTCATGCACTTCACGTAACGCAATCTGAGCTTCGTCGCTTTCTAAACATCTAAGAAGAGTTCCATCTAGACCTCGCTGGTATAGGATATCAGCTAAAATGACATATCGAGAGGATTGGTGAATGAAAGTGTGACGTTGGTTATTTGATAGATCAGGAGGTAGAGTATTATCATGAAGGTATGTGAAAATGGAACCATATAACTGGGACTCGGGACCAACAACACATATTGTCTCAGTAGGCATGATCTCATATGAAGGAACCAAAAGGTTATCCACCAAGAACTCATAGCGGGTCTCGTTTGGAGGTAAATCAATCAGGGAAGCAATTGTAGCCATGGCATTTGCGGTGCGATTCTGCTCTCTTGGTATCTGCTCAAAGTCTATCTTTGTGAAGTGTTGTTTCAGGTCATCCACCATTTGTTTATAAGGCATTAATTTTTCATCTTTTGTTTGGTAATCATCAGTTGCTTGACGAATGACAAGTTGGGAGTCTCCAAAAACATGAAGTTCCTGGATCTTCCATTGAACTGCAATTCGTAATCCTGTTGTTAATGCCTCATATTCTGCTATATTGTTAGTGCAAGGAAATGATAAGCAGTATGATTTTGGTATGGAATCCCCTTGAGGAGTTATAAAGAGGATGCCAGCTCCTGCCCCATGCTATGTGTATGAGCCATCAAAGTACAGTTGCCATGGCTTTGCATGTGACATTGTTAAAATAGATTCATCTGGAAATTATGAACTTAGAGGAACATCATCTATCATGGGAGCATCTGCTAATTGATTTGTGATGGTTTGTCCTTTTATTGCTTTTCTATCCACATACTAGATGTTGAATTCACTCATGATCATTACCCATTTGGCCAATCGGCCAATAAGTGTTGCTTTATTGAGAGGGTATTTCAATGGATCGATCCTTGCAACTAACTTAGTCTTATGAGTGAGCATGTAATGTCATAATTTTTGTGAATCAAAGACCACGGTGAGACATGCACTCTCAATTGGTGTGTAGTTTAGCTCATATCCTACCAATGTGCAACTGATATAGTATACTACTTTTTCTTTGCCCTCAGCAATTTGTTGTGCTAAGAGTGCCCCCAGTGCTATTGAAGTAGCTGATATGTATAGTAACAGTGATTGATCTAGAACTGGTGGCATCAGAACTGGTAGATTTAGAAGATAATATTTGAGCATTTGGAAAGCCTGTTGACAGTTATCATCCCATTTGAATTTGATGTTTTTATGTAGCAGGTGCTGAAAAGGATTACACTTATCTACAAGTTGTGCTATGAATCTTCGTATGGACTAGAGTCTACCTTGTAAGGATCAAAGTTGACTGATATTTCTTGGTGGTTTCATCTCCAAGATGGCCTTGACTTTTGCTGGATCAACTTCAATTCCTCTTTTGGATACAATGAATCCTAGGAGCTTCCTAGAGGTTACTCCAAAGACACATTTCTTGGGGTTTAATCTTACATTGTATTTTTCCAACCAATCAAAGACAACTGAAAGTATGTCCAAATGTGTATTTCTATCTATTGATTTTCCTAAGAGGTCATCAACATAATCTTCCATGATTATGTACATGAGATCATGAAAGATAGTAGTCATGGCTCTTTGATATGTAGCACCTGTATTCTTTAGCCTAAAGGGCATGACGTTCCAGCAGAAAGTTCCCCATGGACAAGTGAATGATGTTTTGTGTTGATCCTTGGGTGCGATCCTTATTTGATTATAACTAGAGAATCCATCCATCAATGATAACATTTCATGACCTGCTGTGAGATCAACAATTAAGTCAATATTTGGCAATGGGAAGTCATCCTTTGGACAAGCTTTGTTGATGTCTCTGAAATTTGTGCAAATTCTGATGTTGTGATCTAGTTTACTGATAGGCACTAAGTTGGAGATCCATTCAAGATAATTGATTGGGCATATGAATCTGACATCCAATAATTTCTCAAGTTCTGCTTTGACTAGTAATGCCACTTGTGGATGCATTTTTCTTAATTTCTGTTTTACTGGCTTTGCCCCCAGTTTGACTGTCAAATGATGCATTACCAAATCCGGATCCGATCCAGGCATATCAACGTATGACCAGGCAAAGTTGATTTGTTGTTCTTTGAAGAAACTTATGAATTTTGACCTTTCTGACTTTGTCAACGATTGAGCTAGGAATATGTTGTGTAGAACCTCTTCTGTACCAATGTTTGTTTTGATAGTCTTCTCTACCAACATGGATAACTTTTCCTCATATGATGTTGGGAGAATGTCGAGCCTTCCATCTTTAGGTGCCTCAGAGAGGTTTTCACCCTCAGATATGTCCTTTTTTTTTACTTTTTTGGGGTCAGACAGTGCCACGGTGTGGTTTTCACCATAAGACCCTTGATTTTTTCTTATTTTCACATTTTTACGACTGGAAGGTCTGACACCCTCACCAAAATATGCCACGCTGTTGAGTTCTATAGTGTATCCCACTTTATGGTCCCCAGGAGGAAGATCATCTCATATGCCCAGATAGTCAATAAAAGCCTCATCATTTTGGAATGTGTCAAACTATGCAGGTCCTTCATGATCCCAGTCATTGAGTTAGTGGTGAACAAGGGGAAGGTCATTAATGTCCTCAAAGTTAATGGGGATAAGAGTGAAGATGCAGTTATATTTGGGTATGTCAAGGTAATTATCAAGGTCATTGATGGCACTCTCCTCATCAGTCTCGATTGTGAATGAATCCAAATTATCATCACTAGTAGCAGATTCTGGGACAGGTGTTCTCATCCTATGTGATTTCAACCTAGAACCTTGAGACAAGGACTATGTGGAATCCTCATGGGTTGTTTCTTGACCAACTCTGAACTTGTTATAAAATTCCTCTTCTTCTGTTGGTTCACTTAGCTCTCTGAATATCTTGGTGAGCTCGTAGTCACTGGAGGACTTGTCTAAACCCCATTCCCATTTGTTGGAATATGTGGAATAGTAATCCTCTTGTTGAATTCTGGCGGCTTTGATTTGCAAGGCTTCTTCTGTCCTTTGGGTGTGGACCTTGGAAGTTAAGAAACCAAGTCCTTTCAAGCATTCCTTTTTGAAAGTCAATTCAGGTTGTAAAGGTTCAATGATGCCTTCCTTTCGTAACCCAAGAGGGCTTTTTCCATCATACCCTAATTTTTGTAGAATTTTGAAGCCTTTGCCATATTTCTCACATGGTAGACTGATGTGATCTTGTGTGTCCTCTTCATTGTCTTTGTAAAGCATTTTGTATAAATCTTCCTCTTCTAGTTCACCCCATCTTTGAAAGGTAGTAGGGTCCCATTTGAGTATCATGATGGATACTTGCTTATTAGGATGTGGTCTTCCATATTCTTTTGGGGAACTCATGACTTGTCGTAAGTACATGGTTTGATTTAAGGTGTATTCCCCCATGCCCTTGTCCTGAAAATTGCCTTTAAGCTCACCTTGTTTTGATGTCGAAGGTTTTAATGACTCAGGATCAATGTATGTTGACAAAGGAACAACCTCACGATTACTGGGAATGATGGTCTTAGTTTTTGATTTCAGGTTATTGCAGTATATGAATGGATTAGGATCGCCATTAACTGTTACTTCCACTCCATTATGAGGAAACTTAATGCATTGGTGATATGTAGATGGGACTGCTCTCATTTCATGAATCCAAGGACGTCCTAGTAATATGTTATAAGTGAGATCTAAATCCAGGACTTGACAAACCACATCCTTTGTAACTAGCCCAACTCTGAGAGGTAAGGTGACTGTGCCCTTGGATGAATGCTCTTTGTCATCATATGCCTTAATGGTGATTTGATTTGTAGAATTCACAACTTTGTCAGAATATCCCAATTGTGTAATAGTGCTCAATGTGAAAATCTTTAGACCTACTCCTCCATCTATCAAGACTCTTTTTATTCGATGTTTGTGTATGAAGGCTTCAATGTGTAATGGTGCATTATGTGGATGACTTACGGAGTCATCATCAGCTTCTATGAATGTAAGTGAATGTGGAATGGAAAGGTATCCCACCATGGCTTGAAACTAGTCCACGTTCAGATCAGTAGGAACAACAGTATCTCTCAAGATTTTGTCAAGAATGGCTTTATGTGTGGGAGATATGCGTAAAAGCTCAAGAATGGAGATTAGCACGGGTGTCTTCCCTAATTGTTCTACAAGGTCATACTCAAGTTTGGTTGATGAGTAGGTGGTGTTCTTGGCTAGAGAACCTTGCAATGTGATTTTACCTCAGCAGGTTGTGACATTACATTCAGAGGTAGGTTCAGAAGAAGATCCAACACCTTTTAGGACAATCTTGGGTCTCTGGGTAGAATTATCAGATGTTTTGTCCTTGATGATAATGGTAGAGACATAATTGTCCATCGAGATGTGATTGATAGTTGAATCATAGTTGTAGGATGCTTTGGTATAGTTGGTTTGATCCTCTGTGGATTTAGCTTTTCCCTTATCATGTTTTGGGAATGGTTCCTTAAACATCTCATGTTCTTGATTGGATGAGTGTCCTTCAATCTCAATATCACCTCTATCAATGAGATCTTGTATGATGTTCTTCAGTCAATGACAATTTCCTGTCTTATGACCCTTGCTCTTATGAAATTGACAATACTCATCATCATTCCACCAATTCGGCTTAACCTTTGGTTCATATGGAGTTAAATCTGGAATAGTGATTACCTTGTTTGCCACTAGCTTTTTGAAAACTAACTCAAGTGGTTCTCCCAATGGGGTGTACTTCCTTCATGATCTAGAAGTTGTTTGAGTATTCACTTGAATGTTTGTAGAACTTGATCCCAAAAAGATGAATTTGGGTCGCACTATGTTGGCATTAACAACACCATCATTGACTATACTCTTGTTTTTGTTCCAGAATCTCGGCTTGTCTTTTCCCTTAAAGTCATCTTTGTTTTCCTTGAATATCTTAATGACTTCTTGTTAAATTAGGACCTTTTTTGTTGCTAAGCCTTTTTCAATGACATCCTTAAAGGTGGACAAACAAGCTTTCCTTAAGTCATAGCCAATCTCTTTGTTAACATTCTGGGTGAACATTTCTACCATTTGTTTTTGTGGAATTTCACAAGAGCATCTACTGGCTAGATTTCTCTATCTTTGTAAAAATGATGCAAAAGACTCTCCCTCTTTTTGCTTGGTGTTGCACAAAGTAGTGACTGATATGTCTGTCTCTATGTTGTAGGAGAAATGTTGGATAAATGCCTCTGCTAAGTCACCCCAAGACTTAATTCTGGGTGGAAGTTGGGAGAACCATTCCATAACTTGATCACCTAGGCTTTGTGGGAATAATCTCATCAAATATGTCTCTTCTGCTGCTACCTCAATGCAAGTTGTGAAAAACTATCTTATGTGTGCCTTAGGATCCCCTTTTCCTCTATACTTATCAAATTTAGGCATCACAAAGTGTGTAGGAAATGGAGGCATTGGAATGCTCTTGTCAAATGGATAAGGACATATGTCTCTCATTGTGTATGTTGGCTTCGGTGTATTTATGTCCTCCATTTTCTTTTGTAAGTCCCTGATTTGTTGTTCCAAATTGCTCTTAGGTGGAGATCGACTTCTTGGACCATACCCCATGTTTGAGGCACCAATTGGAGGAGGAGCATGTTGCATATATGGATGATATTGATCATACACATGTTCATATGGAGGAGGTCTATAGTGATGCTACGTATATGGACCACTTGGTATAGATTCATGTTGAGGAACACCATATCTATTTTGTACATGTATACCATACTCTACATCCATGTCATGTTCTAATGTGTTGCCCCCAAATTTGACGCGGGGTTTCCTTGTGTCCAAATTTTGAGCATGCCTTTGAATATGTAATTGCTTTGGTGGTTGATCCTTAGCATTGATATGTGATTGAGCATATCTATCTGTATAAGACTTCCATAATGGTTTGCAAAGGTGAGTATCATATGCTTGACCATGTGTGTATGGGACCTCTAGTTTCTGAAATAGAGATGATGGTGATTCATGTACCATATGTGGTCCTCTATTGCCTCCACTATTAGGCCTTCCTTGATCCATGTTGGAGTGAGTTTGTTGCAAAGGTCTATTTTCTATTATTTGAGACATGTCAAAATCATGAGGTATCTTGGCTCCACTTTGTGCCATCATTTGTAAGAAGTATTGTCTATCCCTCCTCATTATTTCCTCAACCAATCGATTGAAATGGGGATTCATAATGGATTCTTCCACATCTGCTGAATGTACAAAAAAGTTGTCCATATTGTCATTGTGTGTTGCATTGTTGTTTGTAGTGTCCATGTTCTCAACATTTGGAATGTTTCTATGGGCATTCATGTCAGGTAATGTGGTATGATCAGAATTGAAAAAGATATCATTGTCATACTCATAAGAACTCATGTTTGCAGACTCTTGAACCTCTTTAGTTTCTCTCCTAGATTTTTGAAGATGGGTTTCAACCATGAACTAGGTATTGAACAAGATGTGTGAGACTAGATGAAAAATGGAAAAAGTATGGAAGACCAAGAGTTGGATGGAATGTAAATGAATCTGAGGTGTACTTGCAATGTCCAAAGTGTAAGACCAAGTATGTATGTAGTAGAGTAGGTGTGACTTCCTAAGAGAGGATAGTTTCTCTTGATGAGGTAAGTTGACCTTGACTCTAAGTAAGACCAAATGAGACCCAAAGGTAAGAAACCTTGATGAGGGCCCACCTAGCAAGATGTTGTTGTATGTAGTATGTTGACAAAGTATGATGAGGACAAGCAAGTGACCTTTTGACTCAAGTTTAGACAATTGTGAATGTAAAGTGAGATGTGAAGCAATGATGGACTTTGTGAGACCCAAGACAGGTTGAATGCTAAATGAAACCTTGAAGAAATGACCTCGGAAGCTCAAGAATTCCGAAACTGACTGTGTTTGTTTGCTGGACTATAACAGTTTTTTTTTTCAATTCTAAACACAAACGTGCTTGTACACTTCACAGACGTGGTTTCTTGACACAGACATGGCTCTGTTCAACATAGATGCACCTATGAGATTTTATGAAAATTTCAATGTTGATTCTGGGAACACAAACATGATTTTTCTCTTCACAGATGCGGTAATACAACACAGACGCTATTATGTCAGACATAGACGCGTTTCTACAAAATTTGTGCAATTTTTTCCAATCTGTGAAGTTGTTTTGTTGTGACCAAATCTGACTGTTTGACTATTTTTCATGACAAGAGGACACAATGTTGATGAGGACTCAATGTTTGCAAGTGTCTGGACTCAAAATGACTCCAAGAAAAGTGTGTTGTTTGATGTAAAAATGTTTTGCATACACTTGAAGACACAAAAGACACAATGTTTTGTTGTTTGGTCTTGAATGTTTTGAATGTTTAAAATAAGTCAAGCACAATTCTTAAGGCTGGCCAACACAATAGTTGTTGATCCCACATGGGGTTTTACCCCCAAGGCTACGCTATTCAGAGTGAATACTTAGATGCTTGACCTCACTGGCTCCACCCTCGACACTCACTTCTTGGGTCAGCCAAGCATCAGTCCCCACAAAAACTCCCCATGGAAAACTTTGTATCTCTACTAAGAACCATATGTGTGTGGGCCGCTACTAGAGGTCCGACCTCCTGCCCCAACAACTAGAAGGATTTGGGCTTCTAAAAAAAAAAGGTGCTAGTAAGGGCATCCACTCATGTGGCCATACATGCAGCATTTTCAGCTCTATAAATACAGAAGGCTCCCAGCCAGTAGGGGTTATGCCCTACAGCTAATCAAATAAATTTGATCAAACGGGTTTATGGGGAGACATAGTGTCAATATGAACTAATGAGCACATGTTATCCATAGTTTTCACCATGAATACATTTGTTTAAAGTGGTTTGGAAGAGGTGGGTTTTCCTTGCTACCACTTGGGTTGTTCTCTTCTCACTAGTAGTCCTAATGACCACACGGGAAGACAGGCCCTCTAAAGATTAAACAAAAAAAGCCTATTGCTCAAGACACAAAAGATAATGATTCAATTTTAGTGCACCAATTGAAGTGTTTTCTAGTCTATGAAAACAAGGCACACAATAAAAAATCCAAAAACCCTTGCCAAGGACCTACAACAAAGAGTGGTTAGTAGTTTGGATTGTTTGAAATAATCACCCCTTCCTCCAAGCACACAAGTTAGGTAAATTTTAAACCCAAAAGACTTTGTGAAAATAGGGGCCTTCAACCAAATGATTTAGCTTTCAAGACAAGCTGCACCAATTTTGTTAGCTAGATCTGAAAATGTTAGCCCAAAATAAACTAGATCTGAAACCCTAAATGCAAAATCTGAAAATTGAATCAATAAAAACCCAAAATTTGAAACTGGTGAACACAGACGTGATTACCCTCACCATAGATGTGACTTCGTGACACAGACGCGATTACCCTCAACACAGACGTGACTTCATGACACAAACATGGTTCTGTGAGACACAGATGCGGCTAAAAACACCGCAGACGCGACTTAATAACACAAACGCATTTTCTCAGAACCTGCAAAATAAAATACTACCAGTAACATAGACATGATTCCAGAAGTCACAAACGCACCAAAAAAACAAAAACGCGATCCGAAAGTGCACAGACGCGGGTATATCAAAATGTTGTCGAAAACGTCAGATCTGCAACTTCAAAATACAAAATCTGTAACAAGGATGTTAAATGCAAAAGGGACAAGAGTCCCATCGAGCATGCCAAAATGTATATGGTGAAAATGGATAACAATAATAACAATATTGAAAGGCTAAATGAATTCAACCACAAAACCCTAGCCTAACAACAACAAAGATCCACCATAACATATGAAGATTACCTAAGACAATGCAAATCAAATGAAATCACAAAGATTATACCATCACATGTCCAATAGGGTTTTGATCTCCATTCTTCCTATCTCCATTGATCTTGCTTGATATATTTGCTCTCAGATTTTATGTGCACAAGAGCTCAACAAAGAACGGAATGTGGTTGTAAGTAGGATCGTAGTGTAGTCAATTGCATAAAAGTTGATTAGGATGCATTGAACGATTAGGGTTTGATAATGAAGAAAGCATCTCCTTATATAGAAGACACAATAAGAAATGGAGGGATAAGATTGAGAGGTGTAAAAGGAGGTCGGCTATGAGAGGGTAGGTAAAAGAAATAATAAAATAATGAAAGGGGTAGGTAGTGTATGAATTAAGAGATGAATGACATGTGTCATGGGTGGAAAAGGTTAATGAATTAATTAAATAAATAAAGATTTATTTAATTAATAGAAGAAGTGAGATCAATTAAATAAATAAGATATTTATTTAATTTAGGAAAGGATAATTTAAATAAATAAATGTATTTATTTAAATGAGAAATAAGGCTAGAAGAGGATAAATGAATTAATTAAATAAATAAAGATTTATTTAATTAATAAAAGAATTAGGCTTAGATAATTAAATAAATAAAATTTATTTAATTAGACTGGACAATTTTGGGTGTCTATAGACATGATTCCTTTTTCTCCTTAAAAAGATATTCAACCTCCATCTCCGAATCATAAGCTGCATAAACATGTGATAGTTTTACTTCTATTCGTGTTCTTGCTCCTCTTTCTCTAAACTTTGATGAAGAAATGGGTGAAAATGTTATTCATAATGGTAATACAACTCCTAATGCTTCTGATAGTGAGTATGAGTATGTTGATGTAGACAAACATTTATCGGATGAGTTTGCACAAACCCTAATCCTAGCTCCTAGAATTGAACAAAGTGACTTAGAACATGAGCCTAGTATTTGTTTGGATCTTGTGATAGCTCCATCTGCTATGCTCAATATAGCTCATCTGGCATGCTGCTCACCTTCCTGAAATAGTGATCAACAAGATTAGGAGGTGGATGTCGTGATAGATTAGCAATATTAGTGCTATAGATATTTCTCTCTCTCTTTTCTTTCTCTTCTGTAACAATTCTTCTATGTGTATATCTGTTCTTCTATTGTTCCCTTAATGTCTACTTGGGGACGATACAAA
Source organism: Cryptomeria japonica (assembly GCF_030272615.1). NCBI lineage: Eukaryota > Viridiplantae > Streptophyta > Pinopsida > Cupressales > Cupressaceae > Cryptomeria > Cryptomeria japonica. Next base: position 712,283,051 of record NC_081411.1, on the reverse strand, counting down.
GCAATGAGATCTTTTCTTGGTTTCTTTCATATTGACTCTAAAGACATCCTCTTTTCCCTTTCATCTAAGGTAGTGTCCTTCTTTGGGGAATGAAGATTATTATATGCATATACATACATGATATACATGATTTATCAAACAACATATTGACCCCAAGGAAAGTGACACTACCTCATGTTTTGTGTTCATTATCCTTGGATTTATTCCTTGATTGGGGGCTAAATCCTTGCAATAAAATGATCCTTCCTTCTCTCTCTTGGGTGTATCCTACCTTAAAGAAATTTCTTTGGATAAGGTGTGTGCGATCTCTTTAACATGGGGGCATACACTCCGCTCATACTTTCCTTCTTGTGATACTTAGAATTACTTAGTGAAATTTGTTTTTTCTTTGTGATCTTTAATATCCTTGCTTTCATGACTCATAGTGAAGGGAACCTTGCTACTTGCAGTCATGGTTCTCCCCTTCTTGATCTTCCCTTTTACTTTGTCAATTGAAGTCATAAGATCCTAAGTCCACTAGGGGCTTGGGGCATCTTGCCTCCTTGATGTGGTAAAAGTTTTTCAATCTTGTTTCCTTGTACTTTACTAACATTATTGGCATATGCTTATACTCCTGGTTAAGTGGAGGTTAAATCTAGTGTCATGAAATTGCAACCCTAGTAATTTTTTGACTGCATTAGGGTCCTCACACATGCAAAATAAAATCCTCTAGCCTGATCAGAGATAAAATATTGCTCATCTTGCAGAAACAACTTCTTCCTTGGCCTCTACATCACCCCGACCACATTCTGCCTTGGAGAAAGGTGTAGGATAAGGGCATGGCACCACTGTCCCCCCTTGGATAGGGGCGTGGCACCCCCATCCCTACCCTATTTTGGGGGAGGACCCTTCCTAGAGCAGGCATTGTAGGTTGTGCCTCAGAGAAGGGTGAGAACTACTTATCCAACCATGATAGGAACAAGAATAACCATACCCAACTAAACAACCAATCATCGCAATGGTAGAGTCAATACAAGAAGATTGTTAACTGTAAGCTCAAGTAACTTAAATAATAAATGTATCACATATGGAGTGATAAGATTGAAAACAACATTCACAATCATCCAATTACTTGTTTAATGAAAGCAGAGTATTTTGCATGTGCTGAATTTGGAAAGATGATTTTGGTTTCATCAAATTTGAACAAAGATCGAGTAATATCAGAAATACACTTTCAATTATTATTATCATTATTTTTCAATTTGGGTTATTTCTTTGACATGGATATGTTCTATTTTAGGGGCATAATAAATATAATCTTTTACTTCACAACCAACAATCAAGGCAATAATTTTTAGTGAAATTCTTGTAAAAGACAAAACCCATGATACTAATTATTAAGAAACTTTAAGATAGATCAACATTAATTCCATTATTTTAAAACCCACACATATTTGCTTTTCTTCACAACTCATATACAAGAAGGTCATCATTAATCACATGGAACTTATATCTATGTCTTAAACAACCCTTCTGCACATATATATTAGTACAATAACATAGTTTATTTATTACAACATAACATTCCAACTATTATATGATAAGCTTGTCACATAGACTTTAGGATGACCACATATAGTTTTATTCATCATTTGCAGTTGCAAGGGTTGCAGGTGCAACTATCTCCATAGTTGCATCCATTCTTCCTAGCCACCCTCATTTATTCATAAAACCCACATTTTTAGCTATAGAACCCACTATTCAATACAACTTGGAATCATTTTTTAGATCTAAAGATCATTAGGTATATGAAAAAACTAAAAAAATAACTTATCCCATGTCAGAAGCAGTGACAAAAAACACATGGACCTCTACAACATTCTCTTGGAAGGCCTAGCACCTGAATCATAGTAAACCATTCCCATTTTATAAAATAAACAAAACTCACAATCCGATATTCTCCATTGAATTCAAATAGATAAAAAAATAAAGCCATTAACCAAAGTTATGAGCAGGAAGTTATGTTGCCCTCCACAACCATGGCCACAGTTGCAGTTTACACCACACCCACAATTTCCACCACATTAGGACATCTTCACCACAACAAAAGACAAAAATACCAGACATAAATCTGCAATACCCAAAATCACAGGACTCTAGATGAAATAAAAGCTCATTACCGCAAGGGGTATTTATTGAAAAACTCATAGAACAAGCAATTATTGTTGAAACAAGCACACATTGGGGACCATCCATGTGGCATCCAAATATGTTTATACCTTATAAAAAATGCATTAATACAATGTTAATAGGTTCTTCTTAATCCAGTTATTTTCTTCCAACTTGTTGTAATTCTATTAGATGGAACTTTAATTCTACCTTACAAAAAACTAGTTAACCAGATCACACATAGAAAAGAGAGCTACTTTGATAAATTAGAAATATCCTTGATAATCTGAATTAAATGAATAGGAAAATAATGTAATGGAGACAACCATATAACATTTTATCATCCACAACTAACAAATAACTAGGAACAAGAAACTTGGATTCTTCTATTATAGTTTGCCATTGTAAATAAAGTACAAAATTTTCCTGGTACTACTATTGCCTATATATATTTCTTATTATTTTTTCTTCACAGTCTTGGTTTCTCCCTTATATATCAAAATTGGGAGAAGTAACAAACTTCAGACTGTTATATTCCAACCCATTATAACTAAATATAATTATGCATAATTAAATGAGAGTTAATTAAAACATTAAAAAGTTTTTTGGGACAGTTTTTGTTAACATGTATTAAAAGAAAAACGTCATTGTGAATTATGAAGATAGTCGATAAATACAAGTAAGCCCCTTATCATGATATTTGCAAGTAGAAACTCGTGGCCAGTGGGTCGAGCAAGGTTCTACTTTAAGTTGGGCGTGCTCCACATCTACCAGTTGGCTTTCTAAGGTACTTAATCTCCCAAGGCCTTCAAATATATGGTCTCCCATTAGTACACTTCATAGTCGCTTGGTCATTTGAAGCTCTGGGCAGCATGCATGTTCATAAAGTGATCTCTCCATTTTCTATCTGCCATTGCTCTCACCTCTATAATGAACTTTGAGTAACCACCATCTAATGCTATGATCCTGTCCTAAAAAAAATTGAAGCTTTGAATGTTCATGTCCTTTTCCTTCTTCATGTGTGTTATAACCTTTGGCACCATTTGACAGAAGTCAATTATCCAATCAGTGAAATCTTTAATGTGTTTTTCTTTGGCAACAATATGAGGTATAGTCCAGTACTAGATAATATGAAAGGAAATATGAGGTATAGTCTAGTGCTAGAAAGTATGAAAGGAATCAATTTTGGCCCTCACTTTCTGCTCTTCGCTAGAGACATACCTACAATATTTAGTGATTGTGCTTATTATTTTCTCGGTCTCTTTTATTGTAGGAGGGGCATCAAGATCTCTTTGTGTTACCTTGCGCAGAGTGACTAAAGTGAGATATGTTGGTTGCCATCTTTTTGATAAAGCTTCTAGTTTAGGTTTATTCTTCTAAAGTGTGTTCAACATTTTCAATAAAGACTCATAGCCCTATAAACTTCATCCAACTTGTCAATGATGAGTTTTACTTTGTGTGTAAGTATTTATTCAAAAGTGTTTACAATATGTTGTGGTATTTTCTGCAAAACCTCTTCATTAGCCATTTTTAGTTTCTTGATTTTTTTTTCATACTTCTGCTTCTCCTCATTTCATCCTTTACCATCCTTAGTGTTGTCTATTGTCTTAGGTGTAGCATGTTTGTGCAGGACGATGGCTTTGGTTTAGCTATCAAGCTATCCTTTTGTTTTGTCTTTCAACATAGCATTTTGAACATACAACCTGTTAATTTCATCATTCATCTCCACTTGCCCCTTTTTTAAAGTTTACCCTTGCAACTAGTATCTCAGATTTTTGGGTTATACCCTATACTACTAAATCCCTCTTCAGAATCAAATTTTTCTACTAGCATGGGGTCTTCCTGTTGCCTCACTTAATCTATCAAAAACATTTTTTTCAGTGTCATTCCTAGAACAATTAATGTATTACTCTTCATAACAATTTCTCTTGCTTCTACAAGAGTAATAAGTATTTCATCAAACTTTATTTCTTTGAAAGTTTGGGAAACTACTTCCTCATGTTTAGATTCATTGACACCCATTAGATTCATTTGTTTTCTCTCTTCGACCTCCTTCATCTTTATCTTCACCCAAAAATCCTTGAATTCAAGAGTATTGATGAAATCATCATCTTCTTTGAACTGCATTGATATAGCTACCCTTTCATACGCTTCATTTAATGGCTCTGCCCCTTCTTTTTCTTGAGCTTCATAGCCATGTGTTTCTTCTTCATACCTTGTGGAGCCATTTGTGGTTGTTCTTCCCCTTCATTGTCCTTTAGGATCTTTATTGCACTGATGGCATCATTAGTTTCACCTCCTCCTTCTGAATCTTCATATGGAAGTAAGGGCTCAGGGTCATCTTTCTTTGCCTTTTTGCTAGGGTCAAGACATGTGAGGATACTTGAAATGATTATTCATCTGACACTTCATGAATTATAACCCCTTGGGGTTTCTTTGGAGATAATTTGGCCTTCTTCATCCTTGATTCTTCATTCGACACCTCATGAATTGAACTAATAATTTGGCTATGACTCCTCTTTTAATAAAAGCTACCCCACCTTTTGGATGGATCTCTCCCCCCAAGGAGTAATTGTATATCTCCCACCTTTAGAAGATAAAGAGGCCATCGACAAATATCTCCCACCCAACCTTAGCCATTCGTTGGAGTGATCGATCTCTCTCTCCCTGGAGTAATTGTATCTCTCCCACCTTTAGAAAAGAGAGAGGCTTAAAAGTGTATGACGATGCTATATCAGATTACTATGCAACATGGCCAACATCCCTAGATGTTTTCTCTACAGCCAAACCCCAACCCCCCCATCTATATTTTATCTAGGCCAAACCTTTCCCCTACCCCACCCCCTTCTATTTGGAGGAAAGGCAAGTCAGGGGGCCACCCCCAAAAACATTTATTTTTATAAAAGGTTATCGCCCCACCCCAGAGATTTGATGCTGGAAAGGACCCCAACAACATAATCTACCAACTACCAATTAATTAATTAGCTTGATATCCCTTTCAAATAGTAGGGTCCCCTAAAATCCTATAGTAGGGGCCCTCCCACAATTAATCTACCTCTTTATTAATCAGTGAATTAATACACTTGCTAGAATAAGCTCTAATAAGGGGGGGGGCCCACTAGCTATATCTCCCACCCATCCCACTATAGATTGCACCATAGTGAGATCTAGGTGAGGGGAATTTTCTAGAACTATAGTTTCTCACCCAGAAAACTTGGCTGGGCCCTATGATTCGGGTGGGTGGGAATAGTAAAGTTTCAAAATGTTTACTATTCCCTCCAACAATTAATCTAACATAGTAAGGTGGGCCCCTACTATTCTATGCTAGAGGATATAGTTTCCACTACCTCCTCCCGAGAACCCTATGATTCCCTAGGGTTCTAGCCAACCCCTTTCTTCAAATAAATAGCTCGAACCCCATAACTATAATTCCTAATACCTATAATCCCCACCATGGTTTTCACTCAGGAATTTTATCTATTCTCACCCACCCCCTACCATTCTATAGGTAGGTAGTAGATTAGTTGTAAAGTTCTGATCTTAGTTCTGAGCCTAAATGTTGGAGGATATAGTAGGGGCCCACCCACCCTGCATGCATGTTGGTTCATCAGGGAGGGAACTTTCCCTTAGAATAGTAGGAACCCACCCAATCTAATCATTCAACCTCCCAACTATAGTTCTAACTATCCCTATATTCCCACCAATTAAAATTACCCTTAGGCTATTTGGGTGGGTGGGAATCATAGGGTTCCTAGGTTGGGTATTTAATTGTTCCGGGGACTATAGTTAGGAGATATCCATTGGGGGGTTATATTTATCCTAATTCCCCACTCTACAGTTCATTGAGAACTAGTTGTAAAAGGTAGAGATCAATCTCAAGCATAAAACATCTACATATCGATCTCTATGTTTTGTTGCAGATCGATTCAAGGCACAAAAGTTATGCAGATCAATCCGAGCACAAAAGTTATGTAGATCAATCTCTTGTTGCTGTAGATCGATCTCTCCTCAATGTTAATTGGGTAGACATGTTACAAGAAGAGGTAGGGGCCCACATAAAGATTTGGTTTACTCTTGGTGGACAAAGGGAGGGGTGGAATCATCCTAGCAGCTTCTGCAACATATCTAAATGCTTTGATGCCATGTATGGTGCTACCCCTACCTTTCCAACCATCTGACCGAACTCGATCCAACCAACACTAACTAGAGTTCTCCAAGGGAACCTTCACCTCCTTATATTCAAGCTATTTGGAGGGTGTGAGGTGTACAATTGTGCCCATGATAGATGCTAGGTAGCCAAATACGAACTGCTAAACCCCTCTTACTACTTTCCAAAGAGGATTCCTTGCTGATAGATAAGGCCATTTATTTCTATGATCACAAAGGTGTCAATCAAATTGATCTGTCTCCAAGAAGAGACTAACCAAGTGAGTATGATTTTGTTCCAGTCCACCTACCTACTTCCCCCCAACCATGTAGTAGGGCTCAAAAATCTTGGCATCCTTGATGGGCGCATGTAACTAACATGATGCATAATGCCTTGATTGAGCTATGCATACTATCTACATAACATGATGGTAGCCATCTCTTAATCCTTATGTCATCCCAGTGCTCGATCTTCCCCACACTATAGATTCTAGATAGGCTGCCTCTAGCAATATAGTCACACCGAACCCCTACATAGTAGAGCTTGGAATACGATAATGGAATTGAAAGTACTTGAGATTCCTAGAGGTTGTTAGAGAAGCTTCCTTGACTGGTGTGGTAGATCAAGAAAACAATAGTGGCAACTGTAGTAGAGGATTAGTATGCAACAAAAATCCAAGGACGCATACCTAGACAGAAGCTAAGCTCCCACTCACAATGACCCATATAGCAAGCTACACCTCTTATCTTGCCTGTAGGGTGGAAGTGTAGAACAATTAGCTCATAGGGACCACCACTGTACAACCATTCATCAATGAAAGCTGCTCCCTAGATGAGATAGAAATGTAGACAAATAGTTGAAGGAAAGAAAGAGAAGAACTGTTATATTATGTATTAAATCTAGTAGTTTGTGTAAACCTCTCTATCCCATACACTGCCACAGGGAAGAACCAATGCATTCCAATATAGCAGTAAACTAGAGTTCATACTTTTCTCTCCATACAACACTATGATCGCTGATAGGAACTATAGTCTGAAAATAGTACTAGTGGAGATTATGTGGCATTAGTGAATTAATTCATGGCTATAGAATTATAGGGGCTTAGCTTGTCCCTACTATTTTAAGGGCCCTACAATTATATGGGGCTATAATAAGAGGAGAATGATGCTACTACTTGATTAAAACTATAGTAGTTGATGCACCATCATTATAAAACTAATAAGAGAGCTAGCCTAAACCTATTAAAGTAGAGGGGAGGGAGTCAAGCTCAAGAATCAATCGTAGCCTAGCAGGGAACCCTATGATACCCACCCACCCTGCATTGGCAATAGGAGGCTATAATTAGCAAGATGATTAATTCTCCTACTCTAGCAGATTAATTAATCCTGGGAGGGAATATTATTGAGCATGTGCATCAAAAAATGAGATATTGTAGAGTTTCTCAATAGTAGTTCATGGATGAGAAACTATCCTCCCTCGAGGACTAGAATAGAAAACTCCCTTTCCAAATGATGCTAAGAACCGATACCGTCCTACCCTTAGGTCATAGTAGGAGTACTAATCAGATATGCCACTATGATTATATCTCAGATCGATCTAAGGCTGACCTACCTTCTCTATCTATAGAGCGATGGGGTCCTGATCTATTGGACTCACAGGTCTGGTCATCCATGCGCTGACTCGACTTTGGAGGTGTGTGAACTCATGCCTAGATGTTCACTAATTGATATTGGTGGGAGGGGTTCAGGATACAAGTGATTGATGGGTTGGGTTGAACCCCTATTTTTCATATGCAGAATGATAAGCATACTTCTTTGGTTTAGAGGAATTGGTTGGCATGCTATGATAGTCAAGAGTATGCATTCAATATGGGAATGATGAGAAATAGGACCTAACGCTTATTGCCCCTATGATTCCTAAATTAGTGGGTGGGACTTAGAGTTCTTAGGTAGATGGATTTTTCTCATGGATGGAAATGAGCTCCACCCCTACTATTAACTAGAATGCAGTTGGGGGAATATGATATAAGTTTGGTCGCAATAGTTTGTCATATCTAATGAGAACTATAGTTAGTTGGTCCCTACTCTATAATGCATCCCTAACTCAATACTGATGTAGGAAAGGTTTCAAGCAAGGGGAGTATGATGTATTGACTCCTGGAAACACTCACTAGAGATAAAGCCAACTCCTCTCTATGTGGGGTTTGCTGGGGGGCATAGGACCACCCACCCTTATCTATAATTACTTCTTCCCACCCATTCTATATAGAGAAGAAATGACCTCCCACAATTTGATACCTCCTAATTTATGTTAATTTATAATGAGAATACATTAGCTTGCTAGAATACACTAGAATAAGCATTAATAATCTTGCCCATAGAATTATAGGGGGGCATCAGTTCTTTAATGATACCCTATAGAATTGGGTGGGGCACTTTAGAAGAGTAAGGGGAGCTAAAATAGTTCTAGAATTGAGGTAGTAGGGTGGGACTTTAGTTGTGGGACCACCCTCCCATAGATACTAGGTGGGGCCCTACTAGTAACTAACTAACTATAATGGGGTGGGGGCCCCTACTATCCATAGGGGATTTCACTAGGGATGGAAGAGAAAGGTGGAAGCAGTTAGGCTTATAGTAGTAGCCACCACTATGATGTATAGAACATTGATATTCACAATAGTCTTCCTAGTGTTGCATTCATTCATTCACTGCTAGAAGAGAGTGTTGTGGAGCACCTCCTCCCTATGGGTTAGTGGCAGCACCCTACTAAAACTAATAACGCCACTAAACTAAAATATAGTAGGGGGTGGGGGGGCTATTGTGTCACCTATCTATAGTATGTTGGCCATTTGGAGGAATTTATTATGTGTTGCATTGATGTTTTATCATTGATGTCAACACTAGCTGCTTTACTGATATCCTTTTGGTCCTGATAGGATGATTGGTTTCTGGCTAGTAAGATCATGATGATTTGGTATACTCTAGTATGATTTGGCTTATAGATTTGGCTTAGATATTCTATTCATGCTACTCAAATACATGTTTAGTCAGTTAGTTTTGATTTGGTGATCAGATGCTATCTTATATGCTGGTGAGATTGGTTTGTTGATCCGGTCAGGGTTTCACTGCTAGAGATTTGTTGAAGATCTTTTCATGTTATGCATAAGTGGTGTTGGTGTGGCTTCTAGTAGAGATTCAGGATAATGATGGTGATTGTGTTTGAGACTTGACTGATTGGGATTATTTCTTTAGCATGTGTGGACTTAAATTGGGTCCGGTTCTATCTAGGTTATGGATCGACTCAATGTACGTGTTGTTTGGTCTTGTCAACATGTTTTCGGGATGACTTATGGGTTTGATAATATTCTTTTGGGTTAAGATAACATGGTTTATAATTATGTAATTTGTTTATTATCTAGTGGCCAACCTTATTGTTTATGGTCAAGGGTTTGTATATATATGATGTAAGATCTCATCATAGATCATGAAGGGATGGTATGCAAGTGAATAATGTAATAGTCATTCACACAGAGAATTTTTTCAATCATAGGTGATCAAGTTGAGTTTATGTAAGAGGATTAAGTCCTCTAGTATTGAGCTTAACCAAAACTACACTCAAGCATAGGAGATGTTATTATTATAGTTCATTCTTCCTTTGGGATTGAAGTATGGATTTCTATGTATTCAGTGAGACTCCTTTTATAATGAGCAGTGTGCTCTAGGTTGTTGGCCTTCCTGCAAGTGCAAGCCCCTCAATTTGTAATCACATACTTATTGCAAAAGTATTATCTGAATGTTAGTAAGCTTCCCACCATGGTTTTTCCCTTTACTATCTTTTCCACGTGCAAGTCTTGTTGTCATGTGGATGGTATCTATTCTCTAATTGCTTGTGCTTAATTGATATATCTGTTGTTTCGGTAATTGGTTTGTGTATTCTGGTATTGATCTTATGTGCTCCAGTATTAAAGTTTTAATTTCTTAAGGTCTCAATCATCTGGTGACAACTAATTCAACCCCCCTTCTTAGTTGTCTTTTAGTTATTTGAACTATCTAACAATTGGTATCAGAGCTCTGGTCCTCTCTATAGAAGCTTAACCACTTGAGGAAGATCCTATGACATCTAATAGTTCAAGTTCATCTAGTTCATCTACAACTATCTTTTAGAGATAAATTCCTAGGCTTGATGGAACAAATTATAGAGTATGGAAGATTCAAATGGAGACTTATCTAAGATGTCTTGGTAAGGAAATTTTAGAGATCACAAAGAACAGGGTTAGTCCTTTTAATCCAGCATCTGGCAATCCTCCTCCGAAAAACTTGGATAAGGAGCTTGAGAATAATTGTAGAGCTAGAGAAGCCCTCTTGTGTACACTTTTTAATTGGCAAATAATGGGATTGACTAACAACTCATCAATAAAAGATATATGGGACAAGTTGGAGACTCTAAATAAAGGTGAGCCTACTATTAAGATTGCTAAACTTTATGGTTATCAGGTGAGATGAAAATTTGAAGATGGAAGAAGATGAAAGGATTACTGCATTCATGGAAAGGGTAAATAAATTTTTCATGGGAATTCAATGTTGTGGTGGATCTCTGAGTGAAGATGAAATAATTTCTAAAGTTATGAGAGCTTTACCATCGACATATAAGATGAAGGCTACTGCAATTAATGAATTGAGAACAATGGCTAATACTTCTGTCAATAGGGATACCTTGGTTGGGAAATTATCTCCTTTTGAGCTTGAAGAATTTGGACCTTCTAGAGCTATGAAATCTGAACCTTCTTTTCATGCATCTACATCATCAACCAACAAGCAAGATTGGTTTGCTTTGTATGCAAAGGAATTGGAAGATATGAAAAGGTAAGATGAATAATTTGAGGAACTTGAAGCCCTATTTGCTAGAAGAGTACCTAAAGGATCGGTAGGATGTAAGTATGAAGGAAAATCACCTTTTAATTGTTTTGCTTATAATAAGATAGGTCATTTTGCATCTAGATGTCCTGAAAGGAATTCAAGATTTGAAGAAAGAGATAGAGTATCTTTTAATCCTAACCCTGAATATTAGAAAAAGCATAAGTATAGGAGAAACATAGACAAATCATGTTACTTTGAGGATGAGGAAGTTGTGACTAATTCTGATGATGAACCAATACAAGACTTTGCTAGTGGTTCTAACAATGGAAAGAAATGGGTGTTCCTGGCTATCAAGGAAGATGATTCGACACTAGAAGACAATCTACTTGAAGAAAAGGCCCTTGTTGCTAAAATTTAAGATACGGATGAATGGGTAATCGACAGTGGATGTTCACATCATAGGACTGGAGATAAAAGGAAGTTTCTATCTTTGCAAGAATTTGATGGTGGTCTGGTTAGATTTGGAGATGACAAAGCATGCATAATTAAAGGAAAAGGAACTATATCATTAGATGGTAAGCACAATACTTATAATGTTTATTATGGTGAAGATTTAAGACATAATCTTTTGAGTGTAGGACAATTGGTGGATAAGGGATTTCAATTACAATTCAAGGATGGAAAATGCAAAATCATTAATAGATCTGGATTGGAGATTGCAACTAGTACTCAGACAAAAAGTAATATATTTCATTTGAATTTTGGTGAGAAGACATGTTTGATTGCACAAATTGATGAGAGTTGGCTTTGGCATAAAAGACTATGTCATGTAAATTTTGATCACATGGAAAAGATCAATTCAACTAAGGTAGTTAGAGATATACCTAAGATTGTGAAGCCCTATAATCCAATATGTAAAGAAAGTCAAATGGGAAAACAAGTCAGAACCTCTTTTAAGAGTATACAAGAAAAATCTAATGTTGTTCTTCATCTTATTCATACTGATTTGTGAGGTCCTACTAGAATCAAAAGTTTTCAAGGTGATAGATATTTTATGCCAATCATTGATGACTATGATAACTCAATGATGAATGGATAGTACCAAACCGATACTGATAGGGGGGGTGAATCAGTACAGACAAAAAACATAATCCTAAACCCATTTGCTAGCAAACTCTGTGCTTTGTTAGACAAACAGTAACACTAGTCTTAAACAGAGTTCAACTACTAAAACCTAGAATAATTGAGACAAGCATAAACCAGTTGACACTTATCTTTTCATACAATCTAATACTTCATTTCCATTTCACCCTAGTGCATGAACATGTAATCTATCATCAAAGATATATAAATAGCTAGATAAACATGATTTACCTTGAGACACAAATCACTTAAACCATCACATGAATACCACCACACATGACACACAGATTTTTCACGTGGAAACCCAACTGGGAAAAACCATGGTGGGGATGAATACCCACAAGCTGTTTTTGAACTCTTTAGAAGTCTGCTCTGTTAGGAGCCTTGTTCGGTTAAAGACTGATACAATAGGCTCTATTAGGAACCGATCCTGTTAGGGATCACCCAATTAAGGGATGGCTAGAATACCCGGTTAAGGGTTAAACCCTGTTAAAGGTTACCTTGTTAGAGGATTTCAAGAACTCAATGGTTTTCAGTCACCTTGTTAAAGGATTTACAGTAAGCCAGTTAAAGCTACCCTGTTAAGGGATTTCCCAACTGTTGAAGTGGTTAGAGATCAACAGGTATTATAATGATCTGGTAACAATACTCAATGCCAATGCAGATCTGCTTTAGCTTCTCTTCACCTTCTACACTTACACTCTACAGGTATCACTTCTCTATTTTGGTCTGGCAAGAATCACGTATCTCTTCACTTGGATACTCACACACAACTTTTTCCAACAACCTCATAAAGAAGCACTACATCGACCTTATAGGAAATAGATAGGTCGGTAGCATAAACCCTAAACCCTAAACTTGTTAGGTTAAGCAATTCAAATGGTTCAATCTTGACCATTGAGCACATTGCATTAAATGCAATAGTCTTGAACCAATCTCAAGATGTTCTCCATCATTTGTTTTCCATCTATTTCATGGTGGCTGATAACCCATCACATGTTATCACCATTTATAGACTTCACACATTCCCAAGGTAGATAGGGACAATCTCCTTCATGAAAGATCCTTCACGCGCACAAGGCTGACATGGCAACATGATCTATTCTTCGTTACAATGCTAACTCATCACACAAAGTCACTGGTTGAGTCACACAGGCTTGAAGTACTTCAACTGAAAACCCTGAAGTTGATACTACCAATCGGTAGTCATACAAAGCTTCTATGTATCAGTTCCAATGACCACATGCCGATTCACCTTGAACAAATACACCGCTTCACTTTGGCACATATACCGGTTCACAATGTTATACCAGTTCTCACATATACCAATTCTTGGTAACATACCAGTTCTCTCTTCTTCAACATATTGACATCAATGACAACATACAATGTCATCATGTCCTCATACCAGTTCACATAATGCCACCAATCTCCCCCTTTGGCATTGATCGCAATATACAAAGATATCTCTCCGCTTCACATCTTCTCCCCCAATTTCTACAGATATCTTCTCTGCCTTACTTCTTCTCCCCCTTTGACAACAATGCCAAAGTGGAGGCACAAGCTTCCCTATTCCATTATGCTGCTCCCCCTGAGAAGTAGCATCCTTCAACACATCAATCCTGAACAAAAATTTGACTATGCAATACTTGACTGATGTGGAGCATATACCTTTAGTTTACCTCCTGAAGGGGCAACACCCCTAATTCACCTCTTAAGTATATAAATGTAACCTTTGGGAGAGGCTTGGTGAATATGTCTGCTAACTGCTCCTTACTAGAAACATGTTCCAGTACAATCTCTTTGTTCTGAACCTTTTACCTCAAGAAATGATACTTAAACTCAAAGTGTTTGGTTCTAGAATGTAAAACTAGATTCTTGGAGATGTTAAGTGCACTAGTATTGCCATAAAATATACTTACCAATTTAGATATAGGAACTTTGAAGCCATTTAATACATGCTTCATCCAAATTGTCTGAGTGTAGTTCATGAAAGCTACAACATACTTTGCTTGCACTATAGACTAAGAGATACAACTTTACTTCTTACTCATCCATGAGACCAGTCTACTACTGAGAAAGAATGTACCACTAGTTGTGCTCTTCCGGTCATCCACATTACCTGCCCAATTAACATCTGTGAATACTTTCAAGCTGAAATCCTTGCTATATGGATACCACAATCCATAATCAATAGTTCCCTTCAGATACATAAGAATCTACTTGACTACAACCAAGTGGGATTCTCTTGGACTTTTCTGGAAACTTGCAGTAATGCCAACTACATGTGCAATATCTAGTCTGCTATGCACTACATAATGCAACTTACCAATCATTGATCGGTATTCCTTCTCATCAACCAATGATGAGTCATCCTCTTTGGATAGTTTACAACTAGTCACCATCGATATACCAACTGGTTTGCTATCTTCCATGCCAAAGGTCTTCAACACCTCTTTGACATACTTGGACTAAGTGATAAAGATTCCATCTTTCAACTGCTGAATCTGCAGTCCAATGAAGAACTTAATCTCCCTTATGAGTGACATCACAAACTCTTTCTTCATCTCATCTGCAAACTCATGACTCATCTTGTCATCTCCACCAAAGATAATGTCTTCAACAAATACCTCATAGACTAGGATCTGATCTCCTTCAGAATTCAAGTAGATATTGCTATCTTTGCTTGTTCTCTCAAATCCAATCTTCACAAGATGGGAGTGTAGGCATTCATACCATGCTCCAGGTGCCTTCTTTAGACCATATAAGGCTTTATGTAGCCTACATACCATGTCACTGTCTTCAGATAGGGAAAACCCATCTGGTTGCTCTATATACACCTCCTATTCAAGTACACCATTTAGGAATGCAGATTTTACATTCATTTGATATACTTTGAATCCTTTAAAAGCTACATATGTAAGAAGCATACGAACTCCTTCCAATCTGGCTACAAGAGCAAAGGTTTCTCCATAGTCTTCTCCTTCTTCTTGAGCATATTCTTTACACACTAGTCTAGCTTTGTTTCTAATCACTATGCCATCCTCATTTAGCTTATTTCTAAAAACCCATTTGGTACCAATGACATTTTTATTTTTCAATCTGGGTACCAAAGACCATGTACCATTTCTCTCTATCTAGTCAAGTTCCTCTTCCATTGCCTTGAACCAGTCTTCATCTTTATGTGCCTCTTTGAATGATTTAGGCTCAAATTCAGAGATCATACATGAGTTTTCTCTGACCTTTCTTCTTGTAAGGATTCCTGCATCCTTATCTCCTATGATCTGCTTAGGATCATGATTTAGCTTGACATACTGAGGAATGGTCTTGATAGATTCCTCTTTCTTTTCTTCTTCATCCTCATCTCCATTAGTATCAGCATCTACATCTACCTATGTAGGAACACTATTATTGGTACTTGGTTGATTGGAAACTGGTTCCAAGAAGGTTACAACTAGTTCATTTACCACTTGCTCACTATCGGTTTCCTCAGTTTTCTTAAAGATTTCATCAACTCTTACATTGATGCTTTCCATAATTCTCCAAGTCCTATTATTGAAACACTTGAGAGCTTTTCTCTTGGTGGAATACCCTAGGAATATTCCCTCATCACATTTCGCATCAAATTAGCTCTGGTGTTCGCTCCTCTTAATGTAACATTTGCTACCAAACACTCTAAAGTAGCTAACCATAGGTGTCTTACCAGTCCAATACTCATAAGGAGTTTTATCCTTACCTTTCTTGATGAGTACCCAATTCATTGTGTAGACTGCAGTGCTCACCACTTCTCTCTAAAAGGTGTGAGCTACCTTTCCTTGAATCAACATAGTTCCATCTACTTCAACCACAGTCCAATTATTCCTCTCTGCTAGGCTATTCTGCTATGGATTTTGGAGGACAGACAATTGCCTCTTGATGCCATGTTCTTCATAGTACTTGTTGAATTCACTGGAAGTGAATTCCCCTCCTTGATCAGTTCTCAGACACTTGATCCTTTTACCACTATCCTTCTCCACTAATGCTCTAAAAGCTTTGAACTTTACAAAAGCTTCAGACTTATCTTTCAAAAATGGAACCCACATCATTCTTGAGCAGTCATCACTGAGAATCATGAAGTACCTATCACCCTACACACTCTTAGTTTTCATAGGACCACACAAATCAGTATGCACAAGATCAAGCAAATTGTCAATAGTGAAAGGTTTACCTTTAAAGGTTGAGGAAGACATTTTCCCTAGTTGACACTCTCTGCACAAGGTATTTTCCGGTTTTCTCAGCACCAACAACCCTCTAACTGCCTTGATCTTATTGGCCTTCACAATGTTATCAAAATTTACATGGCAGAGTTTCCTATGCCATATCCAACTATCATCAAATTTAGCCATAAGACATGTACTTATGTTTGCATTCAGCTGAAATAGGTTACCTTTGGTCTGCATACCGGTGGCCACCAAATCACCATTCTTTCCTTTGATTCTACATACTCCATTCTTGAATTTCAAAGTGAGACCACTATCATTCAACTAGGCAACACTCACAAGGTTGTGTCTTAGACCATCAACCCAATACACATTGTCAGCATTACTCTTTCCATTCAAAGAGATGGACCCTCTGCCTTTGACCATAGATGGTGCATCATTACCAAAGTGAACCACACCACCATCATACTCTTCCAAGGATAGAAACTTGCTCTAGTCACCAATCATATGGTGAGAACAACCACTGTCAATAATCCACTCATTGGAATTATCAAAGTGGGAGACAAGAGCCTTCTTGTCTAACACATCTTCCTTGACAGCAACAAACACAATATCTTCATTTTCTTCATCTTCTGACTCCTCATCTATGACACCTTCATCAACTACCACAAAATAGTTTCTCTAGTTTCCTCCTTTGAATTTCTTAAACCTTTCCAGTTTGTCCTTTTTATCACCATTAGGATAGTTTATAGCAATATGTCCTATCTGGTTACAAGAAAAACATTTCAAAGGGAGCTTACCTTTGTATTTACCGGCTCCTTTAGGAAGTTTCCTTGCAAGAAGAGCTTCAAATGCCATCAAAATCTTCTCATCATCCATTTCTCTACTCTGTCTTGGTTCACCACTAGTGCTAGCTTCTTTTCCTTTTCTAGATGGTACAATAGAAGCTTTAAAAGCTGATTCAGTCTTTTGAACACTGCCATCAAAACTATTTGGCTCATAGGCTATCAACTTTGCAATGATGGAGTCTAGGGATACCTTAGTCTTGTCTATTGATCTCAACTCCTGAATAGAAGCAACCCTTATTGCATAGACCAGTAATAAGGATCTCAGGACTTTGCTTACCATGGTAGAATCTTCCATTTTACCACCTACACTCTTGATTTCAAACTTCCTTCTAAGGCTTTCTTCCTTAGCTTGTTTTACATGCTAATCATCGCCATAGATATTTTCAAGAGTATCCCATACTTCTTTGGGATTTACTTTATCTTGGACATCAATAAACTCAATGTTAGATAAACTGATATTTGGGCTTCCATGACTTGCCCATTCTCTGACATCTCTCTCTTTTGGTCATCAGTGAGAGTACTAGTAGAGGTAACATAAGCACTCTCAACATAGCTCCAATGTTGAACACCCATGCTTCTGATGTATATCTTCATTTTGTCATTCCATATACTGAAATTATCTCTGTTGAACTTTGGACCTTCCCTCTTCATCATTAGACTGGGATCTTTTCCTCAAGCGGTTAAACTTATAACACAGAGGACCTGGAGGACACTCTGATACCAATTGATAACTCAATGATGAATGGATAGTACCAAATTGGTACTAAGAGGGGGGGTGAATCAGTACAAACAAAAAACACAATCCTAAACTGGTTTGTCAGCAGACTCTGTGCTTTGGTAGACAAACAGTAACACCGGTCTTAAACAGAGTTCAATCAGCAAAACCCAAAATAACTAAGACAAGCATAAATCAGTTGACACTTATCTTTTCATACAATCTAATACTTCATTTCCATTTCACCCTAGTGCATGAACAGGTAATCTATCATCAAAGATATATAAACAACTAGATCAACATGATTTACTGAACAAATCACTTAAATCATCACATGAATACCACCACACATGACACACAAATTTTTCACATGGAAACCCAACTAGGAAAAACCATGGTAGGGATGAATACCCACAAGCTATTTTTGAACTCTTTAGAATTCCACTCTGTTAGGAGCCTTGTCTGGTTAAAGACTAATACAATAGGTTATGTTAGGAACCAATCCTATTAGGGATCACTCGGTTAAGGGATGGCTAGAGTACCCGGTTAAGGGTTAAACCCTGTTAAAGGTTACCTTGTTAGAGGATTTCAAGAACTCAATGGTTTTGAGTCACCCTGTTAAAGGATTTATAGTAAGCTGGTTAAAGCTGCCTTGTTAAGGGATTTCCCAACTATTGAAGTGGTTAGAGATCAATAGGTATTACAATGATCTGGTAACAACATTCAATGCCAATGCAAATCTATTTTAGCTTCTCTTCACCTTCTGCAGGTATCACTTCTCTCTTTTGGTCTAGCAAGAATCACGTATCTCTTCACTTGGATACTCACACACAACTTTTGCCAACAACCTCAGAAAGAAACACAACATCGACCTTATAGGAAAAAGATAGGTCAGTAGCATAAACCCTAAACCCTAAACCTGTTAGGTTAAGAAATTCAAACGGTTCGATCCTGACTGTTGAGCACATTGCATTAAATGCAATAGTCTTGAACCAATCTCAAGATGTTCTCCATCATTTATTTTCCATTGATTTCATGGTGGCTGATAACCCATCATGTGTTATCACCATTTACAGACTTCGCACATTCTTGAGGTAGATAGGGACAATCTCCTTCACACAAGATCCTTCACTTGAACAAGGCTGATGTGGCAACATGATTTGTTCTTCATTACAATGCTAACTCATCACACAAAGTCACCAATTGAGCCACACAGGCTTGAAGTACTTCAATCAAAAACCCTGAAGTTGAGACTACCAACCATTAGTCATACAAAGCTTCTATGTACTGGTTCCCATAACCACATGCCAGTTCACCTTGAACAAACACACTGCTTCACTTTGGCACATATACCAGTTCACAATGTTATACCAGTTCTCACATATGCCAGTTCTTGGTAACATATCGGTTCTCTCTTCTTCAGCATATTGACATCAATGACAACATACAATGTCATCATGTCCTCATACCAATTCACATAATGCCAACAAACTACTCTAGAATGATATGGGTTACTTTTCTAAGGGAGAAATCTGAGGCTTTTGAAAAGTTTAAAATTTTTAAAGCTAAGGTTGAAACTAAGACATGATTGAAGATTAAGTTCTTAAGGTCAGATCATGGTGGATAGATAATTCACATCTAGTGAGTTTAATAACTTTTGTGAGAAACATGACATAAGGAGACAATTTTCTACTCCTCGAGCACCTCAACAGAATGAAGCTGTGGAAAGAAAGAACAAAACTATCTTGGATTCTGCTAGAACCATGATAATGGAATCTAATCTACCTCATATCTATTGGAGAGAAAGAGTGAGCACAATAGTTTATAAATTCAACAGAGTTCATATCAAAGGAGAAACCGGTAAGACACCTTATGAATTATGGTTTGGTAATACACCTACAGTTAAGTATTTCAGAATATTTGGTAGTAAATGTTATATCAGGAGAGATAATTTCATTGGAAAATTTGATCCTAGATGTGATGAAGGAATATTTATTGGTTATTATAATGAAAGAAAAGCATATATATGTTATAACAAAAGATTGCAAAGAATTGTGGAGAGTGCCAATGTCAAGGTGGATGAGATGAATAGAAGTCAAATTAGAATTTATGAGCAAGAATTGATAGTGGAAATGATCATAACTGAACTTATAACACCTTTACTAGAACATAATGTTAAACTAGTTACTTCAGTAGTATTAGAGAATTCTATAGTAACTGAAAAATAGGAAAGAGGAATAGAGAGTCAGAAGACTCCTAGGTATGTAAGGTTGAATCATTCAAGAGATCAGATTATTAGGGATAAAAACAATGGAGTGATGACAAGAAGAAGATTCACAACTAATAAGGCATGTTTAATTTCTCAAGTTGAATTGGTATCAATAACTAAAGCATGTAAAGATGAATGCTGGATGAAATCTATGGAAGAAGAATTAGATAAGATAGAAAAGAATAACACATGGATTTTAGTTCCCTGACCTAAAAATAAGAATGTTATTGGAACTAAATGGGTTTTCAGGAATAAATTAAATGAAGATGGACAAGTTGTGAGGAACAAAGCTAGATTGGTTTATAAAGGATATTCTGAGAAGGAAGGAATTTATTATGGTCAAATTTTTGCACCTGTATGTAGGATTGAAGTTGTAAGATTATTTCTTGCCTATGCTGCACATAAAAAATACAAGGTTTATCAAATGAATGTTAAGTGTGCTTTTCTAAATGGGGATCTTGATGAGGAAGTTTATATTGAGCAACCTGATGGTTTTTCACTTTAAGATGATAAAAACATGGTTTGCAGGTTAAAGAAAGCCCTATATGGATTAGAATAGGCACCTAGAGCTTGGTATGCAAGGTTGGACAAATATCTTATCTATATTATAAAGTCATTGATGATGATATACTAATTATTGAGGTCTTTATTGATGACATCATTTTTGGAGGTGAAGATAAGTTGTGCATGAAATTTTCTAACAACATGGAGAATGAAGTTGAGATGTCTATGATTGGAGAAATGAAATTTTTATTAGGTTTGCAGATTACTCAGAATGTTAAAGGTATTTTCATCTATCAAACTAAGTATGCTAGAGAGTTGTTGAAGAAATTTGGTATGGAAAATTCTAAACTGGTTAGTACTCCTATAGTCGCAAGTGAGAAATTGACAAGAAAAGATGAATCTGCACCAGTAAATCCTACAAGATACAAGTCTATGATTGGAGGTCTTCTATATTTGACTTTGACTAGATTGGACATAATGAATGTTGTTTGCATTGCATAAAGATATCAAAGTGATCCTAGAGAAAATCATGAGAGTGCAGTGAAAAGGATTTTTAGATACTTACAAGGAACATCTGTATATGGTTTGTGGTATTCGAAAGATGATAACTTTACTTTATGTGCATATATAGATGCATATTGGGTAGGTGATGTTGATGACTGAAAAAGTACTTCCGGTGGAGCTTTTTTTCTTGGAAAGAAACTTATTTCATGGATCAAGAAGAAATAATCATATGCTTTTTTATCTACTATTGAAGTTGAGTATGTTGTTGCTGCTACTAACTGTACACAAGTTATATGGATGAAGCAAATGTTGAAGGACATAAAAGTGCATTGCAATGGACTGGTAGTTATTCACTATGATAACTTTGTTGCTATACACATGTCAAAGAATCCAATATTTCACTCTAAGACCAAGCACATATCTATCAAGTATAGCTTTTTGAAGGAAAAGGTGGAAGAAAATGAAGTTAGACTGATTTATGTGAACACTAAAGAGCAGATTGTAGACATCTTCACTAAAGCTTTGCCTAAAGAATCATTTGATTACCTTAGAGACATATTAGGGGTTCTTCCCCCCTAGTAGAGAAATGACTGATGTTATTTGGCATCAATCTGGTATGCATTATCAAAGATATTATTCATTTTGGATTGATGTGGTGATGCTACTACCCAGGGGTAGTTAGTCTTGTGATTCAGTGGTTTATGATTTTGCTTTGATATTTATGTCAGATTTTTGGCATTGATGTCAAAGGGAGAGAGATATTCATGTGAAAAAATTAAGGAGATATATACATTAGGGGGAGAAATTTGCAAAACTTAACTGAGATATTATCTACATGGAGATTATGGATCAGAACTTCATTGCTATATTCTTGTATGGGAGATTTGTTTGGAATTTCTTAGCACTTGGATGTTTTTCACATCTAGTGTTGCCATCAATCTCAAAGGGGGAGATTGTTGGCCATTTGGAGGAATTGATTATGTGTTGCATTGATGTTTTGTCATTGATGTCAACATTACTTGCTTTATTGGTATCCTTTTGGTACCAATAGGATGATTGGTTTCTGGCTGGTAAGATCATGATGATTCGATATACTCTGATATGCTTTGGCTTATGGAATTGACTTAGATATGCTATTCATGCTACTCAGATACACGTTCAGTTAGTTAGTTTTTATTTGGTGATTGGATGCTATCTTATATGCTAGTAAGATTGGTTTGTTGATTAGGTGAGGGTTTCACTGACAAATCTTTGTTGAAGATCTTTTGATGCTATGCATAAGTGGTGTTGGTGCGGCTTCTAGTAGATATTCATGATGCTGATGGTGATCGTGTTTCATACTTGACTGATTGGGATCATTGATTTAGCACGTGTTTACCTAAATTGGGTCCATTTCTATCTAGGTTATGGACCGACTTAATGTAATGTGTCGTTTGGTCTTCTTGATGTGTTTTCAAGATGAATTATGGGTTGGATAATATTTGTTTGGTCTCAGGCCGACATGTTTTATAATTATGTAATTGGTTTATTGTTTGGTGGCCGACCTTATTGTTTATAGTCAAGGATTTGTATATATATGATGCAAGATCTCATTGTAGATCATGAAGGGATGGTATGCAAGTGAATAATGTAATAATCATTCATGTAGAGGATTTGGTCGATCATAGGTGATCGAGTTGAGTTTATGTAAGAGGATTAAGTCATCCAGTATTGAGATTAACCAAAACTATACTCACGCATAGGAGATGCTATTATTGTAGTTCATTCTTCCTTCTGGATTGTAGTATGGATTTCTATGTAGTCAGTGAGACTCATTTTGTAATGAGCAGTGTGCTCTAGGCTATTGGCCTTCCTGTAAGTGTAGGCCCCTCAATTTGTAATCACATACTTACTGCAGAAGTATTATCTGACTGTGAGTAGGCTTCCCACCGTGGATTTTACCTTTACCAAGTTTTCCATGTACAAATATTGGTTTCATTTGGATGGTATCTATTCTTTAATTTTTTCTTGTGCTTAATTGATATATCTATTGTTTCGATAATTGTTTTATGTATTTTGGTATTGATCTTATGTGCTCCCGTATTAAATGTTTAGTTGCTTAAGGATCTGGTAATCTGGTGACAACTTATTCATCCCCCTCTCCGTTATCTTTCGGTTATTTGAACTATCTAACATAGTAGGGGGGCTAAAGGAGTGTGAAGTGAGCTGCCTGAGAACTATGATTCTGCATGGTGGGTGGGAAATGTTTAGTTCTGATAGTCAAGACTCTGACACTTTCAATGGGCCCCACTTCTCTATAGGTGTCGAAGTGGGGATGATGATGATCTAGTGGTTAATGATGGGCCACCCTATCCCCATTGATCGAATGTCCTACCTTAGTCAGATGCACACTCTATTGAAATAGATTCTCATTCCCAAGCTAGCTAACTCAGATACGATGTATGCTGCCCCGATATCCACAACTCCATCTTGAGACTCATTTGTTTTCTTAACGATCAATAGATAGAATAGGGTTATACCATCATGGACCACTAACAGGTGGAATGAGTGAATGGGAACTACCCAACCTAGCCTTCATTTATTCTTATTAGTGATCGCCAACAAACTCACTTAAGACTTTGCGATTCTCTCTCCTCATTGATGCCTCTCTCCTCATCGTATCTCAAAATACTATTATATGACTTCATAGGAGTGGGGGGGTGTGAGTGATAAAAAACCTTTAGGGTCTTCTTTCATGCCTTATCTTTGAAAGCCACTGATTCTTATCCAATAAACAAGCTGATAAATAGCCGACTGACTAACTATAGTCGACCTCAATTCTGAAGTGGAGTCTCTTTCCTATAGGCACCTTTGTGGGTTGCCAGATCCCTCCCATCCAGTGCACCTACTTCCTATCCCATACTCACCAACCATACTAGGTAATTATTTGATCCCACACCTTATTTCCCTAGAGATATAGATAGGGGCTCACTCCCCCACCCCCCGCCCCCGCATCTATAGCTATTATAAGTGCCCTACAAATGAAGTGATGGGAATGGCCTTCTCACCCAACTATCTCAGGGGTGGGTGGGAGTAGATAGTTTGCACAATAAAAAAATGGGTTTCCAATCCTAGTTTCGGGGTATCGAAGCCAATAATGACTGGAGTAACAAAAATTGATAAGGATTCGATGAAAAAGCTTTCTCTACTCCATGCAATTTTCTTATACCTCGCAATATATTGGAATAGGGCCCATATGAAGGGGATAGGGTCCAGTGGCTTGGATGGAGCACTCATAAAGCATATTATAAGCCTATAGTGGCTCCTTGGTCTAGCTCTACTCGAGGGTCCTTAAACCACCTATTGAGAAAGATCGATCACTTTGCTTGTGAACTAGGTTCTCTGATCCAATAGCTTGGCTCTCTAGGTTTCCTATCCCACTATGGCCCTACTATTCTAAAGGGAAATGTTTTAATGTATATAATATATGGTTGGATCCAACTCATGAAGGTATGTTGCAACCATGATTTATGCATGTGTGATAGGTTTGATTTTCCTAGAATTTCACTATCGATTGGCACATAAAAAATGGCTACTGTATCGATCCGACACCACTCACCTTACCTACGCAAGTTCTCAAGGTGCATATAAACACAAATCCCTCTCACTCAACCCTCTACTTTCACTTCATACATATCTTGGATATGTTGGTTTCAACTCCCAAGCACTATTGTTTTGCTTTTGAGATCTCCACCGTGACAAATTTAAGAAGGCAGTTGGCCAGATTATATACGTAACATGCCTATCGAGGTGGCAACTATCTCCTCCTATCCACACCCACCCCATTTAGAATAGTAGGGGCCATAAAACCATATAATTAAAGGGGTGGTCTGCCCACCCAACTATAGATTGGGGCAATAGGGTAGGGGAGTAGCTTAAGAGTGCCCTCGAGAAATATCAGCCCCTAGGAATGAACTAAAATTAGGCCTTATTCTAGCAGGCTGATTAATGGCAGTGTGCATGCCCCTACTATATCCTCCCACCCACCCCTGCTTTAGTAGGTAAGAAACTATAGTTCCTTAGGCCCCTTAGAATAGTAGGGGCATGCATGCAGGGTGGTTGGGAGGATATAGAGGAAGGCCTTATTCTAGTAGGTTTCAATCAAGCCCTATAGTTCCCACCTTGTAGGCCCCCTACCATTTTATAGGACATCTAGAATCTTGATTGAAAGGAAACTTTAGTCTCTTCCACCTATCCTTCCTCCCTCGACAACATTCTAGGCATGTTACGTATAGAATCCAACTCCTATAGTTTCACTGCTTCTATTGCCCCGATTGATTCCCCTGCTTGAAAAACTTTTGATCTTCCTATTGTTGGGAATAAAACTAGAAGTGAGAAAGGGTAGTATAAGTAGTGCCACCACCAAGGGCTCTATACATTCATCTAAATGATCAAGCTTGAATGTGCTTGTAGGGTTTGTTCAGTTGGGCAATTAAAATAGAATATCAAAGGATAGGTCAATCAGTTCTTCTACTCTCCACTGACATGTGGTTATAATGTTTTTGGACTCTCAAAGTGTATGCATGGGACTGATAGTGTGATCAGGATGATTTAGCAGAGTAGGGAGATGATCTGTGCTTGGCGCAAGGTAGTTATTTAGTGGTTATTTTGTGGCATGTTTTTAGAAGATACTGGGTCAGTTGTAGATTACAT
Organism: Cryptomeria japonica; assembly: GCF_030272615.1. Classification (NCBI taxonomy): domain Eukaryota; kingdom Viridiplantae; phylum Streptophyta; class Pinopsida; order Cupressales; family Cupressaceae; genus Cryptomeria; species Cryptomeria japonica. Next base: position 712,257,026 of record NC_081411.1, on the reverse strand, counting down.
CTTCTTACAATGTTTATCATTGTTAGTTTGAGATGGTTGATTGGGAGTTGGTTGCTCAGCTAGATCAACCCCTAAGTGTTGGCATCAATATTGATTATACTTGTGTTTGTGCTATTTTATTGGTGGATGATACAGAATATGGTTGGTAGATGGAGATGGTGACTAAGTCATTTTTGAGTGGGACTACATGTACATATGGATATATTTAAGGATTGAGGATAGTGGTAGGATTTAGTTGAAGAGGATTAGATGATTGGTAAGGTATGCATATAGAATATATTTGAGCACATAGGTTAGAGCTCATGCGACAGTCTAGTAGTGAGGTTGAGAGGCTATGATGCACTGGTGAGCTTGAGTGTAGTCTTTTGTAGAAGAGGATAGTGGTAGTGTTATTCAGGATTACTTGCACTTGATCAGGAATATCCCCATAGATAACATCAACTTCTAGACACTTGGTGGTTGTGTAGGATAGTACCGAGGTAGTCCAGTGGTAGTTTATGACCATAGGGAGACCCTTTTTTAGTGGAGTACCTTTTTGTTCAGGATTGATATTAGTGGTTTTTTGACTTTCTTCCAGATGTTAGATATCACTAAGGGTTTTTGCTCAACCATGAACCTCAATTCACCATAGTCTCAAGGGCGAGGCCCAAGCAAATCTCCTTTTGCTATATTGCCTATCCTAACTTTCAAAGCCTACCCTTTAGAAGTGACAAGTATGTATACACTTTCTCTATCAAACAATAAGCTTAGGAAACTGCTATTCCATCTTTCTCTTCCTCCATCGGTAAGCTTAGGGAAATTAGGAAGCTTAGATCAATCGGGAAGCCCCATAGAATAGTAGGTCTATCTCTCTAACCCACTCTAGGGTAATGATTATAAACATGTAGCAAACATATAATGATCTTATAATAAAATATAACTAACAATAATAATATAATAGTGTAACATGCCAACCACCCACCCCACAGTGCCTATTGTTAAGCACATGCCATTATGTGTGCATTTATACATGTGTGTGTGTGTGTGTGTGTCTATATATGTATATGTGTGTGTGTAGCTATACATGTATGTGTATATATATGTATGTATGTATACATACATATATATGTGTAGCGTCCGAAAATTGTGACACTTGCAATTTCGATTGCATTTGGGTCTTCACAATGGCGGCACAACGTTGAACTTGAATGGAGACCCCAAAACCTACTTGCAACACCAAAAACTGCATCTTTTTGCACCTTGGCCTGATCCTTCCTTGCACCCTGCTATCCTGGGAGGTGGGACCATGGCGCCCAGCGCCCTGGTCCTCCAGGACCATGGCACCTAGCGCCCTGGTCCCTGGCCATATTTTGGGCCCAGTCTCTTTTGGGCATCGGGTCTTTAAGTTTGCAATTCGGGAAATAATGTTTCCTGGTCGGCCTAAGGTCGGAAAAATCATTCTATCAGCCCTAATTGACAAGTATATAAACTACTTTTCCTCTCCTAGAAAGAAAGGAGAAAAGAGGCAAAAGGAATAAGAGGAAAATATAAGCAAGAGAAAGACGCGGAAGCGATATTCAAACATTCAAACATTCAAGCATTCAAGCATTCCTTCAAGCAATTGAGCATTCTAAGTCTCCATTCAAGGCTAAGTGTTGCATTCAAGACAAGGATTCAACCATTGAAGAGGAGATCACTTACAACATACAACATACAACATACCTTACACCTTCGCATGTAAGAATACAAACATTCTTACAACAAGGTATCAGTACTTCTTTACATTACAAACATTTACATTTACAACATTCTCATTTCTTGGTTAATTCCAAAACTGAGGTTTGACCTAAAGGCAAACCCCTAATCCCTAACCCCCCAATCGTCCTCTCTTTTCTGTGTGTAGGTTGCAGGTACGCGGCTGTAATTGAAGATCTGGAATCCTTGTGCAGAGACGAACAAGTCCCCCTTCGTTTCATGGATTTTTCGGAGGACCGTGTGCACGCTGGGCACCATCGTCCTGTCAACTTTCGCTCAAATTTGCAGAATAGCATTATCTCGACATTTTACTGCTAATTCCAGGTCTGCAGCTTCATCTTGTATCCCTATCTTTGTTTATAAGCAAATCTTTCTTACTTTACATGTACTCCTAGTTCAATCTTTCTATCTACATTCTTCACAAAAGAGGGTATCCTTGATGTCTTAACCCTTGAAACCCATTTAGAATCCAATCCTGCATTGTGTGGGATTAGATCTTGTGGGTTTCAACCCCTCTTTTGAATGTAAAGTCTCTCCTAAGTGAAAACCATCAACCCTAGTAACCTCCCTTCTCTCTCCTTGGAGTTGGGGAGGGGAGAACAACTAGGGTTCAATTTTTTCACTTTACATTTTGGTGAAACCGACGTGAACATCCTAATTCTGATTATTCATGGTTAGATCTGAAAAATTTGCTTCTTGAATTACATTTCCATGTTTGATCTTTTGCAAATTTTAGAGGTTGATTGCATAAAAACCCTAAAATTTTCTTTTTAGTAATTGAGCTTGTGAAATGTTTAATTGTTAATGCTTGTTTCAGATCTACTCTTCTATTGTAAATTGTCAATTCATATTTGTGCTTTAATTTTGAAAATTAAGTGGTTAAGTGCTAAAACCCTAATTTTTAAAACCTTCTTGATTCAACCTTTGACTAATAATTTCACTGATCAAAACACCTCCAAATCGGCTATAACTTTGGATTCCGCAATAAAATCACAATATCTCTCATCCCTGAAAAATTTGGAAAAAATTTGCGAGGACCGTGTGCACCCCGAGCGCCATTGTCCCTGACATTTTTTCGGAAATTTCGGGAGCTAGATCTTACTGTATTTTTCTGCTAAAATCCAGAATTTTGGCTAATTTTATCAATTTTAACACTTTCAAAATTAAAGTCAAAGTTGGTCTAGTGATTGCTCGGATAAAGGCTTATAATCATTCAAAAATTGTTGAAATTGAAATTTGTGTTAAAATTGTGTTTCTTACAGCCCTAAATCTAAAAAGTGTGTTGGCATTCATTCGAAATTTCAGTGCTTTATTCAAATTTTTGTAGTTTGTGACTTTTGAAATTAAGTGTTTAATTGCAACAACCTTGATTTCCACTTTCAAAATTGAATTTTGTGTGAAATTGAGTCAATTTTTAAAATTTCAAAACTTGCATTGCTTTTGGTATTCCCTCTAAAATCATAAAATTCAAAATTTCAGTTTCCCTCTCTTTTTCAAAATTCAAAATTTAAATTTTTCAACAATCTTGGTAGGGTTCAATTTTGAGATTGCAACTTTAATTTGGCCTAGCTATAGATCATAAAATCACTCAATTTTTTCAGATTAGCTTTAAAATCATCATAACTTTCATCCCTGAAAATTTTGAAAAAAGTTGCGAGGACCGTGTGCACTCCGTTCGCCACAGTCCTGGACATTTTTTCCGAAATTTTGGGAGATTGTCCTAATTACATTTAACAGCTTAAATCTAGGAGATTGGCTGATTTTATTGAAATTTACTACCTCTAAAAATTCAAAATCTTCTATCTCTCTTTAGTGCATGAGTTTTACAACAATAAGCACTACTTACACTATTCCTGTTAGACGAAGCCTTAGAATTAAGTCTTTCCAAGGTTTAATTACTGAGGAGATGGAACCTAACTTGAATGGCCTTTTTAATGAGGACATGGGTAATTCCTCTAATCCTCTTAATGATGAAGAAGCTCTCCATGAGGTTTCTATAGAACAACTTTCAAAATTGGATAACCAATTTGATGATTTTCGACAATGGATGTCTCAAGAATACCCTGATAGTGAAGCTCTTTCATTAATTGAGGGTCTAAAATGTATGGTTCAAAGTGATAAGAATGGAATTGATATTTTGCGTGGTATTGCACACATTGTGGATTCAAATGTGATGCCTATGAAGAGTTGTGCCAAAACTTTGGGTTATACACAACCTCCTACTCAAGTTAATCATTCTATTCCTTTGACAAATTCTATTGCTAGTATACCTACTTTTACATCAAACATAATGACTACTTCAATACAAGACATTCCACCCATGATCACCAATCATGGGGGCAATCCCTCTTCTTCAATCAACCCTCTTCCTTCATTCAATCCAACTTCCTCATTCATTCCTTCAATGAGTGTTCCTATTATATCTCCACAAATGAACATGACGTAAGGGGGAAATTCATTCAACCCTTCCATTCCTCCTTGTAGTGTTCCTCCTTTCCAATCATCTCCTATGACTAACTATCATAGTGTCCCACCACCTTACTCTCAATCAATACCTTCTTTCAATAACATAATACCTCCATCACAATCTAACACGTCTAATATGAATTCTTCGACTGAAGCGACCATTAACAATCTTGCACAAACTGTCTCTTCTTTACAGCAACAAATTGCCTCTATGAATCAATCTAAGTTTAGTGTGCCCACATTTGATGTTGGGAGCCCACTTTCTCTTGACATTGTTTGAGCTATCCCCCCTAAACATGTTGAAATTCCACATTTGGAGCTTTATAATGGTATGGGTGATCCTCTAACACATGTTAAGACTTTTCAAACAATATGTATTGATTTTGCTTATGACCAAAGGTTGCTTGCAAAACTGTTTACTAGAACATTAAGAGATAAAGCGCTACAATGGTATTGCTCGTTGCCTTCTTATTCTATTACTTCTTTTGAACAACTTGCAAATTCTTTTATTCAACAATTTCAAAACAATATAAGTCCTAAAGTTACTTTGATTGATTTAATGCATTGTAAACAAGGTGTTAAAGAAAAGTGACTGATTTCATTGGTAGATATAAGCATTTGTATGCTCAAATTTCTTTTCCAGTACCTGACAATGATATTCAAAGAATATTTATTTCTAATTTACAAAAATATATTAGAGAAAAACTTTTGTTTTCTGAGTTTACTTCTTTCCAATAGTTGTGTGCAACTCTTCACAATTATCAACTGACTGTGAGTCAAATGGAACAAGCAAATCCTATGGCTCCAAGTGATAAGGGTGATAGTAGTCAACAACCATTTGGGAAGTTTAAACCAAACAGAGAGTCAATTAAATTCAATGAAAACATCATTAACAACAATGTGAATGCAGCATCAGGTGTGCCTCCTATTTCTAAGTTTTTCAAGAAAGAAAGAAAGTTTACTCCTTTGAATGAATCATTGCATAGTATTATGAATAAGTTATTGGAACAAAATGTGCTTACTCTTCCCCCTATAAAGCAAATTGATCCTGTAAAGATTAATTCACCCTATTTTGATAACAAATCTTTTTGTCAATTTCATTGTCAACCTGGGCATGATACTAAAAAATGTTTTGCTTTAAAGGGTAAAATTCAAGATTTGATTGATAATAATACTATCTCTATTTCTGGTGTGAATGATAAAGGTAACACATCTGTAGCTCCTCCTAACCAAAATCTTCAGATTTTTACTGATCCATTACCTTCTCATACCTCTAATGTGTTTGAGACTAATGATTCCTCTTTCTCGTCTGATGATCTTGTGTCTATGACTCCGAATGTGATTAACTTTGTGGAATAGCAGAAAATCCCTAAAGAACCTTCCATCACCTTTGATTCTAGTGAAACTATCAGGGCACCTGATGGTCCTTTATATATAGTTGCAAAAGTCAAGAATACACCTTGTCGTGGAGTGCTTATTGATCCTTCTTGCATGGTTAATGTCATTACTAAAGAATTTCTTTTTACTTTGCAATTGAATCAATTGATCTATGACAAAACAAATGTGGTTGTGAAATTATTTGATACATTTTCTTCTCCTGCAATTGGTTCTATTACATTACCTATTGAGGTCCATAACAAATCCCTTGATGTGGACTTTGCTATTATTCCATCGTCCGAACAATTTCATGTGAAGCTAGGCTATCCTTGGCTATCTTCCATGAAAGCTATTTCTTCTCCTATTCACAAGTGTTTGAAATTTCCCTATAATGGTGAAGTTGTTACTATCAATCATAGTCTCTTTAAACCAGCTGAAAGAACTTCTAGCGTTCCTATTGATTATTTTTGGCTTAAACAATTCCGATCTCTTCCTCTGCGAAGTGATCATCTTTTTAAATCTTATCAAAAGTGGAGAAAAGATATGATCCTATCCCTGAGTGAACCTAGAACACCCAAACTTGATATTCCTATCATTCTTGAGAAGGAAGTTCTTCCTTTGACAGATAAAACCAATGTCTTTCCTCAAGAAAATTCCCAACCCATCCCTATGAATGTGACTATGCCTATATCTAATAAACTTTCTAAAAGTAGACCTATACCTCCTTGTCATGATGGGCTTGGTCTCCTTCCTAAACCAAATATTCCTCCCTTATATGGAGCATTTCCTCCTCCTTCCTCTTATAGAGAGAAGAGACCTTCCTCTTCTCCTATTACCCAACCTAAGAGACCACAACCTAAACACCCAAGTGATAAGGATGAGAACATTCCTCCTCCTCAATCTTCTCAACTTCCTACTAAGACTAGATGAAATCATTCTGCACGTGAACGCCGATGAAAGCATCATCTTAGAGCTCAGGCAGCTGCTTCTCAAACTTTGCAATCCCCAAAAACACCTTCAGCCAGTATTATTCCATTTTCTCCTCAGTCGAAGATTGAGCTGATATCTCCTAAGCATAAGATGCATGATGGCCTTGATCCTGTGCGAGTTAAAGATCCTATTTTTATAAATCTTGATGATGATATAGATGAAAATGTTATTCATGATGAAAATGTTACTCCTGTTCATTCTGATAGTGAATATGAATATGTTGATGTTGATAACCATTTATCTAACGAATTTTCTAAAGCACTTATCCTAGCTCCTAGACAAGAACAACGTGGCTCGGAACATGAACATAGCCCTTGTTTGGATCTTGTGATAGCTCCATTTGCTGTGTTGGATGTTCCTCCTCTAGCGTGTTTCCTACCTTCCCAAAATATTGATCAGCAAGATTGACAGGTAGATGACATGCTAGACTAGTTCATTAGCATAGCAGACTCTCTCCTCCTCTCTTGATCTCTTTTGTTACTTCTTCTATGTGATATTCTCATTCTTCTATTTGTTGTCCTTAGTGTTGTCTACTTGAGGACGATGCAAAGCATTGAGATCTCTTTTGTTCTCTCTCATGTTGACTCAAAAGACACATGTGTTCCCTTCTTCTAGGTGACCTTCCTTGATTGCGGAATGAAGAAAAATTATGCATACATAATATGATATACATGAATTATCATACAGCATACTGACCCTGAGGAAAGTGAAGTCACCTCGTGCTTTGTGTTTTGTGTCTATTATCCTTGGGCTATCTCACACTTGGGGGCTAAATCCTTGTGATAACGTGCTCCTTTCTCATTTCTTATATGTATCACTACCTTAAAGCAATCACCCCCGGTGAGGCTTGTGCAATCGCTTTAATGTAGGGGGGCATACATCCCGTTCATATCTTTTCAAGATACTTGAAATTTTCTTGACAAATTTAGCTTTGCCTTGAAAATTTTTGATATCTTTCTTGCATGACTCATAGTGAGGGAACCTTACTACTGACAGTCATGGTTCTCCCTCGTGATCTTCCCTTTTACTTTGTCAATCGAAGTCGTAAGATCCATAGTCCACTGGGGGCTTGGTGTATCTTTCCTCCTTGACGTGGTGAAAGTTTTTTCAATGTTGTTTCCTTGTACTTTATTGGAAGTATGAGCGTACGCTTATACTCCTGCTAAAGTGGGGGCTAAATGTAGCATCTTAAAATTGCGACACTTGCAATTTCGACTGCATTTGGGTCCTCACGATGGTGGCACAACGTTGAACCTGAATGGAGACCCCGAAACCTGCTTGCAACACCAAAAACTGCATCTTTTTGCACCTTGGCCTGATCCTTCCTTGCACCCTGCTGTCCCGGGAGGTGGGACCATGGCACCCAATGCCCTAGTCCCTCAGGACCATGGCACCTAGTGCCCTGGTCCCTGGCCCTATTTTGGGCCCGGTCTCTTTTGGGCATCAGGTCTTTAAGTTTGCAATTCAGGAAATAATGTTTCCTGGTCGGCCTAAGGTCGGAAAAATCAGTCTATCAGCCCTAATTGACAAGTATATAAACTACTTTTCCTCTCCTAGAAAGAAAGGAGAAAAGAGGCAAAAGGAATAAGAGGAAAATATAAGCAAGAGCAAGACGCAGAAGTGATATTCAAACATTCAAACATTCAAGCATTCAAGCATTCCTTCAAGCAATTGAGCATTCTAAGTCTCCATTCAAGGCTAAGTGCTGCATTCAAGACAAGGATTCAACCATTGAAGAGGAGATCACTTACAACATACAACATACAACATACCTTACACCTTTGCATGTAAGAATACAAACATTCTTACAACAAGGTATCAATACTTGTTTACATTACAAACATTTACATTTACATCATTCTCATTTCTTGGTTAATTCCAAAACTGGGGTTTGACCTAAAGGCAAACCCCTAATCCCTAACCCCCCAATCATCCTCTCTTGTTTGTGTGTAGGTTGTAGGTACGCGCCTGTAATTGAAGATCTGGAATCCTTATGCAGAGACTAACAACTCCCCCTTCGTTTTGCGGATTTTTCGGAGGACCGTGTGCACGCCGGGCACCATTGTCCCATCAACTTTTGCTCAAATTTGCAAAAAAGCATTGTCTCGACATTTTACTACTAATTCCAGGTCTGCAGCTTCATCTTGTATCCCTATCTTTGTTTATAAGCGAATCTTTCTTACTTTACATGTACTCCTAGTTCAATCTTTCTATCTACATTCTTTACAAAAGAGGGTATCTTTGATGTCTTAACCCTTGAAACCCATTTAGAATTCAATCTTGCATTGTGTGGGATTGGATCTTGTGAGTTTCAACCCCTCTTTTGAATGTAAAGTCTCTCCTAAGTGAAAACCATCAACCCTAGTGACCTCCCTTCTCTCTCCTTGGAGTTGGGGAGGGGAGAACAACTAGGGTTAGATTTTTCCGCTTTACAATATGTATATGTATAAATTTGTATGTATGTACACATAGATATATGTATGTACACACACACATACACCCTTTTGCATATCAAATTAAAAAAATGATTTATTATCTTTGAAGAAGATTTATATTACAATTAGAGTCCATGCCTTAGGGAAAAAAGGAGACTTGAAAAGGTTGAAAGTAATCTTAGTAAGTGGGTAGGGGAAAAAGTGAGACTAAGAAAACAAGCCCTAATCCCACTCTCATATACACACTATGGAATAAAAAAGAGCCTAGGGAGGTAACACACTTTGGCTACTTCTTGTGATGAAGAGAGAGCCAAGGATTACCTCTTAGGGTTTCTATTCCTTTGCTATAAATGAGGGGTAGAAGTGATGCAAAGTGCAGATTTGAATGATCATCCTAGAATGCAAGTATACATAAGCAACCCTAATTTGAAAATTCCTAACTAAAAATAATTGATATGCAGCTGAAAAGTATAGATTTGGAGATGAATTCAAAAGTGCACTTGTGCCAAAAATTTGAGTCAAAATTTGCGAGACAAGGGTGCCATACCCCTGTCTTGATTCTACAAACTAGAAGCTGCAATTGATAGGCTGGGATCTGAAGGTCCTAAACTACTACCCTACCAAAATCTGCCTAAAACTGAGAGGACCAAGGTGCCATTCCCCTATCCTTGGCAAGACCAGGGTGCCACACCCCTATCCCAATTACTTCTTCTCAAATCTAACCCTTGGGACTATGTTTGTGTGCTTTGTCCGTCTTGAAATTTGCAGTGACGATCGGATCCTGTACCTGCACCTATAGCTGAAAATAGGGTTTTGGGTGGCTATATGGGGTTTTGCCTTAGTCAAACCTTTGTTTTGGTGATTTCCACTTCAACAAATAGTTAATTTGTATAGTAAAATAGTGTGTGCAAGAATCTTGTGTGTGCAAGACCCTAAAATGATGAATGCAAACAATCGAGACTAACCTTATGCTTTCAATGATGTTAAGTGATCTAAAGCATTAATGTAAATCAAATTGATGTAATGAAGCTCATACAAAGATATGAAAACAACATGAAATCATACCCAACCCCAAGGGAGAGATACAAGACAATCTTCAGTCAGTGATCTCCTCTTCAAAAGCCCCCAATTCATGAAATAATGCTTGATGAATGTTGTTGAAGACTCCAAAAGATATGATCTTTCCCTGCATAGAAGGCTCATTGTGTTCGCTCCAAAAGATTTTTTCCTAGATGCCTTTAAATGAAGAAAGAGAGCTCTTATGTATGAAATCCTAGGTCTTAATTTCATGTTTAGGCCAGCCTAGGATTTTAATTTTCAGCCAATTGCTTGGGGTTAAGAATTATAATACCATAGAATTATGCTCCCAAAATTTTGGGAAAAATGTTTGGGACTGTGTTGCACTTTTACATGGTTCGACCAAGTTTTCACCAAATTTTTAGGGCTATTAGATATGATGATATTAGAGTGAATCCCAAAGTTACAATTGATTCCAAGATGTTTTGACATACGAAATTGGGCCTTAAAGGTCTAAATAAGACATAATTAGGGTTTATGGTTTATTAGAGGGATAAAGTAAAAAGGGGCACACTTAGGTAAAGGGCCCAACTTTATAACTTATGAAGTGATGAAATGTGAATTTAGATTTAATTTAATTAATTAAATGCTTAAAGAGAGTTAGAAATGCAAGATGCAAAACACACGAAGGCAGGTGCTAAACCAAGCGTGGAATTGTACCACCCTAGCAAGGGTGTACAATTTACAATACTACATTTAGCCCCCACTTTAGTGGTCATATGACACTACATGCATATGAAAGCTAAAGTATAGAAAAGTAAATATTATTTAAAAAAGGATGTACCCATAAGTTGCCAGATGAAGCCCTCGGTGATATATGTAGTACACAATTAGGAACCGCACCCTACAAAACCACGTGTTAGATCACAAAATCACCAAATGCATACTAAGGAAGGTGACGAAATTCGCGAGTGTCTATATGCCCCCCTGTTTTAGCTTGCTTACTAGTGAGGTGAAATAGGTTATCATGTTTACTACAACAAATTGTGATAAAGACTTTGATGATAAATGTTCATAATAAGGCCCGATTGTACATCAAAGAACTGTATGGAATAAATGTGGAGCAAGAGAGAAAACTCATAATCCCAATGCCACTGACGATACAAAAATCAGAGCTCCCTAGCTCAAGCTATGATAGATTAAGTAAAAATAACTAAATTAGGGTTTTTAACTTAAAATTAGAAAAAGTGAGAAAGCGCATACCTCATAAGTATGAAAGTGACACCTTCATTTGTCACTTTTTGACATTTTGTACTATTCATTGTAGAGGAGCCCACATGAAAACTATCATGCCTCGACGTCAACCTGAGCAACCCACACAGATGGAGATCCTACACCAAGTCATGCTGGCCGATAGACTTCTCAACAAGGTGAGTTTACCATCCGTTGACTCTATGTTGAACTTTCTATTGCGTTTGACTTTTAGAATGATAATGTTAGCATCCTGATTGTGAACATGCCCCCTATTTGGGCACCATGGTCCCAAACACCCTAGTCTTATCTAGGCACCCTAGTCCTTCTAGGGCGCCATGGTCCTAGAGGGGCACCCTGGTAGGACCAAGGTGCCCTAGCCCCTGCTCGAGGTGACTGAGGGTTGCATGGGATCTTGTTGACAATATTGCATTATAATAGACAATGAAAGATTGTTGGCATTTCATAAGGATATATAGAAGGTTGTTGATGATTATGGATATAACTGATTAAAGATGTTTACTGTCTTGATATTATTATTTTGTCATTGATGTCAAGAAATTGATTTTCTAATTCAGTATGATGTTGCCATATCTTGAGAAGTACGATATGAAGATTATAAAGCTGTCAATAAAAGACATAGGAAAGAATATGATGACTAAGGGGATGAATAAGGTATTCAATGGGCAACTAGTACCGAGTCAGACAATGATGAGATCATGATGTTTTATATTGTTTAAACATCATACATATGTTGTAAAATGTAAAGGTTAATACTATACTATGTTATCAAGAAAAGAACCTAGTCAGTAAACCCTAAGGTTATCGCTATCGGTTAATGAAGGCGAAATGTCTACCGAGTGAAGTTTAGTATTCACTGAGTTGTTACCAAGTTGTAACCGAGCTATAACAGAATGCATTAAATGTTTACATGTGGTATTTAATGAAGGAAGTTGATGAGTTGGAACTGATTAAATGATTGGTGAGCTGTGAATGAAGTTTGTTAATGAATCTAAGGCAATAAAAAGTTGGCATGAAGATCTACAGCTCAGATTGAACCACAATACCTTGGCACAAGTTCCAAGACTAATATGCAACTTCCTAGGTAGGGTAAAATGTTTTCAGATCGAAAGATGCATTGAACCTGGACAAGATAGAAGATCTGATGGCTATGATTGATCATGGGAAATGTAATCAGGGAGATTAAGTGGTTACCTAATTGTTTATAAATAGGAAACTATTGATAAATAATGTATGTGGGCAAGTGTATGCATAGGGATGCTACATAGTGGTTACCAAGCACAGAAGCTTGAAGACCTGTTAGAATAACAAAGTATAGAAGCCCAGCAGATAGACAAGATTAGTTCTATGTCTAGATTGTATTGAACAAATAAGAATTTGCTTTAGCATTTTAGTGAAGTTGCAGATAGATTTTATTACTGTTATTTTGTGAAAGTGACAAAAAATCTCTTAACCAAGTGGACTTAACAGTCTTATTTGTAAAACCCTCTAGCAAGGTGACATTCTAATTGAGTGTTTGAAATCCTTTAACAAGGTCACTTCTAACAAAGTGAAGATCCTAACAGATTTGAGGGAAATCCCTTAACCGAGTCACATCTAGCAATGTGTTTGTAATCTTTAATAGGATTTGCTTTTAACTAAGCATACTCTAGAAGAGTATATTTCTTAGTGGGTCCAAAATCCCATAGTGGTTTTTCCCTATTTGGGTTTCCACATTAAATCTATTTTTATGAGGTTTATGATGTTTATATGCTTTTGAGTTTGCATGTTTAGATAGTCTTGGTTATATTACTGAAGTATATGTTACCGAGGTTGAATCTGATGTTTTTATGGATGATTAAGATTGTATGATTCACCCCCCCCCCCCCCCCCCTCTCGTCTTGTTGGTTATTGGATTTTTACTTATATTAAGTATCAAAACTATCAATTGGTATCGGTGCTTTGGACTCTGGAAGGAAAATTTAAAGGCACTTGAGTTAAAGATCCAAAGATGTATAAGAGGGATGCACTGAAGCTGAACAAGTCAAGTTTCTCTACAAGCCAGAAAAGGATAAAGTTGCATCTATCAAGAGTTGAAGAATATGTTGTATACTATCTGGAGAATGATTTTGTCACACCAAGCACCTCCCCATTGACTATGGAAGAGATAAAGGCAAAGCAAGAACATATTCAAACAATGATTGAAATAACATTTGCATTGACCCATTCAGAGTTTAATGATCTAGAAGGCTGCAATGATGCAAAGGCAATGTGGGATAAGCTCATATCAGTATATGGAGGAGATGAACATGTTCAAAGAGCAAAAGTAGATAGTCTAAGAGGACAACTTGAATCTATGAGGATGAATGAAGGTGAGAACATAACTCAGTACATTACAAGACTAAAGGAGATTGCCAATCAAATCAAAGGAGCAGGTGGAACTATTGAAGAAAATGATATAACAAGTAAGTTGTTAAAAACCCTTCTACTAGCTTATGCAATCCGAGTCTCTGCAATCAATGAAATGATGTCTGTACCTAATATGCTAGTTTCTTTAGATGCTACTTGTGTGGGGGAAAAAGTGACACTAAGCAAACATGCCCTAATCTCACTTTCAATCACACACTTGTGGAATACGAAAGAGCCTAGAGGTATCACACAATTGGCTACTTCTTTTTGTGGAAGAGAGAGCCACGGGCTACCTATTAGGATTTCTATTCCTTTGTTGTAATTGAAAGATAAAATGATGCAAGTGCAATTCCTAACCCAAAGTGCAAGTATGAACTAATAACAAGATTGCAGAATTGAACTTAAACAATGGAAATCTGTAAACACAAAGACAAGGCAAGAATGTAAATGCATACCTGGAGTTAAAATCTGACTAAAAATGTTCAGGACGGGGGCGCGGATGCCACTGTCCTGATTCTGCTCCTGAAACTGCTCCGGAAACTACTGTTTTGCACTCTAGAAAACTGTCAGAAATGTTGTCTGTCAGGAGGACTAGGGTGCCTAGCACCCCTGTCCCAGGGACCAAGGCACCCAGTGTCCTTGTCCTGGCAGGACCAGGGTGCCCCATGCCCCTATCCTGGTCTTTTGCTCTGAAATTTGGTGTGGAGTGCTTTCTCAGCCTACTTTTCCCAGATCTACAACTTGCAGCATCGTCCGAATCCTGAAACCTGCACTTATATCTGAAAAGGGTATGGTGGGTGGCTATATAGGGTTTTGCCTTAGTCAAACCCCCACTTTGGTGATTTCCACCTCCACGAATAGGCAGGTTGTATTGTAAAAGTAATGTGTGTGCAGACCTTGTGTGTGTGCAAGATCCTAAAATGCAAGTAAGCAAACTAGAGCAACCTAGAAAGTAAACCCTAATTGCTTGTAAATGATAATGTAAATGCTCCAAATCAATATGCAAAGTGATCTAAAGCATGAATATAAATGATATAATGAGGCTTATGCAAAGACATGAAAACAACATGAAATCATACCCAACCCCAAGGGAGGGGTACAAGCCAATCTTCAGTTGGTAATCCCCTATTGCTCTTCAATGTCTTCAAAGCCCTAAATGGATGAATGAAATTGATGAATACTTGATAGATGGATGTTGAATGTTGTTGAAGTCTTCAAAGATCTTCTCTTTCGCTGCATATAAGGTCCTTGAAAGCCAAAATTCGGATCCTTTCAAATGAAGAAAGAGAGCTCTTATATATGAAACCCTAGGTCTTAATTTCAACTTTTGGCCGACCTAGAGATTGAATCTCTCACCAATTTCTTGGGGTTAAGCTTTAGTTTATGATTGGATCGCGCTCCTAAAATTTCAGGAAAAATGTCCGGGACCATGTGCACTCCGGGCGCCATGGTCCTGACAACTTTTCACCAAATTTTCAGGGCCATCGGATATGATGATTTTAGAGAGAATCCTGAAGTTACAGGTGATTTTGAGATGTTTTGACCCCTAAAATCAAGCCCCCAAGTTTGAAATAGGACCTAATTAGGGTTTTTGATTAAATGATGTATTGGAAGAATAAAGTGAAAAGGGCACACTTTAATGAAAGGGCCCAAC
Source organism: Cryptomeria japonica (assembly GCF_030272615.1). Lineage (NCBI taxonomy): Eukaryota > Viridiplantae > Streptophyta > Pinopsida > Cupressales > Cupressaceae > Cryptomeria > Cryptomeria japonica. The sequence goes on along the minus strand of NC_081411.1, from coordinate 712,241,693 downwards.
TTTATGATATGGGAGATGATAAAATAGAACCTTAGACCTAATTAATTTAATTAATTAAGTGCTAAAGGGGAAATGCAATGCAAAATGCAAGATGTGCCAAGGCGGGTGCTAAACTAGGTGTGAAATTGTACCACTTTAGCAAGTGCATACAATTTACGATGCTACATTTAGCCCCCACTTTAGCGGTCATATGAACACTACATGCATACGCAAGCTAAAGTACAGAAAAGTAAACATTATTTGAAAAAGGATATATCCATAAGTCTGTCGAACGAAGCCCCTAGCGGTATCTGCAGTACACAGTTAGGAACCACACCCTACAAAACACACGTTAGATCACAAAATCACCTAATGCTTACTAAGGAAGGTGATGAAAATTTGAGGGTAGCTATATGCCCCCCCCCCTATTTCAGCTTGCTAATTTTAGTGAGTTGAAACAAGGTATCATGTTTACCGCTTCGAATTGTTAAAGAATATTGATGACAAATGCTCACAAGAAGATTTGATATGAGATCAAAAACTAATGGAGAATCATTTGGTAAGAAAGAGGACTAAATCTCAATTCCAACACAACAAAGAGTGTGAAGATTTGAGAGTTCTCTAACACAAGATGAGGGATGTAAATGGAAACAAAATGCAAAGAGGAGAAAAGGAAGGAAAAAAAGCATGAATACACACATTGGTGATCCATGAGAAGAATAGTGAGAGAGAAAACATGGACTTCTTGCCCCTAGATCTTGTCTAGGTGATCCATGGGAAAAGGACATGGAAAACTAGCCCCTAGAGTCTGTCTAGGTGATCCATGTAAGGGAGGAGAGTGAGAAAGTCTAGCCTTATGCCACTAGTTCCACTCAACCTTGTGCACGTGTGTGTAAGGGAGGTTAGAAGCACCTCATAGGAGTCTATGCCCAAGTATGCTACAACCTGTATATGTATAGTACAAAAGCATGACATCTCGCTCTAAGAGTCTATGCTCTGGTTCCGAGAATAATCAGCTTACGTAAAAGAAAAATGGAGACATCTCGCTCTAAGAGTCTGTGCTCTAGTTTTGAGAATGACCCATTGCTCAAAAAGTGTAATGTTTATGTCATAAGCAAAGTAGGACAAGGATACCTACCTTCATCACAAAAGAAGATACCCCAAAAATGCAACAATGTCATAGATCCAAGCAAGAGAGTTTTACACTCTTTAAGCAAGGATAAGATAGTTGAAAAGGGATATTTTTGTAGTATGTGTAAAGGAGATCCTTAGAGGAGAAGAGATCTTTGTACAAAAGACAACTATCCCTGAGAGGAATTGTCTTAGACAAATATAACATCTTCTAGAAGAAGACAAAGAAGAGAATAAGAATGCAATACTTCCTTCTTTTGCGAGGTGAAAGTGATTCTTAATGAAGGATGACACTCTTTTTAACCCAATAGGGAGAGTGAATTCATTATGGATATATTTTACCTAGTGCAAAAGAGGTTGTAGTCAAGGACTTGCACCTCTTGTAAGAGAGAATCCTTGAACAAACAACAACAAATGCATACAGGGAATAACATCAAGTAATAAAGTTCACACCATCCACGAAATAGGAAAAGGTGGATCCTTAGATAAAAATAAGGAAAGATCATTGCCTCCCAAGGATAAGGACAATGAGAAGGACTTACACAATATTCTAGGGAGAGATTTAGACATAAGAAAAATGTACTACATACTCACATGAGTTCATGCAAGCAAGACATTAGTGTATGTAAAATGCTCCTCACAAGAAGTGGGTAGGATAAGAAAGAGAATACACATCTTCTCCCATATCTAGGAAAAGAGGATTCTAAAGAAAAGATGATCAATATTTCCACACTATTACCCCAAAGGGAAATTTTAACCATAAAAAGAAGAGATGTATGAAATCACTCCTGTCCCCATAGGAACAAGAGATAACATAGAAAATTAGGCTATTATGTTGCTTCAAAAATATGATTGCACTTGAAATTGTACCATCATGAATGACAATGAGCCCCTAGTAAATGAGCTACCAATGTCACATAATAGCCATTAATGTTATTTAAAGATATGATAGATTGAATGAGGTATTTGAATATGACATGCTAAATGCTCAACTATAAGTGAGATCAAAAACATGTATAAAGTGATAAAAATTGAAGAAGGAAAGTTACGAGAGATCTTAGAAGAAAGATGAGTGTAATTTATTAGAGCCTTATCCCTTGAGGAAAGGAATTTATGATGAATAGCAGATAAAGATTCATAATTGGATTTAGAAATTTGAGGGGAGTCATAAAGAGATTTGTCCATCGCCAAGATTTCCTTATGAGGGGAATGAGAGTTGATAGAAGTAGAGGATGATTTAGTTGAAGTGAGATCATCATCACTACTAAATATAGCATTCACATTGAGAGATGGTCTTTTAGATGCTTTGGTGGGCTTAGAAAGATTATATCCAAGTCCAAATGAATATTCATGCATGTTATGTTCTAAAGGAACTTTAATTCCTTGTTCATTTGTGCCACAACCATTTCCACTATAGCCACTCTTAGCCAAAATATGAAAACCATGACCATAACGATTAGCCATTTTAGAAAGAGAAGGTGGTTTTTCATAAGACAAAGAATCAAATCCTTCAGAATTAGAGGTGTGAGGAGAAGAAGTTTGAGAAGCGGCCACAAGATTATTGCTCATAGGTTCAAGTAAGACTGATTGATCTCTAGTTTCTTCCTTCTTTTTAACTTTAAGCTCTCTAGGAGGAACCCTATACTCACCTACAAAGGTGGGATTGAAATCAAGAGATCCCCAATCATCTTCTACGAGAACCTTCTCAGGATCAAAAGCCTTTTCATGTGTAGATTCAAGTTGAGAAAAATCTTCTTCAGGAACTTCAGACTCATCCAAAAAATTTTGATTATCAGAGGGTGATGATTCATCCATAGGTATCTTGTTTAATGAGTCATCACTAGAAGAGGAAGGCTTCGAAGAACTCCCTTTGGAAGTAGATGTTTACAAACAAGCTTGAAAATTAGTATCACCTATCAAGGTATATGTATTATTGTTATAAATAAATTTAACTTGTCTATGCAATGTAGAAGGGACAGCTTGCATACTGTGAATCCAAGGTCTCCCTAATAACAAGTTGTATGTTAGATTTCCTGACATAACATGGATAGGAGTAGGCAAAGTAATAGGTCCCACTGTGATGGGTAAGGTGATGATACCTAATGAAGACTTAGCCACATTATCAAAGCCTCGAATGGGATGAGAATCAGGCTCAATAAGGGATGTATCCACATTCATCTTATGCAATAGATTAATGCTACACACATTAAGGCCAGAACCATTATCTACCAGTGTTCATCTTATAGCAGTGTCATTAATGATAACCACAATCCTCAAGGGATCATATTGATGTTGAGTTTCACTAGTAGGCAATTCATCTTGAGTAAACACAATTTGAGCTTTAGGATTCATCACAGAGTTAACCAAAGACACTATATTACTAGATGTATTAGGTGGAGGAACATTCAAATCTTTCAAGGCATCTTGTAACATTCCATGATGAGCAGAAGAAGTTTGGATCAAATCCCAAAGGGATATCTTAGCAGGAGTAGTTTTAAGTTGTTCTATGAGATCATATTCCTTACTAAGCATTTGTGAAATATGAGGAGCTTGAGGAAGCATAGGTTGGGGAGGAGGAAGCGAAGTTGGGATAACTAGAGGAGGATTAGGTTGCCTATTGTTTCTTGTGTTATAGGTATGAGCAACTGCATTATAACTCTCTCTAGTCAGTTGCTTAGCATACTCATAAGGGCTCTTAGAAGAATAACCTCCTTGCACAGTAATAATAGGTTTCTTAGAAGTGCAAAAAGAATCATTAGCATAACCACCTTGAACCACTAAGATAGGCTTATTTAAAGGTTGAGAATTTTGAGAAGGACAAGCACCTTGGATAGTGAAGAGAGGTTTGTTAGGTGTTTCATTCACATGTATCAAATTTATTGAGGATGGTTTAGAGGAATGAACAAAAGTGTTGGAAGAATTATTGATAGTCTTCTCTTGCACTAAAATCTTATCACGGATTAAATCAATTTCAGGAGAGAGACAAGGGGTAGGCATTGATGTTCTAGTAGGAAAAGTAATACTAGGAAAGGTCATATCATCCTCTATCCTCAAATGATCTACATGGGGAATAAACTCTCTAGGAGAAGGATCGACATTACTCTCTAAAGTCTCACTTTTGAGAGGGAGATCTTTGAAAGAGATGTTAACCATCTTGCTTTGAACTAGGGTTTCCTTATGAGTAGAACCAAGTTGAGGAGAGGGAGATGCTTTATTTTTAGAGGGAGAATGATTGAGATTCAAGGAAGGTGAGAAATTATCAAGGGAGAGAGAATAATCTACACCTTCTTCTAATGGTTCATCCCAAATAGTGAAGTGGTTGAAAGGAATGTTTGAAGTATTGTCAATCTCGGGAGAGGAGATAACATTGTTTATTAATTCCTCATCCTTAGGAGGGAGAGCATCAATAGATGTGTTAAACTCATCTTCTTTCCTCAAAATATGTTCAATATGATCTTTAGGGGAGAGAGAATTAAGGAAATTGCTTATTATTTCATCTTCTTTCTCTAAGGGATGCTTATGGGTAAGACAAACTTTAGGAGAGGGGTAAGCATTTATCATTAATTCATCATCTCTAGTGGGAATTTTGTTGGAAAAGGAAATGCCATCACTAGGAAATGTAGGGATAATGTCATCTTCTTGCACAAAAGGATCCTCATGAAGGGAGTGTTTTTTAGGAGGAACATGAACATATTTCTCCAAAGATTCATGCTTAGGAAGGAGATCTTTGAAAGAAGTGTTCATAACCTCTTGTTGCACTAACATGCCCCCATTGGAAGGACCAAATTTAGGAGAAAATAAGTCAATGTCCATCAATACCTTTTTACTTAGAGAGGCATCATGGAGGTAAGATGAAGTAACATTAAGAAAGGTGTTTATGATATCATTCTCTTTCTCTAGGATAGCTAAATAGGAAGGGCACATTTTAGGAGAATTGTCAAGATCACTCTTAAAGTTTTCATCATTAGAGCATGGGAGAGTCTCAAAGGGATTGGTAGCAACTTTTTAAGCACTAGAATGTTGTTATAGATTGGGGGAGGTTCTTTAGGAGAAGGAAAAATTGAAACAAGGGAAGCTAACCCATTATCACATCTATGAAATGAATGCATCATGACAACAATTTTCCTCTTTCAAATGATAACACATGAAAAATAGAAGGAAATGTTTAATTTTAACCAATGCAAGCACTTAGAATTTAGATTTAGAAAATTAAATTTATGATTCAAATGAGTTCCTAAATCATATTTGAAATTATTGATCCCAATTAAGCTATCCACAAGTTCAACTTTGAATTGAAAAATTAGGGTTTTAGCAAAAATTTCCTCTAAATTTTTTTTTTGAATCTTGCAAGAAATTAAAACTTGTAAATAGCATAAACACTCAAATTTGAAAACATAAATCAGAATTAGAGAAGATTGGAATTCACACCGGGTTCACCAAAAATGTGTGGGGGAAAAAGTGACACTAAGCAAACATGCCCTAATCTCACTTTCAATCACACACTTGTGGAATATGAAAGAGCCTAGAGGTATCACACAATTGGCTACTTCTTTTTTTGGAAGAGAGAGCCATGGGCTACCTATTAGGATGTCTATTCCTTTGTTGTAATTGAAAGATAAAATGATGCAAGTTCAATTCCTAACCCAAAGTGCAAGTATGAACTAATAACAAGATTGCAGAATTGAACTTAAACAATGGAAAGCTGTAAACACAAGGACAAGGAAAGAATGCAAATGTGTACCCAGAGTTAAAATCTGACTAAAAATGTTCGGGATGGGGGTGCGGGCGCCACTGTCCTGATTCTGCTCCTGAAACTGCTCCGGAAACTAATGTTTTGCACTCTAGAAAACTGTTGAAAATGCTATCTGTCAGGAGGACTAGGGCACCCAGCGCCCCTATCCCAGGGACCAGGGTGCCCAATGCCCCTGTCCTGGTAGGACTAGGGTGCCCCACGCCCCTGTTCTGGTCTTTTGCTTTGAAATTTGGTGTGGAGTGCTGTCTCGGCCTGCTTTTCCCGGATCTACAACTTGCGACATTGTCCGAATCCTGAAACTTGCACTTATATCTGAAAAGGATATGGTGGGTGGCTGTATAGGGTTTTGCCTTAGTCAAACCCCCGCTTTGGTGATTTCCACCTCCATGAATAGCCAAGTTGTATTGTAAAAGTAATGTGTGTGCAGACCTTGTGTGTGTGCAAGATCCTAAAATGCAAGTAAGCAAACTAGAGCAACCTAGAAAGTAAACCCTAATTGCTTGTAAATGATAATGTAAATGCTCCAAATCAAGATGCAAAGTGATCTAAAGCATGAATACAAATGATATAATGAGGCTTATGCAAAGACATGAAAACAACATGAAATCATACCCAACCCCAAGGGAGGGGTACAAGCCAATCTTCAGTCAGTAATCCCCTATTGCTCTTCAATGTCTTCAAAGCCCTAAATGGATGAATGAAATTGATGAATGCTTGATAGATGGATGTTGAATGTTGTTGAAGTCTTCAAAGATCTGCTCTTTCGCTGCATATAAGGTCCTTGAAAGCCAAAATTCAGATCCTTTCAAATGAAGAAAGAGAGCTCTTATATATGAAACCCTAGGTCTTAATTTCAACTTTTGGCCGACCTAGAGATTGAATCTCTCGCCAATTTCTTGGGGTTAAGCTTTATTTTATGATTGGATCGCGCTCCTAAAATTTCGAGAAAAATGTCCGGGACCATGTGCACATCGGGCGCCATGGTCCTCTCCGGGCGCCATGGTCCCGACAACTTTTCACCAAATTTTTAGGGCCATCGGATATGATGATTTTAGAGAGAATCACAAAGTTACAGGTGATTTTGAGATGTTTTGACCCCCAAAATCAAGCCCCCAAGTTCAAAATAGGACCTAATTAGGGTTTTTGATTAAATGATGTATTGGAAGAATAAAGTGAAAAGGGCACACTTTAATGAAAGGGCCCAACTTTATGATATGGGAGATGATAAAATAGAACCTTAGACCTAATTAATTTAATTAATTAAGTGCTAAAGGGGAAATGCAATGCAAAATGCAAGATGCACCAAGGTGGGTGCTAAACTAGATGTGAAATTGTACCACTTTAGCAAGTGCATACAATTTACGATGCTACACTACTATTGGTAAGCTACATGCATTTGAGTTAAGTAATCTTCATATTAGTGGATCTTTGGTAAATAAAGTTGAATCTGCATTTAGTTCTTTTCATCTTGATGAATCTAATAATTTCAATGAAAGAACGTATAAGTACCCTGAAGGAGATCACAGTGGAGCAAGTGAAAGATTTCGTAAGAACATGGAGGCAGTACACAAACTGTATGAGTAAATCAAAAAGCAAGAAGAGTTTGAAGCACTATTAGCCAAAAGGTTACCGAGAGGCAAAGGTAAGTATAAAGGAAAGATGCCTTTGAAATGTTTCAATTGTGATAAGATAGGACATATGGCTTCTAACTGTCCTGACAAAGATTCTACTGAAAAGAGAGATTACCAAGATGACAGACAGAAAGATAATCATTACAGAGGACACCGAGACTTCAGAAGAAGAGATAGAAAGACATGCTTAATAGCTGATGAGGAATCCAACAATGATAAATCAGATGAGATTGATACAGAGGAAGTAGTTTATGTGGCTATCAAAGATGGATCAGATGAAGAAATGTATGAAGAAAAATCCCTAATATCTCACATAAACACTAATGATTGTTGGATTATAGATAGTGGATGCTCACATCATATGATAGGAAATAAACACAAGTTTGTTATATTAGAAGATTATGATGGAGGCTATATCAAATTTGGTAATGATGCACCATGTCCGGTGAAAGGTAAAGGATCTATAACACTTCTTGATAATGCAAGATGCAATGATGTTTATTGTGTTGAAGGTTTGAAATACAATTTGTTGAGTGTAGCACAGCTAAACAATACAAGTTACCGAATAGAATTTTAGAAGGGAATTGTCAAAGTTCATGACAAGAATGGAAAGTTAGCTGCTACTGGGACACAAACAAAAGGTCACACATTTCATCTTGACTCAACTCGGAATAAGTGTTTGCATACAAAGTTAGATGATACTTGGTTATGGCATAAAAGGTTTTGTCATGTCAATTTGCTAATCTGATCAAAATAAGCAAGAACCACCAAGTAAGAGGTCTACTGAGTCTTGAAAACCTAAGAATGTTATGTGTCGAGGATGCCAGATGGGTAAGATGACAAGATCAAGCTTTACAAGTAAGTCTTACACTTCTAAGGGAATTTTAGATCTAGTGCACACTGATCTTTGTGGTCCTATGAAAGTTCAAAGTTATTATGGTGATAAATATTTCATATTATTTATGGATGACTATTCAAGGATGATGTTAGTAATGTTTCTAAAAGAAAAATTAGAAGCTTTTCAAATGTTTAAATGGTACAAGGCAAGAGTTGAAAATGAAACAGGAAGACAACTAAAATGTCTTAAATCAGATAGAGGAGGAGAATTCACATTTGATGAGTTCAACTTATTTTGCAATAATCATGGTATTAAAAGACAAGTCTTTGCACTGAGAACTCCACAGCAGAATGGAATAGCTGAGAGAAGAAACAGATCTATTGTGGATTGTACTAGAACATTGATGATTGAAAAGAAGGTGCCACAAACATTTTGGAGAGAAGCAATAAGCACAATTGTTTACACCTTGAATTGAGTTCAATTGAAGAAAGGTACTTTGAAGACACCATATGAAATCTGGTATGATAAGAAACCTAATGTAAGTTATTTTAAAATCTTTGGAAGTAGATGCTATGTTCACAAAGATGATAGAAATGGAAAATTTGATTAGAAAAGTGAAGAAGGAACATTTCTAGGTTATTCTTCTAGAAGCAAATCATTTAAATGTCTTGTCAAATCATCTAACAAAATAGTAGAAAGTGCAAATGTGAAAATTGATCAATTTGCAAAAAGAAATGATGAAGAAAATTCCAAGGAACTAGAAGACTATGATGAATTTGTCTATGTTCAACTGAGAAGTCTTACCGAGAAGACTATTGAAGAAAATGAAGAGAATATCTAGTTACCGAATGATGAAGAAGATCCTATAGAGCCTACCGAGACTATATTAGCCAAGTATGTCAGAAGACTTCATGCACCAAGTTAGATTATAGGAGAAAAGGATGATCCAGTGATGACAAGGAACAAACTGAGACAGAACACATGTCTGATATCTGAATCTGAACCGACAATAGTGAAAGAGGCATTTAATAGTGAAGATTGGATAAATGCTATGACAGAAGAGATTGATCAAATCAAGAAGAATGACACATGGACACTAATCCCAAGACCAAAGGAAAAAAATGTAATCAGTACAAAGTGGATTTTTAGAAATAAGCTAAATGAAAAAGGAGAGGTCATTCGAAACAAAACAAGACTAGTTTGCAAAGGTTATGCTCAAGAAGAAGGAATTGATTAAGGTGAAACGTTTGCACTTGTTGCTATACTTGAAGGAGTAAGAACATTGTTGGCATATGTTGCTTTCAAAAATTTGAAGGTATATCAAATGGATGTCAAATCCGCATTTCTGAATGGAATATTAGAAGAAGAAGTTTTCATTGAACAACCTGAAGGATTTGTTGAAGACAATAATAAAGATCAGGTATGTAAATTGAACAAAGCTTTATATGGTTTGAAACAAGCACCAAGAGTATGGTATGAAAGATTGCACTCTTATTTGATTAAGATTGGTTTTATAAAGACAAGTGAGAACAACAACATGTACATGAAGAATGATGAAAATGGAATACTGATCTCAGCCATATTTGTTGATGATATTATATTTTGTGGCAATGACTCTTTATGCAAGAACTTTGGAAATGAAATGTGCAAAGAATTTGAGATGTCATTGATCGGTGAGATAAAGTATTTATAGGTTTACAGATACTACAAATGAAAAATGAGATTTTCATTACTCAATCCAAGTACATAAAAGAAATCTTGAAGAAATTTGGAATGGAGGATTCAAAACCAGTAAGTACTCCTATGACTACCAACTATAAATTGTCAAAGAATGACGAATCTGCATCTGTTGGTGAGACACTTTACTGATCTATGATTAGAAAGCTACAATATGTTGTTCACAGTAGACCAGATATAGCACATGTAGTAGGTATAGTTGCAAGATTCTCTGCAGATCCTAAGGAAACACACATGACAACAATCAAAAGAATTTTTAGATACTTGAAAGGCACTGAGGATTATGGCTTAGTATATCAGAAAGGAAATTATTTTGATTTAAAATTTTATACTGATGCTGATTGGGCAGGCAACATTGATGACAAAAAAAGCACAAATGGAGGAGCTTTCTTTTTAGGAGAAAGACTAGTGAGTTGGCTTAGCAAGAAATAAGGATGTGTTTCATAGTCAACAACAGAAGCTGAATACGTTGCTGCAGCATTGAATTGTACCAACGTTGCATGGATCAAACAATTGTTGGAAGGTATAAATAAGAAAGTTAACGAGCTAGTAACTATATTATGTGACAATACTAGTGCCATTAATATTTCAAAGAATCTTTTAATGCACTCTAAGACAAAGCACATATCTATCAAATATCATTATCTTAGAGAAGAAGCTCAAGAGAAGAAAGTGGTGTTGGAGTATGTTAGCACAAAGGAACAAATAGTAGATATATTCACCAAGCCACTACCAAGGGACACTTTTGAATATCTCAAAAGTAAGTTAGGGGTCCTACCCCTATCTTCTACTCACTGACCGAGTTTGGTGAAAGCATCAATCTAATAACTCTATCACATATCTTTTGGGAGTTGATGCTAATTTATACACTTTAGGATGTTTTCTAAAGGTGTACAAGAATAATATAGGGAACAGGAATTGAAGACAAATGCTCTGACCGAGACTTAGTTGATACACAATAGCAAGAAATCACTTACAAAAAGTAATTATGTTTTAGTTCTTTACTTTTTGGCATTATTGTCAAATGGGGAGAAGACCTACAAAGGGGGAGAAGACTAATATAGAGGAAGAAGACCTATCAGGGGAGAAGACTAAAAGAATACTGAGTAGACTATAGATTGAAAAGAAGAAAAGAGGAGAAGTCTAATGTATGGGGGAGAACATTTCAGCATTTCAGAATCACAACATTCTGAATTTTTAAAGGTCAAATCAATTGGTTTTGCCATCAATGCTAAAAGGGGAGATTGTTGGCAATATTGTATTATAATAGACAATGAAAGATTGTTGGCATTTCATAAGGATATTGAGAAGGTTGTTAATGATTATGGATATAACTGATTAAAGATGTTTACTATCTTGATATTATTATTTTGTCATTGATGTCAAGAAATTGATTTTCTAATTCAGTATGATGTCATATCTTGAGAAGTATGATATGAAGATTATAAAGTTGTCGGTAAAAGACATAGGAAAGAATATGATGAATAAGGGGATGAATAAGGTATTCAATGGGCAACTAGTACTGAGTCAGACAATGATGAGATCATAATGTTTTAGATTGTTTTAACATCATACATATGTTGTAAAATGTAAAGGTTAATACTATACTATGTTATCAAGCAAAGAACCTAGTTGGTAAACCCTAAGGAACCTAGTCGATAAACCCTAAGGTTATAGCTATCAGTTAATGAAGGTAGAATGTCTACCGAGTGATGTTTAGTATTCACCAAGTTGTTACCGAGTTGTAACCAAGCTATAACAAAATGGATTAAATGTTTACATGCAGTATTTAATGAAGGAAGCTGATGAGCCGGAACTGATTAAATGATTGGTGAGCCATGAATGAAGTTTGTTAATGAATCTAAGGCAATGAAAATTCAGCATGAAGTTCTATAGCTTAGATTGAACTGCAATGCCCTGGCACAAGTTCCAAGACTAATATGCAAGTTCCTAGGTGGGGTAAAATGTTTTTAGATCAAAAGATACATTGAACCTAGACAAGATAGAAGATATGATGGCTATGATTGATCATGGGAAATGTGATCAAGGAGATTAAGTGGTTACCTAATTGTTTATAAACAGGAAATTGTCGATAAACAATGTATGTAGGCAAGTGTATGCATAGGGATGCTACATAGTGATTACCGAGCATAGAAGCTTGAAGACCTGTTAGAATAACAGAGTATAGAAGCCCAACAAATAGACAAGATTAATTCTATGTCAAGATTGTATTAAACAAATAGGAATCCACTTTAGCATTTTAGATGTGAATTTGCAGATAGATTTTATTATTGTTATTTTGTGAAAGTGACAAAAAATCTATTAACCGAGTGGACCTAACAATCTTATTTGTAAAACCCTCTAGCAAGGTGATATTCCGATTGAGTGTTTGAAATCCTTTAACAAGGTCACTTCTAACAAAGTAAAGATCCTAACAGATTTGAGGGAAATCCCTTAACCGGGTCACATCTAGCAATGTGTTTATAATCTTTAACAGGATTTTCTTTTAACTAAGCATACTCTAGAAGAGTATAATTCTTAGTTGGTCCAAAATCCCATAGTGGTTTTTCCCTATTTGGGTTTCCACATTAAATCTGGTGTTATGAGGTTTATGATGTTTATATGCTTTTGAGTTTGCATGTTTAGATAGTCTTGGTTATATTACTGAAGTATATGTTACCGAGGTTGAATCTGATGTTTTTATGGATGATTAAGTTTGTATGATTCACCCCCCTCTCTCATCTTGTTGGTTTTTGTATCTGTAATTATATTAAGTATCAGAACTATCAAATCAGACATCTAATGTTAAGAATATATATTTTTGATTAGATGATGATGATTAATGAACAATTACTAATGATTGGATTGTTTCATTTTGCAGATTCTCCCCTACATGCAACAACACATTGCTAGCCATAAATTTTGGAGCTTTTGGAGTTAGATTATGAGGCTCACGCTAGAGGATAGAGAGCTGCTACATGTAGTAGGACTATGGTATGTGATGGTCATCCCTGCCATCAAGTTCCAACTCTGAATGTTGATGGCACTGATGGAGAGATAGGATGCAAATACTTCCACCTTTCTCCTACCAATGGGAGAGATGATGATCACTCTAGAGGATGTGTATTGCATACTCTATCTACCTATTAGAGGAGAGACGATGATGTATCAAGATAATTGCACTGCTACTGACTATAGGAGGGAGAAGATATACTGCATTGGGGGAGAGATACCTGGTGAGATGAAAGGTCACATTATGATTAGTTGGCTTCTACACCCCACCAATGTGGTACCATTAGTGAGACAACTAATGATATCTACAATACCATTAGTTGTGTCCCCTAATGGGCACAACACACACAAGCATGGAGGTATCACTTATGTGGTGAGAGCTATGGAGCGACATAGGAGGGTATTCTCCTGGGGGTGGAGCATGCTATCCCACCTCTATCATCACCTAGGAGATTACATTTTTGGACAAGGATTAAACTTGATGACCTGCACACTGCTAAAAATTTGGATACTTGAGCACATCACATACACTAGACTAGCTAGGGTTCCCATTGTTTTGGTTCCAGAGAAGCCTAGGGTGTTCATGTATCCCCTTACCCATGAGTGGAAATTCAAAGACTTTCTTTATTAGAGGGTGACTTTTGATAGATTGATGACAAATGTGATCAGATGGAGGCCATACCTTAGGATGTACATGTGGGCAGGTATACATAGGCTGCTATTTTTCATGCAAAGAAACAGTCTTTTGAAGGGATGATATAGCCACATTGTAGTCTCATTCTACTTCGATCAAGTTTGGTGGTAGTTTGGGTTTGAGCAGTGTGTCCTTGCAGATGTGCCTATTTACATTTGTTACTCACATGTGACCCCCAGGCTAGGAGCTATTCCAAGGCCTACCAGTGACACGATTGAGATCAAAGACTGAGATGGGTCAGATCAGAATGTCACAACTGACTATATAGATAATGTGGGTGCACATTGATGGTACGTCATATGGTGGGGTAAGGTATACCCTGGAGCTATCTTTCTTGGAGAATTCCTTAGAGGAAAGCCTCGACCATGAAGACATCAATGGACCTTTGTGAGGTAGACACAGATGATCATTAGGATGATGCAAGAGAATAAGATGATAGTGGTGATGGAGATGATCCTGATGCAAGAGAGGGAGATCAAGATGGTGATTTTTTCTGATTAATTAGAAAAATAGGTTTTAAGGACCCAAAACCTTTTACATAAAGATCAAAAGATAGTTCAACAAAGATCAACTAGACCAACATAAAGAGAATAGAAAAAAGACTGGAAAGAGAGTCAATGACCTAATTGGATAGCAAAAAACTAGGAACAACAAAGTAGTTAAGACCTAGATAGCTAGCAACACCTACATAGACTTAAGAAGTTCAAAAGCCTTGATGACCAATAGGTCATAATTTGTCGACACAACTTTGAGCTCTTTGATTTCCTTGTTTGGATTTTTCTCCCTCTTCTTGCCTCTAGTCCTCGTTCTTGGTCCTTGCACACCTTCCACACCCTCCATGTCAGGTTCCTTCTCAAGGGATCCCTTCTCATTCTCTAGCTTATTGATCAGGATTTTGATGTTGTTAGGTGAGGCCTTCAGAATGTTATAACTTTGTTCAACAATGCTTCTAAGACATGTATTGATTTTGTTGAGTCTATTTTTAGCATCCACCATTCTCTAGTCCCTAACGGTGTCATTGTTTTTTATTTCCTCTAGGGCCTTATCCAATTTCTTAAACCTTGGATTGAAGGTGTCCCTAATCTCTTTAGCTTTGGCAATAGCCTTTCCCAAATCATCAACATACTCAGCCATGGATTTACCTTCATCGATGCTAATAGTCTCTAGAATTTGAATCCTATGACTCAAGTTCTTGTTTTTCTCCACAGCTTTCTTGTGACTATTTATGAGCCAGTCAAGGGTGTCCACAAAACCCTTCAAACCCTTAGCAGAAGGGTTAGAAGGGGGAAATTTTTCACCAACCCTGGCTTGATCAGTTTTGGGGCCTTCTCCACTGGTATTGTGTTCGGCATCACCACCAACACTCTGGTTGAAACCATCCCTCGTTATCTCCTCCTCAATTTTTTGGTCCACAACATAGTCCTTTCTCTCCTCTTTGTCCTCTGACTTCAACTTAGAATTGCCCCGCCTTTTCTTCTTTTTCCTTTTCTGAAAAGAATATTTAGGTTTCTTCTTCTGAGGGGACAAAGAGTCATCCTTTTCAAAGTTATCAGAGACCTCCTTCGAGGAGGAAGAGTGAATCTGAAAGACCTTCTCTTTTCTTTTTTTCTTTCCCTTGGAAGAGGACAACTTACTACTCTCCTATTTTCCTTTCTTACCCAATTCAACCTCAGAGTCCTCTAGGCTCTCCTTAGTCTGATTTTTCAAATCACTAGTAGAATCCTCATCCACAAAAAAATTAGAGTTACCCTTCCTCCTCAGAATCAGAGACAGAAAGCTGCGGGTGGGCGATTTGATTAGCTTCAATATGATCATATATTAGAACCATTAGACCTTGGTGCATAGTAGTGTCTCCCTTAGGGTTCTCTCTATGGACTTTGATAGTGGCATTCATAAAGAAAATAAAGAAATAGGGTATGTTAACTTTGTCTTCATACTTGAAGTGGTTGAGCAACACGAAATGGTAGCCATAGACTTTGGTAAATTTGTCATCCAGAGTGATGTAGTGCATGATTGCAAACAAAACCTCACTCCAAGGCTTAACAAAGACCCTGGGAGGGTAGTAGGTCTTTCTAAGCTTAACCAGGCACTTCTTCTCCTTAGTAGTTTCAAGGTATTTCTCAGTGGCCTCCTTGCTAAGATTTTTGTCCCTGTAGAAATTACTTCCCTCCCTCTAGAGACTCGTCAGTTGAGCAATGAGGTCTTCGTCAATGGTGATAGTTTGATCTTTGATTTTTAGGGTGACCTTCCTCCAGTTTTTGGTGAAAAACTTAGTGATTTTAGCATCCCTCCCATGGAGTCTTTCCATGTACTTTGTTAGCCCACCCTTATGCAAGATACTCTAGATCCTCCTTTTATTTCCATTCTTTACAATTACTAGACTCCTAGCAATACCTGTTACCTCCCATGATTTCATAGCTCAAACTAGAAATTCAAGAGTTGTAGATAGCTAATGGAAAGAAATCTCTAGATGCAGCCCCAGAAACCCAAAAAGTGTCGGAAAAGGTGGCATTCGTCTTATCATTATTGGTACTGAGATAATAATAATTAATATTATCCCTCCAAGTCATGTTATTGATCACTATATAATCCATTTAAAATCTTTGAGGTGTATTTATATCGATCCATGAAGATTATCACTTTGACATCATTAAGAAGACCCTCTTCACCCTTCCAGGTAATCATGTTGTCATGAGTGACCGCCATGTTAGTTGCCCAATCAGCAGGGCCATTTGCTTCCCAATAAATGTGAGAGATAAAACATTTATCAAAGGGTTTAATTAGATCCCTAGTAGCCTTAATGATATTGTTGATAGTCCATGAGGGCTTGGTAATTCCTTTAAGGTAGTTAATGATATTATTAGAGTCTCCCTCAATCCAAAGGTAAGGACAGTTCCACCTTTTAGCCAGAAGGATGCCTTGAAGAGAACCCATAGCTTCTTCCATATGGTTCATTTGGAAACCTATAGGAATAACAATGATTTCCTTACAAATGCCTTTTTTATCTTTGAGAATTGCACCACATCCTATTGATCCAGGATTGCCTTTAGCAACACTGTCAAGTTGATTTTGAACCATTCAGGAGGGGGAGAATACCGCTTAGCTTCAAGTCTCTTACTTTTTTAGTATCAATCCTAACAACACTCTTCAGTTTCCAGGAGTTGAGGATGTGAGCTTCCAGATAATTAACAAGAGTGCAAGGTTCTCCAATGATCCTAAGGTTCTCCACTATAGCCCTTTGATTTTTCTGATAAACAATAGCCTGGGGGAGAGAAGTATCGCTAAAGATGTAGTTGTTCCTTTCTTTCTAAATCCCCCAAAGGATGTGAGGAAGAGAGAGCTACCACAAAGATCTCAAAGAGGGATTAGACCAATGGTAGCTCCAAGAATAGAACAAATATTGAATAGAGTTAAGGAACACCCATACCATACAAAAATTCTGAAGAAATATTTCCCAAATAGAGACAGTGAAAGAATGGTGAATAGACAAGTGGTCCACAGACTCTTCCTCCTCATGACACAAAACACACCTATTAGGGAGATTAAAACCTCTAATCTTTAGGTTGTCTAGTGTCAAAATTTTGTTTTGGAGAATATTCCAATAGAAGATATTGATCTTCGGAATAAGACCCTTAATACAAGC
This sequence comes from Cryptomeria japonica, assembly GCF_030272615.1. Lineage (NCBI taxonomy): Eukaryota > Viridiplantae > Streptophyta > Pinopsida > Cupressales > Cupressaceae > Cryptomeria > Cryptomeria japonica. The sequence continues at coordinate 712,224,275 of NC_081411.1, read as the reverse complement.
TTTAGAACATAAGGGGTTCTCTGAGGGGGTTGGAGTCAACACTCTATACATGGAAGAAAGAGGAAGGTTGCCTTTGGGATCAAGTTTCCAAATAAGAATATCTTCTTCATTATTCAGCCAAGTAGAAAACAAGTATTTCTTGAGATTGATGAGGTCAGGGTGTATACCTTCATATTTTTCCATTTGTCACCTATCTAGTACCCCTCAACCAAGGAACCAAAAACTCTTTTACAAGGGGAAACAAAAGGGGCCCAATCAAGGATTTCCAGAAAAGGCTTATCAAGAAACCAAGGATCTTCCCAAAATCTGACTTTCCTACCATTACCAACTCTCCATTTAACCCCTTTAGCGATGTTATCTTTACACTTTGAGGCATGGTTCCAAATGTGAGATCCATTGATGTTGAAATTAGTGTTGATGAAAGAGAAAAGAGATGAAGATAAGAGAGGATACTTCTCCAAATTTCACACCACTCACTATCAGAGTGGAACAATCTCCATATCTATTTGGACAAAAGAGATTCATTAAGATTCCTGATTCTCCTCACACCCAGTCCAAACCCTTGATTTTCGATCTACAAACCTTGTCCTAAGCCACTAAATCCATTCTCTTCTTTTCCTTGACCCCATACTAAAGAATTTTTTTTTGGATTTTTTCAATCGCACCAGCAAACTTAACAAGGATTCTGAAGAGAATAAGAGCATAAATAGGAATGCTTTGAAGGGATGCTTTAAGAAGTTGTAAATTTACAGCTTGACTTAAGAGAGCACCTTTCCAAATAGGAAGCTTTCTCTAAAATTTATCCTCCAAAGAACTCCAAAAATAATTAAGGGGAGAGATGCCCAAGGGGAGGCCAAGATAGGTAGTAGGAAGATCAACAATCTGACATTCTAGAATTCTACTGATTCTATGTTGTCTTCTCTCAGAAGTTTTGATGAAAAACACTTCACTTTTAACCCAATTGATAAGCTGGCTAGAAGGAGACACAAACTTGCACAAGGTATCCTTCAGGATTTTGGCTTCTGAAATACTAGAATCCTTGATAATGATGGTGCCATCTATAAATTGCTAGTGGGAGGAGGTGTGATTAGCACATGAGGGTTGGAGACCTTTAAAGATACCTCTAGTCACCATGCTTTCCATATACCTACCAAAGCATTGAGCCATGATGATGAAGAGAATAGGGGAGATGGAATCCCCTTGCCTCAAGGCTTTAAAAAAAGGGGAGGGGGAGCCGTTAAAAAGAACAACAAAGGAGGTAGAGGAGATAAGATGCTTGAAGATGTCCAATCCAAATGCCAAGAGAACCTTCATGAGGAAAGACTAGTCTACCCAGTCATAAGCCTTAGAGAGATCAAGATTGAGAATAAAAGCCTGCTTCTTGGCCATAACAAGGGAATGGATATTCTCATGGACAATAATGATGGAATCAAGAATTTTCCTTCCATGCACAAAACTGTTATACTGAAGACTGATCAAAGAGGGAGGGACATTCAAGAGTTTGGAGGTGAGGACCTTGGAAATTATCTTATAGAAAGAGTTGCATAAACTGATAGTGTTTATGGTATCAGAGCTTGGTCCTCTATTTTCAAAAGCCTAACAACTTGAGGAAGATTCTGACACCAGTACAGATGGATAATCTAAGAAAGCAACTAGAAACATCACTTGCAGATTATGGTGCAAAAAAGTTGAAAATAATGAAACTTGAAGATGATCTGAAGGCTACACAAGAAATCATTCAAGGACTTCAGGAAAATCTTACTATTTCTAGGAATAAAAGAAGAGAACTTCATGAGAAGATACAGAGTGATGATGATGAAAAATAGACTCTTAATGATCTGGTAAGCAAACTGAAACAAGAGAATATGTCTTTGAGAAACGAGATGCAAGACATGACCATGAGATTTTGTAAAGACACTGAAAATAGAAAGAAGAATGAAGATGATTTGGCTAGAAGAATCAATGCTGCTGCAAATGAAAATATAAGACTCAGTCATGATAATGATATGTTAAAAATAGATATGATTCACTTGGAACATGATAAAATTGAACTCATGAGACAGAAGGATTTCCTGGAAAATGAGTTGGCTACTACAAATCAACACAAGGAGAAATTGAAGAAAAGTTCAAAAGAACTTGATGACACGCTGAAAAATCAAAAACCTAATGGAGACACTAATGGACTTGGCTTTAAAGTTGGTGAAAGCTCCGACACTACAAACAAACATGATCGCAACAAACCAATAAGACAACCTAATGCTTCAACTATAACAAGTATGGTCATAGAGCAAATCAATGTAGATATAGAAACTATCAGAACACCAATGCACCCACTAGTCAATTCTCTAAATGCAATAAGTTGGACATAATTCAAAAAATTGTAGAATGAATGTAAGATGTTATGTTTGTGGAAGATTTGGACACTTATCTAATCAATGTAGAACACATACCGACATAGGATATGGAAAAGCTATTCAGAAAAAACAATGTGACTTGTTATGCTTGTAACAAGATTAGACATATTACAAAATTTTGTAGAACTAAGGCATCATCAACAAATAACAAAGGACCCAGTTTGAAAGGTAAAGAAAAGGTTGAAGAAGTAAATCAATAATTTTCAAAATAATGGATCAGAAAATCAGATATGAATGTTAATCAAGCTATTCCTTCACTGGTAGAATAGAGTATCACTCCACCGGCATGAGATTCTTCATCTAACTGAGAAATGATCCTTTGGAGGTATGGCAACAAATTGAAAAACATGCTAATTTACCCTCGATTAATGATAAGAAGTTGAAATACTTCTTTACCGGCAGATGAGTTAAGTTTCCACTTAACTAACAAACATTAAATGTGGTAGTTTAAGGGAATGACACTATAAAGCAAGTGCTTTGGCTCTTTTTTTATTCATCGAGTATTCAAATTTCCATAGAGTGCGAAAATCCCAAGTGAAGGCATCCATAGAGAGAAGTGAAGTAGATCATTCAAGAACTCATACCTAAAGGAAGATTAAGGTATTTATAACTATGGCTTCCTCATATACACTTGAATTCATTGCAAACCCTACTGTAGTTGAAGTTGTTAAGCGCCCTAGGCCCATATTTAAAATCATTCCTGAAATTGCGAAGAAAGATGATACCCTAGGAGAATTCTCAAAAATACCTAAGGGAGTTGCTTATGCTGAGGATCCTAGAATCTAAGTACATTTTCATATAGATGAACTAGAAGATGATGAGATTAAGAACATGTATAGGACGGTTATATGTAATGAAAATGGAAATGTTAAACCGGAACACAAGATAATTGAAACTCTAGGTTTTGTGGAAATTCTTGTATCCCTGATTTTCCAAAGGATGTTATAAGGATTGTGATAAGAAGAGTACATGGAGAGTTATTTTGGTTAGATTTGATTCATAAGATAAGTAAAGAAGTAGTTAGGGTAGTGACAAGCTTACCTTCCACCGATAGTAGGCTTGACAAGACTAAAAAGATTCCAAATGACACTGTAATAACCCTAACCAGTGCAACCTTTGATAAGAAATCCCTAAGAGTAAATGATGTTAAGGATATCAATGTAAGGTTCATAAGCATGATTCTTGGCTATAAGGCTACACATGCCAATAGATTAAACTCTATTTCTAGCTTATGTATCAAAAGTTCCTATGCCATGGTAAACAACAATGCAAAAATTGATATTTGTGAATGATTGAAAGATGAACTGATAGACAATCTAGGGAAGATAAAAGGTGATAAGAAAGGTACATTCAGATTTGGCAACCTGCTTGTATGTTTAATGTTATATATTACCAAGCAAGTTACCGGTATTGGAAGAAAGGATTTTGGTTTTGACATACCAGTAGGAAAACAACTTCTGGACATACTCAACAACATGGGAGATGATAGAGAAAATATTATAAATGAACATTTTCAAACACTAAAGGCTAGAATGAAAACTAGGATAAGGCTATCTCAAACTATTGTTGACAAATATCAAAAGGACATATGCTTTGTAATTAAGAAAGATGAAATCGAGATGGAGGCAATGGTCCCAAGGACTATTTGGGTTACAAAAATGGGATATGAGGCAGATGAGAATATAACTGAAACATATGCAAAAGCCCTCTTAGAAGCCCCTAAAGAATCGACAGAAAAAGTATTTGGCAATGTTGAAATAATTGACAATAGTATTCAATCTCAGAAAAGAATAAAGAAAACCGAGCAGATCATTAGGAAAGGAACAAGATAGGCTAACACTATCAAAGAGGATGTTTTGAATAAAACTGGTATTAAGGAGAGTGACTTAGAAGGACTACAATTGGAAACACATCTTTCACCAGTTGCCACCTCCTCTGACATTGAGATACTAGTAGAATTCAAAAGGCTAGAGAGAAAAAGAAAACCCTCACTGGCACCTACTCCTACACCAAAAAGAACAAGATAGAAACAATAGGAAGTTAGGCCTCTGACAAGGAAGTTGACACCAAAGAAAAGGAAACAAAAACAAGTTGTTCCTCCACTTGAAAAACTTTTGAGTGAGATAACTGAAGATGACAAATTGACTAATATTGGCAAGTTGTATAACACACTATCAAATGATGAAAAAGAAAGTATAGAAAATAGTGTTATTTTACATCTTGATATTTATAAGAAATTTTTTATGGAAGATGTAGATGATATACCCAATGACTTGTACAAAAGATTAGAAGCTAGAAGGGTAGCAATTGTGGAATTAGATAAAAAGATCAAAATAGAAAAATTACTTGTAGTTCACCCAGTAAACTCAAATCAAGAGATTGGTGAGTTAATCAATGAGGATAATCGGACAATATTCTCAACTGGTCACTGGCATGTAGCACTGATGGCAGGCAGAGTAAATGAAATATCAGAAGAGACTATAGACAAGTGGGATATATTCTTTGTTGAAAAAGAGAAACAAGAAGAGCTTAAGAGACCAAAGACTTTTAAATTCTATCAAAGAAAAATGGACAAGGATTAGGGGAAAGGAAAGGTAGGTGGACCTCCAAGCATAAAGATAATAGAAAACTTACCCCCACCTTCCTCTGATACTCTACTAGCACAAACTGTTGATACTCCACTAGCAACAAAGAGTATGGAGAAAACACATGAAGATACAAATCCTAACAGATAGACCTAAGCTTATCCATGGAGCCAGCTCCTTTAATTTTGAGATCAAAGCAATGAAGGTGCCATTAATTTCTTTTAGTAATCTTCTTGCCCCAAAAAATTCTTTAACCCCATTGGAGACATATTTCCCAACAATATCCCATAACTCTTGGAAGAAGAATATAGGGAAGCCATCGAGACTAGGAGCTTTATTGCTCTCAAAAGAAAAGACAAAATTTTTGATCTCCAAGTCCAAAGGGATGGAAGTCAAAAAAGCATTCTTATGCTCATCAATAAGGTAAGGAATGTTCTAGAGGAAGGCATTTTGAACACCATCATCCAAGCTCTAATCCCTACAAAGAAGATTAGAGAAGAAACTTTTTACCTCATTTCTTATCTCCTCCTCCTTGACCAGCTCCACATTGTCCACCATCAGTTTTTTGATCCTATTAGTAGCTTTGTGTTTGATAGTCAACATATGGAAGAATTTGGTGTTCTTATCCCCTTCCTTTAGCCAAATACATCTAGATCTTTTCTTCCAAAAATCTTCTTATTTTGCAATGATATCATGGTATTTTTTGAGAATCTCATTTTCTTCTGCAATTGTCACAGTGGAGAATCCATCCTTCTGGATTTGGACCTGAATTTTGTTGAGGTCTTCTTGAATTTTTCCTTTGGCCTCAAAAATATTCCCAAAGTTGGATTTACTCTAGGTGCTTATGTTATCTTTTATGCTTTTAAGTTTCTTCACAACTCTATACATGACAGTACCCTCAGCTTGAATGTTCCACCATTCCTGAATTTTATGAGTCACATCTGGATGTAATGTCCACATTTTTCAAACCTAAATGGAAAATGCTTTCTCCTATTGATAGGGTCAGCAATAAGAGTTATAGGGTAGTGATCAAACCCAACATGAATGTGAACAGATAGAGAGCAGAAATAATGTCTGAACCAATCATCAGATATAAGAGCCCTATCAAGGCAAACTTGAATAAGGTAATTTCCAACCCTCCTATTAGTCCAAGTGTTGTTGAAGCCCCACATCTCTACATCATTAAGGGCCTGAGTGTTTATAAATTCCATGAGGGCCAGTCTAATATCCAACTAAGAAGGGCAACCACCAAATTTTTCCTCATCTTTGAATGGGGTATTAAAGTCTCCCATGACCAGCCAACTAAGGTTCTTGAAGCTATCCCTTATTTCCATAATGTTTTTCCAAAACTTGCTTCTAGATTTCAAGGTATTGGGAGCATAGATGTTTGTGAGGACCCAGGAGGTGTCATCCTTTAAATTTTCAAACTTAATGCAAAAAAAATTGCTCTCTTGAATAAGAACTTGGACTCTAACACTATTGAGATTCCAGATTGTTGCAATGCCTCTAGAGGCACCTTCAGAGCTACCACCATAGATGCTACCAGATTTAAAGAAATTCAAAGCTTCAACCTTTTCTCTACTCATATTAGTTTCTTGAATAATAAAAATGTCAGGTTTACTATCCCTAATCGTATTCCTAATAATATCAAGCTTGTGGGGATTATTAAGTCCCCTTATCTTCCAAGAAACAATCTTCATAATCACTTATCAATTCCCAACTCCTTCAGAGTCCTCTAAGTCCCATCTACTATGTTCTTGCTAGACTCCTTATCTCTGACTTTGTGGTTTGAAGATCATCCTGGGGATGAGGTGACATACCCTACATCAACTTGAGCAATTCTCCTAGACTTCCTTATTTGGGCAGCATAGGGAGTGGATCCTTTCTTGTTCCCATGTTTTGGAATTTTCCACTCGGCTTCTTTCTCAAAAACCACTTCAAGATCACTAAGGATTCTAGAAATACCCTCTTCATTACCCCATATAGGTGATCTGGAGTCATGTGAAGAGCTATTAACTATTTCAAAGGCAATATCTAAATCAAAAAGATTCAGTCCCAAGATAACATAGTTCTGGGCCTCTTGAAAATCAGAACAATTTGTGAGAGGGGAAGAGTCAACCTTCTCTTCCTGTGATCCAGTGATCTACCCTTCCTCGGATTTCTCCACTTCCTTAATATCCTTATCCTTTTATTTCTCTTCATTGGAAGCTTCCTTACTAGCCAAGGTGTCAGCAATCACCATCTGGGCAGTTTATTTAGAAGATTCATGTTGTTCTATTATTTCCTCTCTTGGGATCTGCCCTCCTAGGAGATTATCTGCTCCCATATGTTCCTTTCTCAAAGATTCTGAGGGGTAATGATGTTTAGAAATAGAGGCTAAGGAGACCACATCCTTGTTCTCCCCCAAGGGTCCAAAATAGTTGATCTTAGCTAGGTCAACTTCCTTGTTTTCTGTATTTTTGACTTGCCAAACCTTTTTCTCTGGAGCCTTTCTACTCCCAACTGTAGTTTTGGCTTGCTTGTTATCCCCTCTGGGCTTTAGAGGGAAATGTTTAGCCCAGTGACCTACTTTTTTATAGTGGAAACAAGCAAAGGGGATGGATTCGTATTCGATCTGTTATTTCCAAGTACCCAAATTAGACAATATCTATCTACTCAGACATATCTACATCATGGGAAACCCCTACACAGAATTTGACATGAGTGAGCCTTCTTCTTAAGGCTATGACTAGATCTATTGAGAGGAGCTCAACAAAAGAGCTTGCAATACCCAAGAAAATACTTTCTGCCCAGTATTGAAGAGGCAGACCTGGGAGCTTGACCCAGACTGGGACTTGCACCAAAAGAGATTCACTCATATTTAGATTCGGGTACCATTTCTAGAAGACCAGAGCTATCTTTCTGACCAACCAAGGGCTACCATTAAGAATCCTTATTTTGTCTTCTTCAAAAGAAAAGGCGAAGGTGAGAAGGCCTTTGGGCAAAGCCAAAATTTCAACATTTCCTTTCAAAGCCTGTTTCCATTTAACATAAGCCCTAACAACCTCAATGTTTGGGTGTGGTCCCATGAATTTACCCACCAGAAAGTTTGACATACTACTTATGTTATGACCCAAAACTGAGTTAGGAATAGAGATGGCAAACTTACCATCAGTCGGATCTGATATATTTTGAATAGGAGGCAGGGAAGATTTCCTAGATAGTCTAGTTCCAAAGAGTGTTGACCACTTTTTAACTTCTTTTTCATTCTCCAACATAGCTTCACATGGATTGGATCCCCCAACTGCATTTCCAAGACCCACATTCTTTTCTGACAAAGTACCATCAACCTACAGAATATTCAGAGGCTTGTCCTTCTCCCCCATCTGGCCAGCTCCATCAATCTGGCCGCTACCTCCATTGGAACCAAAGTTCCCACCTTGCAGAGAATTTGAAATTTGAATTCTTCCATTGCTGCCTACTCCTCCTCCACGCGAGCTCTCCATCCTATTAAGTTAGTGGTAAGAAGGATGGTGATCTTAGAGGATCTGATTAATAATGAGAGGGGGTGAATCAATATTAACAATATTTTAAAATCAGAAACTTAGAGTCATAAAACTTTCACCAAATCAAACATAGACCAACACTAGAGGCATTTACTAGTACTGGTATCTGTTGATAAACATCTGCTAATCTGATATATCAATGTTGCACATTAAGTGTTCATTAACCATGCATAAACTAAAAGTAAAGCATAACATCACATCAAAAACATTCACCACATGAACACCATGATTTTCACGTGGAAACCCAAATAGGGAAAAACCACGGTGGGAATTGGTACCCACAACAGTTTTGCACTCTTTCAGAATGCACCCTATTAGGAGCCTAGCCCGGTTAAGAGCTTACAAAGATGTCCTGTTAAGAGTATACCCTATTAGGAGTCACCTAGTTAAGGGATTTACCTTAGCCCGTTTAGGATCTTTGATATGTTAGGATCAACCTCACAAGAGGATTTAGAACTTAGATGTTGAGTCGCCCTATTAATGGATTTACAATGTGAGATCTATCAGGACCTATCCGATTAAGGGATTTTATTTGTTGCAACTATTAGGGAACAATAGTGAATGATATGTGTATAGCACTCAATTGCTTTCTTGATCAGATCCAATTATGATCTAAGTCTACAACACTCTGATATAACTTCTCACAATCTGGTTCAACTTCACACACTTCATAAAAATCGTCGACACAACAATCATCAACTGTATCGTCATAAATAACTTTTACAACTAGGTCAGTAACAAAACTCTAAGAATTGCAACATAGATCATCACATATCTTTAAATCACATTGAAAATCATCATATGGATCATTGCAATCAATTATAAATCACTATGAATCATTGAGTGATTGTAACTCATCACAACAACTCGATCTAATACAAAGTCAAACCCTTAAAACACTCTGCTAAGCACTTTGCATATTCCCAAGAAATTTTCTTTCCAAATGTGCCAAAAAATATTTCAAACACTTCACACGGTTTGTGCCATGTCATCATCAACATGTGAACTTGATGTAGATCACCGCCAAACAAAAAAAAATTACCGATCAAGAGAATTCTTTACCAGTCCTTAAACCCTTCTTAAACCCTAGCAAAAACTCAACATAAATTATAAACATAACTTCCGGTTGTCACTACTTGTTGCGGTTCCAATCAGATACATTTTACAATATTAAAAAATTGCATTCAAAACCACAAATCCTCAATCATCACTAATCACCAAATATAATCAAAATATTTCCTCGTTTATCGGTTAAGGTCCTAATTCCCAATTTCTTAATTCTTTACCGGTAAGCTCTTTCTAGTAGACCAAAAAGATTTAGATGACACAATACAACATAAGTAAACATCAGTAGACATGAATAAACATTAGTTGCCATCAATGAAAACACAAATAACTAATCAAAGTCATTCATCATTAAATCTCAATCTCTTCATCACAATGTCATCACAAATAGTCTTTTACTGGTTCAGTCATCATTCTCCATTTACATCAGTTATGCAAATCATGGCGACAATCTCCCCCTTTTGCATTGATGACAACACTACACATCAACGTACTCAACTCATACTACTCTTCTCTGTTCTGGACCTTTTTTGCAACTTCTCTCCCTCTTTGACAACAATGACAAAGGTGCATAAGAATCACCATTCATCAAATCTGTTGCTTCTACCTTCAACATGTCTACAAACTCATCTAAGATTATCCCCCTATGGATTAGCCTGCATCTCATCAATCCCAAGTGAAAAATAGTCATTAATCCCACTGGATTGAAGCATCTCCTGCATCCTAGTTCTTCTTATGTAGGGGTTTGACCCCTAATTTACCTCTGAGATACTCAAAGGTTGTCTTCAGCAATGGTTTAGTGAAAATGTATGCTAGCTGCTCTTTGCTTGTCACATACTCCATTATGACTTGTTTTTCTTGTACTCTTTCCTTTAGAAAATGATATTTCAATTCTATGTGCTTTTTTCTTGCATGTAACACAAGATTTTTTGAAATACTAATTGCACTAGTATTGTCACAATAAATAGTTACCAGTTCAGACATATCAAATTTGAATCCTTCAAGCACACATCTCATCTATATTGCTTGTGTGCAATTTATTGATGCTACAACATACTTTGCCTTTGCTATTGACTAAGAAACACAAGTTTGTTTCTTACTTGTCCAAGCAACCAATCTACCCCCAAGAAGAAAAGATCCACCAGTAGTGCTTTTTCGGTCATCAACATTGCCTGCCCAATCAACATCAATAAACACATTCAAAGAAAAATCTCCTTTATAAGGATACTATAAGCCATAATCTACTGTGCCTTTTAGGTACCAAAATATTCTTTTCATCGCTACCAAGTGAGTCTCCTTGGGATCCTTTCAAAATCTAGCAACCAATCCAACAACATGTGCAATATCAGGTCTGCTATGAACAACATAACACAACTTACCAATCATAGACCTATATTCTTTCTCATCAATAGATAGTGAATCATTTGTTTAGACAACTTGTAGCCTATCAACATCAAAGTACCAACCAATTTATAGTCCTCCATGCCAAATGTTTTCAACACCTCTTTAACATACCTACTCTGACAGATAAATATTCTACCATCCAATTGCTGAACCTGCAACCCAATAAAAAAATTAATTTTTCCAATAAGAGACATCTCAAATTATTTCTTCATCTCCTCAACAAAATCCATGCATAAGTCATCATTACCACCAAAAATTATGTCATCCACAAATACTTTAGGTATCAATACTTTGTCCCCATCACTCCTTAGATATATGTTATTGTCCTCACTAGTACACTGGAATCTTATCTTGATCAGGTGTGCATGCAATCTTTCAAACCATGCTCTCGATGCCTGCTTCAATCCATATAGTACCTTATGTAATTTACTAACCATATCTTTATCCTCAGACAAAGCAAATCCATCTAGCTGTTCTATGTGCACTTCTTCCTTAAGGATGTCATTAAGAAAAGATGATTTAATGTCCATCTAATAGACTTTGAATCCTTTAAATGCAACATAAGCAAGTAAGATTCTTACTCCTTCCAATCTCACCACTGGTGCAAAGGTTTCACCATAATCTTTTCCTTCTTCTTGTGCATAGCCTTTGCAAACCAACCTTTCTTTATTTGTTACAACCTTGCCTTCTTCATTTAACTTATTTCTGAAGACCCATTTAGTGCCAATAACATTCTTCTCTTCCAGTCTAGGAACAAGTGTCCATGTTTTTTTCTTCTCTATCTGATCCAATTCCTCATTCATTGCATTAACCCAATCATCATACTTTAATGCCTCCCTTACTGTTTTATGCTTAATAGAAGAGATCAGACATGAATTTTCTCTAATTTTCCTCATTTGTACACCAACATTTTTATCTCCAATTATTTGTTCTTTAGAGTGATTTAGCCTGACATACCTTGGAATAACCAGTTTTAGTGGTGTGCTTCCTACTTTATGTTCTTCATCTTCATTGCTCTCTGTATTTACCAGTTGAGCACCTATTTCTACAACATTTTTCTCATCATCTTTTTGCACCTCCAGTTCTATAAACATGAGTCTTTCTTCATCTTTCTTAGGCTCAGATATGTTGGTCTTACTAGATTTCTCAGAGAATTAATCTATCTTTACATTAGCACTCTCAATGATCTTCTTAGTTATCTTCTTATAAAATTTAAATGCCTTACTATTTGTAGAGTAACCAAGAAAAATACCTTCATCACACTTGACATCAAACTTTTCAATGTAATCATCTCTCTTAATAAAACCTTTACTCCCAATTTTTTTGAAATAACTTACACTAGGAGTCTTTCCATGCCATAATTCATATGGTGTTTTGTTGTTACCTTTTTTGACAAGTACCCGGTTCAAAGTATAAACAAAAGTGCTATCTGCTTCTCTCAAAAACATCTTTGATAATTCACCTTGAATCATCATGGTTTTAGAAGCTTCAATAACTGTTCTATTCATTCTCTCTACTATCCCATTCTATTGTGGAGTTCTAGGAGCTAACATTTGCCTCTTAATTCCCTTGACATCACAAAATTTCATAAACTCATTAGAAGTAAATTCACCTACCTGATTAGATTTCAAACATTTTAGATTCTTCCTGGTATCTTTCTCAGCTAACACTTTAAATGCTTTAAACTTACTGAATGTCTCAAAATTTTATCTTAGAAAAGTTACCCACATCATCTTGGAAAAATCATCAGTAAAGATCATAAAATACTTATCACCAAAATATATCTTAGTCCTCATAAGACAACAAAGATCAGTATGAACCAAATCAAGAATATTCTTAGAAGAGAAAGACTTACTCTAAAAGATACATAGGTCATCTTACCCATCTGACGGTCCTTGCATAAAACATTATCCGGTTTCACAAGCTAGGGCAAACCTCTCACAATACTTGACTTACTAACTTTAATCAAATTGTCAAAATTCACATGACAAAATCTCTTGTGCAACAACCAACTATCTTCAATTTTTTCCACCAAACAATCATTCACATTAGTATTCAGATGAAATAGATTACCTCTAGTCTTCTTTCCAGTAGCAATCAATTCTCCATTATTTCCAAGAATCCTACACACTCCACTTTTTAATTCAAGTAGATATCCCTTATCATTAAGCTATCCAACACTCAAGAGGTTATGTTTTAGTCCATCAACATAAAAGACATCATTTGCATTACTCTTCCCATTTAATGAAATTGATCCTTTACCTTTAACCCTGCAGGGAGAGTTATTACCAAACCTTACAACACCTCTATCAAACTCTTCAGGGGATATTAACTTACTTTTGTCACTGGTCATGTGGTTCGAACAACCACTATCTATTATCCATTCATCATTGATGTCCATGTGAGACACCAATTCCTCCCCATTAGTTAGATCCTCCTTCACAACAACAAACACCATCTCCTCATTGTCATCTTCTTCCAATTCATCATCGGTCACACCTTCATCCACCACAACATAACAATGTTTCTTGCCTTTTCCTTTGAATTTCCTAAACTTCTCTTTCTTATCAGTGTTAGGATAATTAGCAGCTATGTGTCCAATTTTACTACAAGAGAAAAACTTCAAAGGTAATTTACTTTTATACTTACCAGTACCTCTAGGAAATCTTCTAGCCAATAATGCCTCCAGTTCCATCAGATGATCTTCTTCATCACCATCACCTCTGCTACTGCCATGAGTAGACCTACAATCATGATTATGACAAGTGTCCTTTCCTTTCCTCACTGATGTACCAATTACAACTTCCTACCACCTACAACTTCCTTAATCCTTTGACATATTGAGCTATGTTCTCACCGTCAACCATTTTCATACCATCAAATTTGCCTCTTAAAATTTCTTCCTTTTCCCTTTGTATATGTTCATCTCCTCCATAAATTAACTTTAATTTCTCCCATACCTTATTTGCAATCTCCAATCCATGAACATCTATATACTCAGAGTCAGATAAAGTACTTACAATTGATTCAAGGGCCTGCATATTTTCTTCTTGTTCTTTTAGTTCATACGGTGTCAAGGGGCTGGTAGTAGGATCAACATACTTGGTTACCACATGATTCCAATATTGTGAACCCATTCCTTTAATATAGATTTTCATCCAATCACTCCATATCCAGTAGTTGTCCTTGGTAAACTTGGGACCCTCCTTCTTCATCATCTTTCATAGGATTTTTCCCTCAAGCTATTAGGATTTTTGTACATAGAGGACCAATGCTCTTATACCAATTGTTAATCTTAGAGGATCTGATTAATACAGAGAGGGGGTGAATCAATATTAACATTAATTTGAAATCATAAACTTAGACTCATAAAACTTTCACTAAATCAAACATAGTCCAACACTAGAGTCATTTACCAGTACCAGTATCTGCTGATAAACATATGCTAAACTAATATATCAATGTCGCACATTAAGTGTTCATTAACCATGTATAAACTGAAAGTAAATCATAACATCACATCAAAAACATTCACCACATGAACACCATGATTTTCACGTGGAAACCCAAATAGGGAAAAACCATGGTGGGAATTGGTACCCACAAGAATTTTTCACTTTTGGAATGTGCCCTGTTAGGAGCCTAGCCCAGTTAAGAGCCTACAAAGATGCTCTGTTAGGAGCAGACCCTATTAGGAGTCACCTGGTTAAGGGATTTACCTCTGTCTTGTTAGGATCAACCTTGCAAGAGGATTTATAACTCAGATGTTGAGTCACCCTGTTAGGGGATTTACAATGTGAGGCCTGTCAGGACCCTTCTGGGTAAGGGATTTTATCTACTACAATTGTTAGGGAACAATAGGGAATGATCTGTGTATAGTACCCAACTGCTTGCTTGATCAGATCCAATTAAACTCTAAGTCTTCAACACTTTGGTAGAACTTCTCACACTTTGGTTCAGCTTCACACACTTCACAAAAATTGCCGAGACAACAATCATCAGCTATATAATCATAAATAACTTTTACAACTAGGTCGACAACAAATCCATAAGACTTACAACATAGATCATCACATATCTTTACAACACATTACAAATTGTCATATGGATCATTACAATCAATTACAAATCAATATAAAATGTTGAGTGATCATAAATCATCACAACAACTCGATCTAATATAAATTCAAACCCTTAGAACACTCCACTAAGCACTTTTCATATTCCCAAGGAATTCGCTTTCCAAATGCACCAAAATATCTTTCAAACACTTCATGTGGTTTGTGCCATGTCATCATCAACATGTGAACTTGATGTAGTGTTGGTATTATGGATGTGTTGCATTAGTTTTATCATTGATGTCAACACTTGTCAACACCTATCCTTCTGGAGGTCTTTGGTTATGTTCACCGACATGTTTAGTGACTTATGCAAAGTCACTGGTATTTGGTTCACCGATAGGTTATATTATTCACTGGCATAGAGGATGACTTGTTATCATCTAAAGATCACTTGGTTTTGGTGATTTGGTTATTGGTCTAATCGAGTTTGCATATTTGTTGTTACCAGGAAAATGGTCTAAGTTATGGACTGACATGCATTATCTATTCTAGATCAGCATGACACATTATGGAGATGATTTATTGATTGGTTATTATTGTAAATGTATTAAGCTAACATGATGCATTGCATATTGATTCATTTGTAATTTAATTGTAATATTATTAGTGAGCCAACCTACACATTTAGTCTTAGGTTTTGGTATATATGTAAGATCTCATTTGTGAGATTAAAAGAGCGGAGTAAGAGGAATGTAATAAGTTATATGCAAATATAAGTAGAGCTACTCACGCAGACATCATTTGAATATTCAAGAAAGGTATGAAGAAGATAATTAGAGCTTAACCAGTACTTAATCTAACATATGAAGATGCTACTTTGAGTAGTACATTATCATTGGATCTAACCATCCAATTGTAGGCAGTGTGACTCTCATTTTGTGATTGAGTAGTGAGCTCTAGGCAGTTGGCCTTTCTGCATGTGCAGACCCCATTTGTACACACATATTATCTGCAGTAGTATCATATGATTGTGGGTAAGGTTTCCCACCATGCTTTTTCCCCTTATAGGGTTTCCACATACAAATATTTATGTTATGTGTTGTGGATGTTATTTGTCTTTCTATTTCATGCATTAACCTTCACTAGTATTGTCATTAACTGTTAAACTATCAATCGACATTAAGTTTGGTTTACCGGTATTATGCATAAAGTTATATTAAGCTATATGTGGTTGAAATTAATAGACAACTGATTTGCACCCCCCCCCCCTCTCAGTTGCCTTCTAGGTCCTAACAATTGGTATCAAAGCTAAGTCCTCTTTTTGCCAAAGTTTAACAACTTGAGGAGATTCTATGGCAACTAACTATTCCAGGAAGGACAGTCCAAAGCTGGATGGAACTAACTATGCTATATGGAAGATCAGGATGGAGACACATCTAAACTACATTAGAAGAGACATATGAGATGTTACAAAGAATGGCTATGTTGGTCCTACACAGATGCAACCTAATCCATCAAACTTGGCTAAAGATCAGGAGAATGATTGCAAAGCAAGATAAGCACTTTTGAGTGCATTGTGAGATCAACAAATCATGGGATTATTAGACCGATCTACTGCTAAAAATACTTGGAACAAATTGAATACATTGAATGAAGGTGATACCACTGACAAAATTGCAAAACTGGAATGCTTCTTGGTCAGGTATGAAAATTTGAAAATGGAAGAAGATGAAAGAATTTCTGCTTTTATGGAAAGAGTTAATGAAATTGTTTTGGGTATACAATGTTGTGGATGATCCTTAAGTGAAGATCAAATTATTTCCAAAGTTTTCAAATCATTACCACCAGCATACAAAATGAGCGTAACTGTTATAAATGCATTAATAACAATGCCTAATACATCAATATCTAGAGATACCTTGGTTGGAAAAATTTCAGCTTTTGACTTGAGGAATTTGGTCCTATTGCTACAATTAAAACAAATTTAACTTTCAAAGAATCATCATCATCTACATCATCATCATCTAAGAAATCTAATTGGAAAGCACTTTATGCAAGAGAACTTAAAGACATCAGAAAAGAGAATGAAGAATTGGAAGAGCTTGAAGAACTATTTGCAAGAAAAATGCCCAAAGGTCTAGTTGGAAGTAAGTATGAAGGTAAAGCACCCTTGAAATGTTTTAACTGCAATAAAATTGGTCATATGGCATCTCGGTGTCCTAATAGACATGAAAGATTGAAAGAAGAAGCTAAAAGAACATATAAGCCTAAACCTAAATATCAGAGATACAAATTTAAGAAGAATAGAGACAAATCACGTTACTATGTTGATGAAGGAGTTATTGATGATAATTATGAGGAACCAATAGACAATGGATGGACTTTTGTTGCAATAATAGAAGATCAACCGATACCTACTATACAACTAGTAGAGTAGGCCCTGACAGCTAAAATTGAAGAAAAGGATGAATGGATCATTGATTCCGGATGTTCACATCATATGACTGGTGATAAAAGTAAATTCTTAACCTTTCAGGAATACAATGGAGGTCTAGTAATATTTGGGGATGATAAAGCTTGTTTGATAAGAGGAAAATTCACTATATCTTTTGATGGTAAGCACAATACTAACAATGTTTATTATGTTACAATTCAAGAATGGTAAATGCAAAATCATGAATATAACTAGTTTGGAAATTGCAACCGGTAATAAGACTAGAGGTAATATCTTTCACTTGAATAACAATGAGAAGACATGCTTGATTGCACATATTGATGAAAGTTGGTTATGCCATAAGAGACTTTGTCATATGAATTTTGACTGCATTGTAAAGATCAGTACAACTAAGGCAATAAGGGATTTACCTAAGATTGTAAAACCTCACAATCTGGTATGTAAGGAATGTCAATTTGGAAAGCAAGTTAGAACAACTTTTAAGAGTATTCCAGAGAAATCCAATAATGTTCTTGATTTAATTCATACTAATCTATGTGGTCCAGCAAGAACTAGAAGTTTACAAGGAGATAGATATTTTATGCAAATCATTGATGATTATTCTAGAATGTGTTGGGTTACTTTTCTCATGGAGAAATCGGAAGCTTTTGGGAAATTCAAACTATTCAAGGTAATCGTAGAAAATGAAACCGGTAAGAAAATCAAATGTTTAAGATCAGATTAAGGAGGTGAATTCACATCTAAGAAATTCAATACATTCTATGAGGTGAATGGAATCAGAAGACAATTATTAGCACCTCGGACACCTCAACAAAATGGAGTTGTGGAAAGGAAGAACATAACTATTCTAGATGCAGCTAGAAGCATGATATCAGAAGAAAACCTACCTCATGTGTATTGGAGAGAAGCAGTGAATAGAATGGTTTATACATTCAACAGAGTTGACATCAAAGGTGAAACCGGTAAGACCCCTCATGAACTATGGTTTGGTAATACTCCTACTCTTAAATATTTTAGAATATTTGGAAGCAAATGTTATATTAGGAGAGATGATTATATTGGTAAATTTGATCCTAGAAGTGATGAATGAATTTTTCTTGGTTATTTATATAAGAGCAGGGCATATAGATGTTTTAATAAAAGATTATAGAAAATCATTGAGAGTGCAAATGTAAATATTGATGAATTGTTTAGACGTAATTCAAGGTCTATGGACTCTGAACTGATAGTTGAGATAATCACAAATGAACCTACACTGAATACACTAGTACAAATTATTGATCCAGTCACATTGGTATCATCAAATAATTCCACAATGATTGAAGAACAACAACAAGTAAATACACCCTTCTATGTAAGATTGAATCACTCTGAAAGTCAGATAATTGGTAATAAGTATCAATGAGTTATGACTAGAGGAAGATAGGAAAATGAAGAAGTATGTTTAATTTCTCAAATTGAACCAACATCAGTTATTAAGGCATATGAAGATAAACATTGGATTAAAGCTATGGAAGATGAATTGCAACAAATTGAAAAGAATAACACATGGACATTGGTTCCCCAATCTAAAAACCAAAATGTAATTGAAACTAAATGGGTATTCAGAAATAAACTTAATGAAGATGGTAAGGTAATCATAAACAAAGAAAAATTAGTGTGTAAGGGATATTCACAGAAAGAGGGAATTGATACAATGAAACCTTTGCACAAGTAGCTATAATTGAGGCAGTCACACTATTTCTAGCATTTGCAGCACACAAAAATTATAAAGTATATCAAATGGATGTTAAATGTGCATTTTTGAATGGTGATCTTGAAGAGGAAGTTTACATTGAACATCCTAATGGATTTTCCTTGACAAATGATAAATATTTGGTTTGTAGGTTAAGGAAAGCTTTATATTGATTAAAGAAAGCTCCTAGAGCTTGGTATGCTAGATTGGACAAATATCTTTTGAAGATTGGTTACACTAAAGGTAATGCTGACATCAACTTATATTTCAAAGTGACTAATGATGACATCTTGGTTATTGAATTTTTTGTTGATGATATAATTTTTGGAGGAGAAGATGGATTGTGTAAAGACTTTTCTAATAAGATGCAAGAAGAATTTGAAATGTCTATGATTGGGGAGATAAAATTCTTTTTAGGATTGTAGATTTCACAGGTTGATAAAGGTATATTCATATGCTAATCAAAAGTACTTGAAAGAGCTACTAAATAAATTTGGTATGGAAAACTCTAAACCGATAAGTACTCCTATGACTACAACAGACGAACTATCATTGAAGGATGATACATCACCTTTTAATCTACAAGATATAAATCCATGATTGGAGGTTTATTGTATTTGACACAAACAAGACCTGATATTATGAATGCAGTATGTATTGTTTCAATATTTCAGAGTAATCCTAAAGAAAATCATGAATCAACAGTGAAAAGGATTTTTCGGTATCTACAAGACACAACAAATCTTGGTTTATGGTATCCTAAAGATGACAATTTTGATTTATGTGCATACACAGATGCTAATTGGGTAGGAGATGTAGATGACAGAAAGAGAACCACCGATGAAGAATTCTTTCTTGGTAGTAGATTGATTTCATGGTTCAGTAGGAAACAAAGTTGTACATCATTATTAACAGCAGAATCAAAATATATTGCAACAACAACTAATTGTACTCAGGTATTATGAATTAAGAAAATGTTGAAGGACATAAAGGTAAAATGTAAAGAACCTATAATGATTTACTATGATAATATGACATCAATTGATATATCCAAGAATCTGGTATTTCATTCTAAAACTATACATATATTTATCAAATTCAATTTTCTAAAAGAGAATGTTGAAGAAAAAGAAGTGAAATTGGTTTATGTGAATACTAAAGAGAAGATTACAGATATCTTTACCAAGCCTTTGCCTAAGAAAACTTTTGAATATCTCAAAGAGAAGCTTGGGGTAATACCCTCACTGGTAGAGACTTAGACAGTTGGGGAATGACATCAAACCGATAGAAATTAACAAAGAAATCTTTTTCTGGCTTTGATGAAGGAGAGATACTTCTTAGGGGGAGTAGTTGGATAAGTTGTTATTTGTAATTAATTCTATGAACTGGTTATGTCTATTTTTTTTATCGCTTTGGCATTTGATGTCAAAGGGGGAGAGATATCTATGGAAAAGCACATTATTTTTTGGGAGAGATTACTCATTGGGGGAGAGATATTCTTTATTTTGATTTCTGGTAATTGATCTCTTCAGGAGATTGTTGGTTCTTGGTTTTTAGCATTTCTACTTTGGCACTTAGATGGTTTTTCCATCTTGTGTTGCCATCAATGCCAAAGGGGGATATAGTTGGTATTATGGATGTGTTGCATTAGTGAATAAACAAATTGTGATGAATTAACACATAAGAAATTGTATAACATGATAGCACATATAAAATGTAAATCTATTGCAATTTATATAAATGAATCCAAGACAAACCATAAAGTGAAGAAACATGCTTGTCAAGAATGAAGCAATGGAGACTAAAGAATACAATATCATTTAATAATACATACTTTAATAAAGATATTCTAACATTTTCTCCAATTTGAAGAAATAAAAGGCATAGGAAGAGAGAATAAGCTATAAAGAGAGAGAAAGAGATCAGACATAGTATCTATGAAGGTGCATAGCATTCATAGGTTCTTTGAGAGGTGTAACTTCCACATCTGCTATCTTGTAATCACCCAATCCATAGACTTTGACAATGATGTATGGTCCAAGCCAATTAGGATTGAATTTTATTTTTTCCTCAGGTAAGGCATTCACGTTGCACTGATTCTCACAAAGTACTAAATCACCTACTAAGAAGGAACATTGAATGACTATCATTGTAACTTTGTTGTAGAGTTTTATGATATGCTTGAATATGCTCAAGAGCGTTTATGCACCGTTTGTCAATAATCTCAAGTTGTTGGAGCCATTGTTCTCTATAGGAATCATCATCCATTATACCCTTAAGAGAAAATCTTAAAGATGAAATTTCTAACTCCAAAGGCATAATAGCATCAACACCATAAACAAGACTATAAGGAGTGGAAACCATAGCAATACGTATGGTCGTTCGGTAAGCCCAAAGAACCTAGATTAACTAAATGTGCCAATCCTTACCATGCTTGTTCACAGTCTTACGAAGAATTTGTTCGATTATTTTGTTTGAAGATTCAACTTGACCATTTGATTAAGGATAGTAGGGTGTATTAAATCGATTTTGAATATGAGATTTCTCAAGAAACTTCTTCATGTCTTTGTTTTTGAATGATGTTCCATTATCCAAAACCAAAGTGGAAGGTATTCTAAATCAAGAAATAATGTTATCTAATATGAGTTGATAGATTACTTTGGTGGTAGTAGATCAAAGAGGAACTCCTTCTACCCACTTTGTAAAGTAATCAGTAGCGGGTATAATGAAAGTATGTCCTTGAGATGAGGGAGGAGATATTTTACCAATGAGATCCAAACCCCATGTAGAAAAGGGCCAAGATACTACTTGAGATCAAAGTTCTTGGGTGGGAGAATGGATCAAATTGCTACGTTGTTGATGTGTCAACTTGAATTTCATCATCAAAATACTGTCTGCAACATGTTAGTTTCACAAAATACAAAGGAAATGCTACAAGCAATCCAAACTCAACCAATAAAACTACATGAAATACATATAAAATAAAAACAATATTATTACCTTCATGATTTATGTCTCATTGTATCCTAACTCCACTGTTCCTGGTTGCAGATGGTGTACTCTCAAACAAGCACTGATAGCTTCCAAGATGGCATATGAAGGATGGATTGATAATTGATAGTTAACTGACACTATGATATGCAATGTTAAATGACTATGCTAAGTGATTATGCTATTTGATTATGCTATTTGCTTCAAGATTAAAAATCATGGATGCATAAGTTTTCACAAATGATTAGCTTGAAAACTCACTTAAAGACTAACTTGAAGACTAACTCTTTCTCAACTCAAACTCCTGATTTTATAGACTTTGAGAGAATAAGATGATGCTGCCTGGATCAATGGTCATGATCAGATCTGCAGATTTGGATGGCTATGAGGAAAGGTAAAGGTTGAGACAAAAGGGGGAAGAAGAAGACAAGCGTCACTCATCTCACCTTGACTGGGTTGTTGACTGAGGGAATCTAGGGATGGTTGGAGAAGATTTAGGCATGAGAGGACAAGTGGACTCAAGTCCTTCCTAAGATGTAGGGATGTTGGAGGGAATATAGAAGAAGGTTAGGAAATATGTGTACGTACACAATATTTAATTAAATTTGAAGGTTGGAGATAAACGATGAATTAATATTTAAGAAATATTAATATCTTTAGCCACATGATTGATGAGTTGGTAAAGGAAAGATGAAGTGGAGATGGAAGGTGAGTTGGATAAGGAATTGAATAATTTAGAAATTATTTAATATTCGAGACTATAGGATAAAAGAATAATCATTAAATATTAGATATTCAAATGATTGAAGGAAATAATTAAATATTTAGATATTCAATTAATTGATGAGAAGAATAATTAAATATTAGATTCTTAATTAATTAGATGAATTGATTAATAAAATATTTCAATTAAATTAATTAATAGAAAGACACGAAATGAATTAAATCAATTAATCTTTTCAAATTAACTATTTACTAGAAGAATAAATATTAAATAAATATAAAATATTTATTTAATGGCTCATAGCCATTTTTATGTGTATACATTTTGCCCCTCTTTGAAATGATGTCGAGACAACATTATTTCAAAGATTAAATCAAGTCTTGATAGTGTGCCTGATAGAGATAAAAATCCTAATTGTGTGCCCCCTCAAGAGATTGATCATGAATTTGTTGAACAATTTGGATAATCGATTGATTTGACGATAATTGAAAAGGTATGTCAATTAAATTTATTTATGAAAAATAAATATAATTTCTCCATTGAAAAACATTAATTACCCTTCCAAATAGTAAATATAAAATTAACTAAAGTTAATTTTATTTTCATTTGCATCCTTGTCAGCTTTGTGAAGAAACTGTCTTGGTGAGGTGGCAAAATGGTGATCCGGATGGAGAACCATCGATTTGAGCTCGTTCGATGATATCAATGACCTCCTAAGTATGGGTATCTGGTATGTATCTTATCCTGAACTTTTCACACCTTTTCTTATGATTTTTCATATTTGTTTAGCACATGTTTGGTTATTTTGAATTTTTTTGATTTTCGGCAAGTATGTTTAGCGTTTTTGTTTTCTGTTTTAGTGCTTTTGCATGTAAAGTTAGCACATTTGATAAGTTTATCACATGTGCTCATTTTGTTAGTGCATGTGCAATGTATGTTAGCGCTTTTGCTTGGTCAATGCTTTTTCTCTTAGTGTTTGCGCTTTCGATGCTTAAAATAACGCTTTTGATTGTTTCACACATATGCTCGAAAGTTTAGCGAATTTGTTAAAAAGGTTCACGCATATGTATGATTTAGCGCATGTGTTCAATAGAATAGCACTTTTGTTAAAAATATTAGCACTTTTTCTTCTGATGAATGTGTTTGATGGATTTCATAGTAAAAATTCACTTTGATGATTAGATTTAGGCATGTTGATGTCCAATTGTGATGAATAGGTACTTGATTGTTTGACTTGATAATGTTGATTGATAGGATAAATGATTGATCAATTTGATTTGATTGGATAGATTATTTCTAAGAAACTGATTTAGTTTTTGATGAAGAGCATAGTAGAGTTTGATTGAACTCAATGATTGGTAGAAAACCATGATTGATAGGTTTAAATTGATTTGATAGCCTGATTTGCTTCATGTGAAAAGATTTTCCAATTGTTGATGTTAGAGATTAGTGATCTCTTTTGTTTGATAGATACATGATTGATGATCGAATTCCCTTGGTAAATAGGAGAAACTTGATATTTTCTAGTGTCGAGAGAAATTCCCGGTGATGCGACACTTAGTGTCAGAGCTTACACATGCAGAGGTGAGACATATAGATGCCTGCAGATTACGCCACTTGTTATACATGCCTGATATTACCCATAATAGAGGATTATTGACAATGTTAGTTGAGAGATGGTATAGCAAGAATAACACTTTTCACCTGCCCACAAGTGAGATTAGTGTGATGCTTAAGGATGTCTACAGGATTCTCCACATTCCAGTGACTGGTGAGTTAGTTTAGTATGATTATCAGGATTGTGGAAAGGCATAGGTGTGCAAAGCCGTATTTGGTGATGAGAAAATTTTGAGAGGACAAATCTGATGGTAGGATATGATTATGTATTACAAGGCTCTCCCTGTGATTCTTGCAAGTTTGATTGGGGGATTCATCTATCCAAATAGGAGATATCAAGGTTTTTATGTTGGTTGGGGTGAGATTCTTCAGAGTATGATGCAGCATCAGACTCGATATGTGATAGGGAGATTTGATAATACAATGATGAATAGTGAGTACCAAACTGGTACTGAGAGGGGGGGGGTGAATCAGTACAGATATAAAAACTTATCTTGAACCGGTTTGATTGTAAATAGTGAACTTGACTAACAATCACTACATTGGTCATAAACCAAATTACTACTGGTTAAACACAATGAGATCGTGAAAGATATAAACCGGAAACACTTATCTTACCACATAACCTACACCCTCATTTCCACATTATCCTTATGCATAAACAGGTAATATATCATCAAAAATATAATAACATGCTAGATCAACATGATTCACTGCTTGATAGAAAACAACAAAGCATCACATGAAAAGGATATCACACATGACACACATATTTTTCACGTGGAAACCCAACTAGGAAAAACCATGGTGGGGATGAATACCAACAAGCTATTTTTGAACTCTTTAGAAGTTTGCTCTGTTAGGAGCCTTATCTGGTTAAAGACTGTTACAACAGGTTCTGTTAAGAACCGATCCTATAAGGGATCGCCTGATTAAGGGATGGCTAGAATACCCGATTAAGGGTTAAACCCTGTTAGAGGTTACCTTGTTAGAGGATTTCATGAACCCAATGGCTTTGAGTCACCCTGTTAAAGGATTTACAACAAGCTAGTTAAAGCTACCCTATTAAGGGATTTTCTAACTATTGAAGTGGTTAGAGATCAACAGGTATTACAATGATCTGGTAATACCACTTCAATGCTAATGAAAATCCACTTTAGTTCCTTTATTCTGCATACATACTCTATAGGTATCAATCCTCTTATATGGTCTGGCAAGAATCACGTATCTTTGCACTTAGATATACACACAACATTTGCCAACACCTTCAACATGAAACACAACATTAACCTTATAGGAAACAGATAGGTCGGTAACATAAACCCTAAACCCTAAACATTTAGGTTAAGCAATTCAGTCAGTTCAATCTTGACCATTGAATACTTTGCATTTGAATACAATGGTCTTGAACAGATCTCAAGACATTCTCCATCATTCGTTCTTCATCGCTTCTTGGAGGTGATAACCCATCATGCGATCTCCACCGTTTGCATAGAATTCACTTATTCCTGAGGTAGATAGGATCAATCTCCTTCATGCAGGATCCTTCACGTGCACGAGGCTGATGTGGCAACATGATCTGATCTCCATTACAATGCTAAATCATCACCAGAAACCCTAAAGCTTCAACCAGAAACCCTAAAGCTGAGACTACCAACCAGTAGTCATACCATATTAAACCTTGATAGAAAACATTCCATATACTGGTTCACTTGGACAAATGTACCACTTCACCTTTTGCACATATACCAGTTCTCATCATTATATCAGTTCACTTTGCCAGTTTGTTAGCTTCAATAAACCGGTTCACTCTTCATCATATTACTGGTTCACTCTTCAGCATATTATCAATTTTCTCTTTTAGCATATTGATATCAATGACAACACAATATCATCATGTCAACATATTCTGCACATATGCCAACAATCTCCTCCTTTGGAATTGATGACAATATACAAAGATATCTTTCTTTCTGCATCACATCTTCTCCTTAATATTGCAGATATTTTTTCCACTTCACATATTCTCCCCCTTTGACAACAATGCCAAAGTGGAGGCACAAGCTTCCTTGTTCCATTATGCTACTCCCCCTGAGGAGTAGCATCCTTCAACACATCAATCTTGAAAAGATAGGAAAAGTATGATCTAACTGATGTGGAGCATAAACCTTTTAGATTACCTCTTGAAGGGGAAACACCCCTAATTCACCTCTCAGATAGGTAAAGGTAGCCTTCAATAGAGGCTTGGTGAATATGTCTACTAACTGCCCCTTACTGGAAACATGCTCCAATACCACCTCTTTGTTCTGAACCTTTTCCCTCAAGAAATGATACTTGAGTTCAAAGTGCTTGGTTCTAGCATGTAAAACTAGATTCTTGGAAATGTTAATTGCACTTGTATTGTCACAAGATATACTTACCGGTTTAGATATAGGAACTTTGAAGCCATTCAATACATGCTTCATCCAAATAGTCTGGGTGCAATTCATAAAAGCTACAACATACTCCACTTCTACTATAGATTGAGAGATACAACTCATCTTTTTACTCATCCATGAGACTAGTCTACCACCGAGAAAGAATGCACCACTGGTTGTGCTCTTCTAGTCATCCACATTACCAGCCCAATCAACATCTATGAACACTTTCAGATTGAAATCATCATTGTATGGATACCATAATCCATAGTCAATAGTTCCCTTCAGATATCTAAGAATCTGTTTTACTGCTACCAAGTGGGGTTCTCTTGGGCTTTGCTGAAACCAAGTAGTAATACTCACTGCATGTGCAATTTTTGATCTACTATGCACTACATAATGCAACTTACCAATCATTGATCGATATTCCTTCTCATTTACTAATGCTGAGTCATTCTCTTTTGATAGTTTACAACTAGTCACCATTGGTGTACCAACCGGTTTGCTGTCTTCCATGCCAAAGGTCTTCAATGCCTCTTTGACATACTTGGCCTGAGTAATAAAGATTCCATCTTTCATTTGCTGAATCTGCAGTCCAATGAAGAACTTAATCTCCCCTATGAGTGACATCTCAAACTCTTTTTTCATCTCATCTGCAAAGTCATGACTCATCTTGTCATCTCCACCAAAGATTATGTCATCAACAAATACTTCATAGATCAGAATCTGATCTCCTTCTGATTTCAAGTAGATATTGCTATCTTCACTTGTTCTTTTAAATCCAATCTTCACAAGATAGGAGTGCAAGCGTTCATACCATGCTCTAGGTTCTTTCTTTAATCCATACAAGGCTTTATGTGTTTGCATATGCACACTCCAATGAGACATTGTATGTGATTGAAGGTTTTGTCATTGATGGCAACCTTGCAATCCCATGGCACCAGCAAGATATCATACCGACAAAGCATTACACCAACAAGACAGTGCACCGGCATCAGCATATCACACTCTACACCAGACCGACACAGAAGAAAACAAGTATACTGGCACAGAGGCCGACAGGATTTTTGTTATGCAATATTTTGTTTATTATTGTAAGCCGACCTGGCAAATTGTAAAATGACTCTTATATATAAAGGAGATCATTGTAGACATTTGTAAGAGTGATGTAGGAGCATAAAAAATAATAATATTAGGTAGACCTAATATGCGAAATATAGGTCAAGGGTATATGTAAAGAACAAAGTAGGAACCAGTACTGAATATGGCATTGAAGATGCTATTGTAAAGCAGTACAAGTCATTAGATTAGTATAATCCTTATTGTAAGTCAATGTGACTTCTCATTGAGCAGTGAGCTCTAGGCAATTGGCCTTCCTACATTTGCAGGCCCCTATTGTAAGTAATATTCTCTTATTGGCCAGTGAGTGAATATTGTGGGTCACAAATCCCACCGAGGTTTTTCCCACACTGGGTTTCCTTGTTAAACATCTTGTGTTATGGTGTACTTTTCATGTGGATATTCTTGATTCTATTTATTGCATTATTTCTTGCATACCGATATACTGTTATATTATGTTTTGCATGTTTTAACTTAAGAAATTATTATTACCGATTAGATACTAATTCACCCCCCCCCCCTCTCAGTATCTGTGGGACCCCTAACAATTAGTATTAGAGCTTGGTCCTCTATTTTTAGAAGCCTAACAACTTGAGGAAGATCTTGACACCGGTAAAGATGGAAAATCTGATGAAGCAACTTGAAGGAGCTCTTACAGACTATGATGCAGAGAAATTGAAAAATATCAAATTAGAAGATGATTTAAGGGCTGCTCGAGATATCATTCAGGAACTTCAAGAAAATTTTACTATTGCAAGAAATAAGAGAAGAGAACTTTGTGAAAAATTGCAAAATGAGAATGATGAAAAGGAATCACTTAATGATATGATAAGAAAGTTGAAACAAGAGATCATGACAACAAAAAATGAAATGCAGGATATGACTATGAGATTTTGCAAAGAGATTGAGGACAAGAAGAAGAATGAAGAAGAATTGACCAGAAGACTAAGTGATGTAGCAAATGAGAACACAAGACTTAGATATGAAAATGACATGTTGAAGATAGATTTGATGCATACTCAAAATGACTCAAATGAACTGATGAGACAAAAAGAAATCTTGGAAAGGGAACTGGAAATTGCAAATCAACACAAAGAAAAATTCAAGAAAAGCTCAGAGGAACCTAGTACCTTGCTAAAAAATCAAAAACCTAAAGGTGACACTTCTGGAATTCACTTTGAAGCTGGTGAAAGCTCCGTTACTACAAATACTCAGGATCACAACAAACCAGTAAGACAACCTAATGCTTATAAATTCAATGGAAAATGCTTTAACTGTAATAAGTATGGTCATAGAGAAAATGAATGTAGATCTAGGAATTATCAGAATATCAACACACCCATCGGTCAATGTTCAAAATGCAACAAAGTTGGTCACAACTCTAAAAAAATGCAGAATGAATGTGAGATGTTATGTTTGTGGAAGATTTGGACATTTATCAAATCAATATAGAATACAAACTGAAATAGGTTATGCGAAAGCTATTCAGAAGAATAATGTAACTTTTTATGCATGTAACAAGATTGGGCATATTGCTAAATTTTGTAGAAGTAAAGGAACACCAGTAGACAACAAAAGTGCTAGCTTGAAAGGTAAAGAAAAAGTTGAAGAGGTTAAGCAAGAATTCTCAAAACAATGGATTAGAAAAGCTAATCTAAATATTGGGAATACTTCTCCATGGGTAGAACCAACCAATGTTTTACCGATAGGACAAAGTGATACTTCACTAGTAGAATAGAACAGTGCTCCACCGATAGGAAGTTCTTCATCAAATTGAAGAAAATTTCCTTTAGGGTTTGGCAATCAAATGACACATGTGCTAATTATTCCCTCAGTTAGAGATAAGAAGTTGAAAATTACTTATTACCAGCAAACAATGTTAAGTGAATACTTAATCGGCATGCAATTAATGTGGTAGATGGCAAAAATACATTATAAAAATAAGGTTTTGGCTCCATTTCATTTCACCATGATTTCAAATTTTCAGAGAGCACAA
This sequence comes from Cryptomeria japonica, assembly GCF_030272615.1. Lineage (NCBI taxonomy): Eukaryota > Viridiplantae > Streptophyta > Pinopsida > Cupressales > Cupressaceae > Cryptomeria > Cryptomeria japonica. The sequence continues at coordinate 712,194,147 of NC_081411.1, read as the reverse complement.
AGATTCCAAGCTGAGGCATTTCGAGCAAAGAGCAAGCATACCCCAAGCAATCATCCACCCAAGACAGTAAAAGGTATTTAATCATGGCATCCACCTTTGCAATTGAATACATAGCAAACCCTACTATTGTTGAAGTAATTAAAAGACCTAGGCCCGTATTTCAGTTAGTTCCTGAGATAGTAAAGAAGGATGATACCTTAGGTGCTTTTTCTCAAATCCCTAAAGGAGTTGTATATGCTGAAGACCCTAGAATGTACATCCACTGCAACATTGAAGAGTTAGGAGATGAGGAAATCAAAACCATGTATAAAACCATGATATGTGATGATATAGACAATATTAAAGGTGAACATAAGATTATTGAAACCCTAGGATTTATAGAGATCCTTAGCATTCCTGAAATTCCTAAGGATGTGATTAGGATAGTTTTAAGCAGAGTTCATGGAGAATTTTTCTGGTTAGATGCAATCCATAAGATCACCAAGGAAGCTATGAAAGCTGTCATAGGGTTACCGACCACCAGTAAGAGACCTGATAAAACCAAGAAGGTTCCCAATGACCTAGTTACAAAACTAATTGGTGCAACATTCGACAAGAGGTCTTTAAGGGTTAATGATGTAAAAGATATCAATGTGAGATTCATCAGTATGATATTAGGTTATAAAGCCACTCATGCTAATAGACTCAACTCAGTTTCAAGTTTATGCATTAAGAGTGCTTATGATATGGTAACAGACAATGCAAAAATTGACATATGTGAATGGTTAAAGGATGAACTAATTGACAACCTTGGAAAAATAAAAAAGGACAAGAAAGGAACTTTTAGATTTGGAAATCTGTTAGTATGCCTAATGCTACACATAACAAAATAGGTTCCCAGTATAGGTTACCAAGAACTTGGATATGACATACTGATAGGAAAACAATTGATTGAACTGTTCAATAACATGGGTGAGAACAAGGAGAACAATATTAATGACTTCTTTCTAGCATTAAAGACCAAAATGAAGAAAATAATAAGGTTATCTCAGAAAATAGTAGACAAATACAAAGATGATATATGCTTTGTTATTAAGAAAGATGAAATCTGGATGGAAGAGGTCATCCTAAGAACAATTTGGGTAACCGAGATGGGCTATGAAACACTTGACCACATAGTTGAAACATATGGTAAATCACTTCTAGAAGCCCCAAATGAATCTAAGGAAGAAGTATTTGATAGTGCTGAGACTATAGAAAGCCAAATACAATCAAAGAAAAGAGTAAAGAAGGTTGAGGCATTTGTAAAGAAAGGATCCAGGCAAGCAAAAGCCATTAAGGAAGATGTATTGAAGAAAACCGGCATAACAGAGGATGAGTTGGTAGCTCCACAACCTAAAACTCACCTATCACTGATAGGTACTTCTTTGGAAGGTGACATGCCAACAAATTTTAAAAGAGTTGTTAGAAAAAGAGATCTCTCACCAGCAACCACACCTTCACCTAGAAGAACAAGGCAAAAGAAACAAGTAGTGAGATCTCCGGTTAGAAAGGCCATACCAAAGAAGAAGTTGACACCTAAGAAGAAGAAAAGGACAAATAGAGACTTGGCCCCTCTTGATATACTACTGAATGAAATCACAGAGGAAGGAAAACTGAAGAACATAGAGAAAATTTATGACACTCTAACTGTTGATGAGAAAGAGCAAGTTGAGAACAGTGTTATATTGCATATGGACATGTACAAGAAATTTTTGATGGAAGTAGCAAATGAAATTCCTGATGATTTATTCAAAAGACTTGAGGCCAGAAGGCAAGCAATGATACAATTGGATAGGAAAATAAAAATAGAGAAGCTACTTGTTGTATATCCGGTAAACTCTCCAAAGGAAATTGATGATTTGATTGCTCAAGCAAACCGGTCAGTATTCTCTACTGCACACTGACATATTTCACTAATGGTAGGAAGAGTTAATGAAGTGACAAAGGAAATAGAAGATGGATGGGATATATTCCTGGTTGACAAAGAAAAACAAGAAGAGTATAGGAACCCTAAACCTATAAAGGTATATCAAAAAGATAGAGACAAAGGGAAAGGCAAAGTTGGTGGACCACCAAGCATCAAAGTTAAAGACAACCTACCTCCACTAGTGAAAATAACAACTACTACAGATCAACTGGCAGCAGAAAGTATGGATGTAGAGGATAAAAATCCTAATTCTAAAGTCCTATATACTATAAATGTTGATACTCAGAAGATCAACACAATAGTAGATAAAGATACAACTAATAAGTCAAATATGGCAAATGAGCCTCCAGTAGCAGGGGAAATAGAAAAACTGACAAAAGATACAGAGAAAAAGGTAGAGACTGAGTCACAGATAGAGACAACACAACATAAAGAGAAACCAACAAAGCTAAAGGCTTCAGAACAGGTACACAAGGAAATAGTGCCATCGATAACTAGTGAAGTAGGAAAACTAGTGCTTAAAGAAATGCAGACACAAACTGACCTACCAGAGGTCAAAAAAAGCATGGTTACTTCCATTGGTACTTAGATTGTTGGATCATCATCAACATTCAAGTCAACAAATGTGACTAAGGTATTACTTGATTCTATCAAGAAAATAACTGACTGCAGCTCATAGGCTTATAAAGCAATTGATGATTCTATACCAATTTTGAAGGTAATAGCTCCCAACTGTAATATAGATAATAAAGATTATTTAAGACAATTGGATACATTGTGTAAATATATCTCAGAAAACATTGAGAAAATAAAGGAAGAGTCAGTAAAGGATAAGGTACAAATTGAAAAACAGAAATTCTTTGATGAGGAAATAAAGAAGTGTAACAGAGATTTTGACACACTTCTACCAGAACTATGTAGTTTGTTGAAAGAATACAAAAATCTATATAAAGATACATGTAAAACAAAGTTTTTGACTATAGATATTGACAAGAAAATAATCAAGGCACAGGATGAGATAAATAAACTTGTAGACAACTTTGTCAACTCACCTGATTCACTATCAATTTTTGAAGAAAAGATAGCAAATTTTGAGGAAGAATTACTCAAATTGGAAAGGGAGAAAGAAAGAATAATAAATAAGGAAAAACATTTGAGATCTAAAATAAGTCCAAGATTGGACTATTTAGCATCTCTGTAGAAGGAAATTTCTGAGGCATTAACATAGGGAAGCAAAACACCGGTAGAGCATTTGCAGCATCTCACCGGTACAGTAAAGAGAACTGAGACAACAATAAAAGATAGTAAGAAGTTTATGGATAGTATAAACTTAATTTTTGGAGATCTTTTTTAGATTATAACCACCTAGCTACAAGGTTGAGTTTATGGATAGATGAACTACAAACTCTATTGACATCTTGACAACCTTTGTCATTGATGCCAAAGGGGGAGTAGTGGGATGAGAAAATTCAAAACATAGGAATCATATGCTCAGGGGGAGCTCTCACATTTTTGGTAAACATTATTTTTGGTAACATTTTTGGACTACACATTTTTGGATACTTTTTGAAATTTCTCATGAGTGTTAACATCAATGCCAAAGGGGGAGATTGTTGGCATATGGACACTCCAATGAGACATTGTATGTGATTGAAAGTTTTGTCATTGATGGCAACCTTACAATCCTATGGCACTGACAAGACATCATACTAAAAAAGCATTACACTGACAAGACAGTGCACTGGAATCAACAAATCACACTCTACACCGACACTCAAGACACCGACACTGGCACAGAAGAAAACAAGTATACCGGCACAGAGGCCGACAAGATTTTTGTTATGCAATATTTTATTTATTATTGTAAGCCAACTTGGAAAATTGTAAAATGACTCTTATATATAAAGGAGATCATTGTAGAAATTTGTAAGAGTGATGTAGGAGCATAAAAAATAATAATATTAGGCAGACCTAATATGTGAAATATAGGTCAAGGGTATATGTAAAGAACAGAGTAGGAACTGGTACTAAATCTGGCATTGAAGATGCTATTGTAAAGTAGTACAAGTCATTGGATTAGTATAATCCTTATTGTAAGTCAGTGTGACTTCTCATTGAGCAGTGAGCTCTAGGCAGTTAGCCTTCCTGCATGTGCAGGCCCCTATTGTAAGTAATATTCTCTTATTGGCCAATGAGTGAATATTGTGGGTCACAAATCCCACCGAGGTTTTTCCCGCACTGGGTTTCCTCATTAAACATCTTGTGTTATGGTGTACTTTTCATGTGGATATTCTTGATTCTTTTTATTGCATTATTTCTTGCATACGAGTACACTATTATATTATGTTCTGCATGTTTTAACTTAAGAAATTATTATTACTGGTTAGATACTAATTCACCCCCCCCCCCCCCCCTCTCAGTATCTATATGACCCTTAACATTATGTAGCCTACACACCATGTCACTGTCTTTTGATAGGGCAAACCCATCTAGTTGCTCTATATATACCTCCTCTTCAAGTATTTCATTTAGGAATACAGATTTTACATCCATTTGGTATACCTTGAATCCTTTAAAAGATGCATATGCAAGAAGCATACGAACTCCTTCCAATCTTGCTACTAGAGAAAAGGTTTCTCCATAGTCTTCCCCTTCTTCTTGGGAATATCCTTTACACACTAGTCTGACCTTGTTCCTTACTACTGTGTCATCCTCATTCAGCTTATTTCTGAAGACCCATTTGGTACCAATGACATTTTTATGCTCTGGTCTGGGTACTAAAGACCATGTACCATTCTTCTCTATCTAGTCAAGTTCTTCTTGTATTGCCTTGATCCAATCTTCATCTTTATGTGCCTCTTTGAATGATTTAGGCTCAAATTTAGAGATCATACATGAGCTTTCTCTAACCTTTCTTCTTGTAAGAATTCCTTTATCTTTGTCTCCTATGATCTTCTTTGGATCATGATTGAGTTTGACATGCCTAGGTATATTCTTAACAGATTCCTCTTGCTTTTCTTCTTCATCCTCATCTTCATCAGCATCAACATCCACCAGTGTACAAGCACAATTACTGGTACTAGGCTGATTTGCAACTGGTTCCCAGAAGGTTACAACTAGTTTGTCTCCTACATGCTCTCTGCCAGTTTCCTCAGGTTTCTCAGAGTTCTCATCAACCCTAACATTGTTCCTTTCAACAATTCTCTGAGTCCTATTGTTGAAACATTTGAGAGCTTTTCTCTTTGTGGAATACCCCAAGAATATTCCCTCATTGCATTTAGCATCAAACTTTCTCTAATGTTCACTCCTCTTCATATAACATTTACTACCAAACATTCTAAAGTAGCTTACCACTAGTGTCTTACCAGTCCAGTACTCATAAGGAGTCTTATCCTTTCCTTTCTTGATGAGTACCTGGTTCATTGTGTAGACTGCAGTGCTCACTGCTTCTCTCCAAAAGGTGTGAGCAACCTTTCCTTGGATCAACATAGTTCTAGTTGCTTCAACCATAGTCTGGTTGTTCCTCTCTACTAAGCCATTCTGATGTGGAGTCTTAGGGGTAGACAGTTGCCTCTTGATTCCATTTCTTCACAATATTTGTTGAATTCACCGGAAGTGAATTCTCCTCTTTGATCAATTCTAAGGCATTTGATTCTTCTACCGCTTTCCTTTTCTACCAGTGCTTTGAAAGCTTTGAACTTTCTAAAGGCTTCAGACTTATCCTTCAAGAATGTGACCCACATCATTCTTGAGCAATCATCTGTAAGAATCATAAAATACCTATCTCCCTACACACTCCTAGTTTTCATAGGACCACACAAATTAGTATGCACAAGATCAAGTAAATTGTTTGCAGTGAAAGATTTACCATTGAAGGTTGAGGAAGACATCTTCCCCAGTTGACATTCTCTTCACAAAGGATTTTTTGATTTCCTCAGCACTAACAATCCTCTAATTGCCTTGATCTTACTGGCCTTCACAATGTTATCTAAATTTACATGGCAGAGTCTCCTATGCCATATCTAGCTATCATCAAACCTAGCCATAAGACATGTACTTATATTTGCATTCAGCTGAAATAGGTTACCTTTGGTTTGCATATCGGTAGCCATCAGTTCACCACTCTTTCCTTTGATTTTTCACACTCCATTTTTGAATTCTAGAGTGAGTCCATTATCATTTAGTTGAGAAACACTTAAAAGGTTGTGCCTTAGACCTTCTACCCAATACATATTGTCAGCACTTCTCTTTCCATTCAGAGAGATGGACCATCTGCCTTTGACCATACATGGTGCATCATTACCAAAATGAACCACACCACCATCATATTCTTCTAGAGAAAGAAACTTACTTCGGTCCCCAGTCATGTGGTGAGAACAACCACTGTCAATAATCCACTCATTGGAATTATCAAAGTGGGAGACAAGAGCCTTCTTGTCTGACACATCTTCCTTGACTGCTACAAACACAATATCCTCATTTTCTTCATCTTCTTATTCCTCATCAGTGACACCTTCATCAACTGCTACAAAATAGTTTCTCTGGTTTCCTCCTTTGACCTTCTTGAACTTTTCCAATTTGTGCTTGCTATCACCATTAGGACAGTTTACAACAATGTGTCCTATCTAGTTATTGAAGAAGTTGAGGAAATACAACTTTAGAGATCCCAAGAATACCTGCATGCAAATACCTGTCACAAGAGAAGAATGGAGGCACATAAAGCAAAAAAGCATAAATGCTCTGAAGAAGAAAATTATCATTCAGAAAGGGAATCAATTAAATTAACAAGTACAATACAATCCTTATAAAAGGATAATAGAAACCCTAAAGAGATAATGTGTATTTAATAATTAAATACCTATAATATTTATTAAATGCCTAAGTTTAGCTTAAGCATAGAGTTTAATAGACATAATTAAATAAATAATTATTAGCTAATACAAGATAACTCTAACACCCCTCCTTAAGATGAACTTAGGGAGTAGCTAAAAAACTAAATGCATGAAGCAAAAAATGCAACTACATGAAGGAAAATTTGGGTCTTGGCAACAAGGCCTAATGAGGTACCCAATCACAACCAAATCTCTATGAACCAGAGAAATAGAGGAAACCATGTGGGAAAAAACTCTACTCCAAAAAGAGATGGAAAAGCGAGAAGAACACCACTAAAGTAGGAAATAGCTGCAAACATTGTCTAAGAGTAACTGCTAATCTAAAGAGCCTCCACTGAAATTGAACATGACCAGGTAGAGAAGACTGTAATTTGCATGAGTGCCCTCAAATGACACTACTCGAATCAGATGGCAAACAAAGGCAAACAACTGAACTCAAAGATACATATGGCATGAGACACCAAAGCTTGAAGAGCTGATCAATCGAACCACAGAAGCATTAAAACCAATAGGAGAAACCTCCCCATAATGTTGAAGAGGGAAAGAGATAGGTACACTAAAAAGAACAACCAACAAGAACTCTATGACAAAGAACCAAGAACATCGAAGCTGCAGAGAAAGTACATAGTGTCATGGAAGGAACACTCACTTGACACACATCATGAGGTGAATGTCATGGAAGGAACACTCACTAGACAAAGGTAGATGACAAACAAAAGGCAAACATCAACCCCTCATGACACTTTATAAGTAGTGCATGTACAACAAGGCACAAGATATGCAAGATCCCAAGTAAAAAATGCATGATGACACTTTGTATCAGTGCATTTGCATAAATATAAGCTACAATGATAAGAAGATTAGAAATAGAAATGAGAACCAAAATAGAGACATCCTACCTAGAGAAGAGATCCCAGGACCTGAAACAACCAAGATATCCACCAGAGTGCTGAAAAGCAAAAAATTGAATAAAATATGCATGAAGCAAAATTTGGAAATAAAACTCATATGGCTGGAAATTTCACAAAACAAGCTTTCTAATGATATAAAGTTTTTGAAAAATGAAGTTCGGATGCTCATTCTATGCCTCCCAGAGTGCAAAAAAGAGACCTCACTTTGAATGGAAAAAAAGATAGTCAAATAGAAAAATTGGAAAAAATTACCAACATGACGAGGTCTAGCTCAGAACCAGCTTTCCAATGCCTATTTGTTTTTGAAAAAACGACTCCGTATGCCCAAGATATGGCAAAAAAAAAACCTCTTTTTGGGCATAAAAAGGGTTAAAAAAATTAAAAAAATTTATTTATTTATTTATTTTTTTGACAAAATTTTTTTGACGCATTTGCAGGTACAGCCATATGGATTTTTGTGCCTCGTAAAGTGTGCCAATGAAAAAATCATGGCCCAGATGCAATTGTCATCAAAATAGGTCGAATTATATATCAAAATGACTAGAAACACCCTTCGGAAGCCAACAGTGAGGCCTTTTTTTTCTCAAACTGCTCTAATTTTTTTTAATGATTTTTTTTTATGAATTTCTCAAAATTCGTGCCAAAAAAGCAAAACCAAAGAAAAATTTCAAAACCCAATATTGTCAAAATTTGACAAATTTTATATGGAAATGGGGGTTTTGGGGCGTTCTGAGTTCAACGGTGAGGTCCGTTTGAGCTCAAAATGATCAAAAACAAAACAACTACCCCAGATCCAATAAAAAACTCTAAAAAAACTTGAAACCCTCCTCCAAAATATCTTCTAAAAAATCAAGAACAAGCAGTAGCAGATGTAGGCTTTGATACCATGAAGAAGTTGAGGAAATACAACTTCAGAGATCCCAAGAACACCTGCATGCAAATACCTATCACAAGAGAAGAATGGAGGCACATAAAGCAAAAAAGCATAAATGCTCTGAAGAAGAAAATTATCATTCAGAAAGGGAATCAATTAAATTAACAAGTACAATACAATCCTTATAAAAGGATAATAGAAACCCTAAAGATATGCAACCCTAAAGAGATAATGTGTATTTAATAATTAGAATAATTATTAAATACCTACAATATTTATTAAATGCCTAAGTTTAGCTTAAGCGTAGAGTTTAATAGACTAATAATTAAATAAATAATTATTAGCTAATACAAGATAACTCTAACAGTTACAAGAGAAGCATTTCAAAGGAATCTTACCTCTATATTTACCAGTTCCCTTAGGAAGTCTCTTGGCAAGAAGAGCTTTAAATTCCATCAAGATCTCCTCATCATCCATTTCTCTTCTTTGTCTTGGTTCACCACTAGTACTAGCTTCTTTTCCTTTTGTAGATGGTGCAACAGATGCTCTAAAGGCTGATTCAGTCTTCTAAACACTGCCATCAAAACTATTTAGCTCATAGGCTGTTAACTTTGCAATGATGGAGTCTAGGGATACCTTAGTCTTGTCTATTGACCTCAACTCCTGAATAACAACAACCCTTATTACATAGACCAGTAATAAGGATCTCAAAACTTTTCTAACAACAGTGGAATCTTCCATTTTACTACCCACACTCTTGATATCTCCAACAACAATTTTGATTCTTATTCCATATTGTTGAATGGTCTCTCCTTCAACCATCAGCATGTCTTCAAACTTTCCCCTAAGGCTTTCTTCTTTATCTTGTTTTACATGCTCATCACCACCATAGATATTCTCAAGAGTATCCCATACTTGAGATTTTATTTATCCTGGACATCAATAAACTCAATATCAGATAAGCTACTCATTAGGGCTTCCATGACTTGCCCATTCTCTTGGATCTCTCTCTTTTAATCATCGGTGAGAGTACCGGAAGGAATAACATAAGCATTCTCAACATAGCTCTCGTGTTGAGAACCCATGCTTCTAATGTATATCTTCATTCTATCCTTCCATATTTTGAAATTATCTCTATTGAACTTTGGACCTTCCCTCTTCATCATTACAATAGGATCTTTCCCTCAAGCGGTTAAGCTTACAACATAGAGGACCTGGAGGACGCTTTGATACCAATTGATAATACAATGATGAATAGTGAATACCAAACTGGTATTGAGAGGGGGGGCTGAATCAATACAGATATAAATTTTTTTCCTGAACTGGCTTGACTGCAAATAGTGAACTTGACTGGTAATCACTAACACCGGTCATAAACCAAATTACTACCGATTAAACACAATGAGATTGTGAAAGATATAAACCGGAACACTTATCTTACCACACAACCTACACCCTCATTCCCACATTATCCTTGTGCAAAAATTGGTAATATATCATCAAAAATATAATAACATGCTAGATCAGCATGATTCACCGCTTGACAGAAAACAACAAAGCATCACATGAAAAGGACATCACACATGACACAAATATTTTTCACATGGAAACCCAACTAGGAAAAACCATGGTGGGGATGAATACCCACAAGCTATTTTTGGACTCTTTAGAAGTCCACTCAGTTAGGAGCCTTGTCTGGTCAAAGACTATTACAATAGGTTCTATTAAGAAATGATCCTATTAGGGATCACTCGGTTAAGGGATGGCTAGAATACCGGGTTAAGGGTTAAACCCTATTAGAGGTTACCTTGTTAGAGGATTTCATGAACCCAATGGCTTTGAGTCACCTTGTTAAAGGATTTACAACAAGCTAGTTAAAGATACCCTGTTAAAGGATTTTCCAACTTTTGAAGTGGTTAGAGATCAACAAGTATTACAATGATTTGGTAATAGCACTTCAATGCTAATGCAAATCCACTTTAGTTCCTTTATTCTGCATACATACTCTATAGGTATCAATCCTCTTATATGGTTTGGCAAGAATCACGTATCTTTGCACTTAGATACACACACAACATTTGCCAACAACTTCAACATGAAACACAACATCGACCTTATAGGAAATAGATAGGTTGGTAATATAAACCCTAAACCCTAAACATTTAGGTTGAGCAATTAAGTTAGTTCAATCCTGACCATTGAAAACTTTGCATTTGAATACAACGGTCTTGAACAGATCTCAAGACATTCTCCATCATCCGTTCTTCACCACTTCTTGGAGGTGATAACCCATCACACGTTCTCCATTGTTTGCATAGACTTCACACATTCCTGAGGTAGATAGGATCAATCTTATTCATGCAGGATCCTTCACGTGCATGAGGCTGACATGGCAACATGATCTGATCTCCATTACAATGCTAACTCATCACACAATGCCATAGGTTGAATCACATAGGCTCGAAACACTTCAACCAAAAACCCTGAAGCTTCAACTGGAAACCTTGAAGCTGAGACTACCAACTGGTAGTCATACCATATTAAACCTTGATAGAAAACATTCCATATATCGGTTCACTTGGACAAACGCACCACTTCACCTTTTGCACATATACTGGTTCTCATCATTATACCAATTCACTTTGCTAGTTGCTTAACTTCAATAAACCTGTTCACTCTTCATCATATTACCGGTTCACTTTTTAGCATATTATCGGTTTTCTCTTTCAGCATATTGACATCAATGACAACACAATATCATCATGTCAACATATTTTGCACATATGCAAACAAGATTGAGTGAGAAGTTTCTCTATAGGTATAAAAAGGTTTAATCTATCAAGTGGACCCAAAGGATATGCTTTTTCTTTGTTTTCAATTAGTGTTTGCAATAACAAACTTCAACACCCACACCTCTTCTCAAATAACCACCCCGTTGTGTGTTATACAACTTTGTTCAAGCTTGCTTCCTTAATGTTACTCAAATCCTCCACCATAGGTCCACACCCCAAAATTATGTCTTAACTATCAAAATTTATTGAAATAGGTCCATTGTGTGTCTATCAATTGTTTTTCACAAGTTTGGAAGGTTGTAACATCATTTGGGCAATCGGGTTCACTTTTAGTGAAAACAGGGATAAAAGGCTACTAGCCCGTGGAGGCCTAATTTGAGTGAAATTTTCTTATATGTTGCAATGATGGCCAAGAAAACCTTGGAACCTAACTTGGATGGTGTCAAAAAGGTCCAAGCTCAAGGAGTTTTATGGTTTTGTCTCCTAAGAGGGTGGTTTAATGACTATCCACATTTTTAGGCAAGAAAAGAGGGTTTTAAGAGGGTTTTGCACATGAAACAAAGGAAGTCTCTTCTAAACCACAAACCAAGCTTCTAAATTATTTTAGAACCTCTAAACCATCATTTAGAACAAGTCTCTAACTCTTCCCTGCATGACATTACATCAAACACTTGTCATACAACAACAAAATGACTGTTAAAATGCATTGTCATTGCTAATTCACTGTTTTTGCTGCACTTTGAAGGGTTAGAAATTCATAAATAACTTAACCAAAGAATGTAACAATCTCCAAACACTTTGCCAACACTTTTCACAAGATTCCAAGCATGAATATGTTCATTTATCAACTTTGGATGCAAAAGACATTAAATTTCCCAAAACTGGGTACTTGCTACCAGCCACAACTCCACACATTTGCAAGATGAAATACACACTATTTGGAGCTCTAAATACATCTACAACCCCAAGAAGACTAGGGCAGACCTCTGCCTTAAGTTTTTTCACTCAATTGACCTCTGAGCACAAACCTATTTGAGTCTTTTTCAAATTTACCAGCCAAGTCCATCTCCAACTTGCCTAGCATGAACTCAAAAACACTTCCTTTGCACAACCCTCACCAAAAGATGAATTATTTATATTATACATGAGTAATACAACTTTTCCATGTTCATCCATGGGAGCCAAAACCTGAATTAGACAAGTTGATGTATTTTGGAGGCCAAAACCCTTGATAGGGGGCAACCAAAGAGCAAAAATGAAACAATTTTACAAAACCAACTTCCCAATGCACAACCTACAAATAAATTACATAAATTGCATTGAATATACACCAAGATCACTATAAAAAAGGTATAGTGCAAAAATGATAAGCTACAGTATGAGCTGCTATACAAATGAAGCTCAAAACATGAGAAAAATAAAAAAATTGCTGCCCTTTTGATTAATTATGATAGAAAGTACAAATCCAACCCTATACCAAGATGAGGGAGGCATATATATAGAATTTGAAAGTGGTTATCATGTCTTGTATGGACATAAGACATTTTTTTGTCTTCTTTTTACAAAAAAAAGTGTCCAAAATGACAACTTTTACAAGCAAAATGACAACTTTTGTTGCTCCAAGTGACAATTTGAGCAACCTAACACAACCAACCTTCCAAAACAGCCTAGGAATTATTAAAAAAACTTTATAAACATGTCTCAATTCTTTCCAAAACATGGCTAAGCCTATAAGGTGATTTTCCACTTTTTAGCCTTATTTGGCCTAGAAGCACAAAATTGACAATTCAAGCCCTAAGAAGCAAAAATTGATCTCTCAAGCACAAAATGAGATCAAAAACTTATGAAATGACTAAAAATAGCCTATGAAAAAATTTCAAAACTAAAAAGACACTTAAGCATGAAAAATACCAAAAATGGAGAGTGAAGCATGACTAGGTGCTCCTGCACCAATATGCATGGGGTGTTTGTATGCTTGCTCATTTGTATCATGATCTTCATCAAGTTGTTTTCAATGAGGGTGATATTATATCGACAAGATGAACACTTTTTTAGATCTGGTACTGAGAGCATATTGCTATTAATCGACCTATTCATCATGGAGTTCATGGAGAGAGGTAGCCATATGTTTATCTGTATGTAGGTATCCTTACTCAAAATAAGCTGGGTAAGATGGAGTATTGGTGTTGGGTTATTGATTCACTGCATAGTGTTATTTGGAGAGCTTATATCGATTGTGAGCTATGTATGGATGATGCACAAACATTACCATTTATTATGCAAAGTAGATATCTCATTGGTTGGACTCCATACATTGTTGAGAGACAATTGATTAGTCGCATTTTGATACAGTTTGGTATCATTCAGCCTATGCCTATTGGTGTCATGATATATGCATGAAGGTACAAAGATAGGTGAGATTGGGGACCTTCTTTGTCATTTGAGTTAGCATGTGTAGAGTTTCTAGCTACTCCTAGGGTAACTTATGATATGAGATTGCACATTCTAGATCCTAGGGTTATTGTAGATTATGCTCACTACATACTACCACACCCATTTCCTCATATTACCAATCCAGGAGATCCTCCTCCTAGCTTAGGAGATGAGGATGATGATTTTGATGATCCAATTATCAGGAGATGGAGATGAAGACAAGATCTTAGAGCTGCTCAGGAGGCTGAAGGTGATGGAGATGAGGGTGGAGATGGAGGTGGTGGCGGTAGGAGACCCAGATGGAGAGGAGGTCGATTGAGAGTCTATGGAGGATCGTTTGGACCAGTTGGTAGGATTAGGAGACCATTTCCTATTGGTGGGAGAGAGGTTGCATGAATTAGGAGGGATATTGGTAGGGCAAAGATGAGATCACCGAGAGGGTTTCCATCTATAGGAGGAGGTAGGATGACTGGACTGGATGGGGGTTGCAGGAGAGGGATTGATTTTGGTCAGATTCAACCAAACCCTAGGGTTATTGCAACATATGGTGGAGAGGATGAGTATCCAGAGGATCATGTTCCACTCATTAGGTGATGGGTTGTAAGATCTACTTGGACTAAGATTCTAGAAGGTGGATAGGGAGGTGGAGATGAGGGTATTGGGGTTCATGTGGCACAACAAGATGTGCTAGAGTAGAAGACCATGGATAGTCTCAGAGCATAGATAGATCAACTTAGAGCATAGGTATAGACACTCATGACAAAGAGAGACAAAGCTGTTAGGAGATAGCAGGATACTTAGGGCCTCCTTGATCATATTCAGCAAGTTGGATCGGGTATTCTCTCAACTGATACTATTAGAGCACTAGTTTGGGCCAGGAAGGAGACTTCCCATTGGTGACAATTATATGAGGAATTAGTCACAAAGAGCTAGAGAGAAGGTATTTATCGTACCACTTTGAGGATGGATACTAGCAGCGGTGGAGTCATGGGATCTCCTCAAAGGAGTGGTGATCATGGGAGATAGGCATATGGAGGATCTTCTCGCCCATAGCCACAGAGATGAATGAAGTCAGGTGGTAGTGGTACAGGACAACCTTGACTTGACTTTGCATTGATGAGGAATTTATACTTTTGATCTGATATCATTGTATACTTAGACTTTTTATTGTTTTTATGATGATCTATATGCAGACATGGACTCTATATGATGATGATCTTTATTATGCATGTTACTCTATTTTATGATGATGATCTATATGCATTGATTATATGGATGCAATGATTAGATGGATGATGTTATGATATTTTCTCTTCATTATGATGATGCTTTATATGATGATGCACTTATAAATATTTTTTATTTTTTTAATTTATGACCTTGGATGCAAAATTATTACTAAATTAAATGATATGAATAAGATGATCTATATGGGAATGCAAATAAATGATTATGAATCTAAGTGCAAATATGTAACTAAATGATCGTTAATGAAATGATAATGCAAATAATAATAATGATGACACACTACATGATTAATGAAATGCACTTAATTGAATACAAACTAATGCAATGATTAAAATGCAATTAAATGAAATAGATGATTATTAAAATGATTCTAAAAATGAATGCACCTACAATGATCAAATGCAAATTCTTTTTTTTTGTCCAAGTATACTCAATATTTATTCATGACCGTTGATTTGTGAATGAAATGAAATGCTTATAATGCAATTGACAATGAATTCTTATAATGCAGATGAATAATGAGCTAATCTAAAAATGATATTGCCATTCTTCATATGTTATCTTGTAATAGTGCTTGATTTCATCATTGAGCTTTAAAATGTTGTAAGAAAATACAAGCAACTTGACATAATGATCCAAGATGACCTAATTATTTCTTACATGGTTTTTGATATAGAAAGTTAATACAAGCAACTTAATATAATGAATCAAGTTGACCTAAGTATTTCTTGCAGAACAGACAAGGATTATCTCATTTCATGCATGACTTGGAACATCCTCCTTGATCTTTTTCCGATCATATCCTTAGGCAAGTACATACTTTAGTAAGAGATAAAAGACATAGAAAAATCAAAGAAAATATTCATGCCCCATCATAACTTCTCTAGTCATGGACATCCTTGAGTCACATAGAGTACATGATTAGCAATAAAATCAAGATATAAACACTAAATATCACATGTCATTCACATGTTCTAATGGTCATTAACTGATATAATCATCTTGATGAATGATCTTGGATAATCCTTTATTACTTGTTGGTTAATTCTTCATTTTGTGAGTGTCACAATTCAGTTGTCATGAAATGCCTTGATCTTCATTGCTTTGTTATATGTTTCAAATCCCTAGGTATTTTTGGTTTTTCTAAGTTTTTTGAATGTTTTTGTATTTTCAAAGATTCAAAAGATAACCTTAGCAAAAGGAATTAGGATTTTTCCCCCAATGGAAACAAAATTTTATTATGGATATATGAATTGATCAAGATCCAAACCATGACAGGATACAAATGTAGATTTATTGATTCTGATAAAATCTAAGACAATGACTATGACAAGTATGTCAAAGATTGATAACTATTGGTAAGCTGCATATTTCCTACTAAATGGTTCAAAGCAATGGATACAAAAGATGGAATGGATAAGCTAGGAAGCGATAGATTAGATATGATGGAGTGGATAAGTGCGCAAAGAAATCTCATAGATGGAGGAACTCACTTTTTAGATAGTGCCTGTTCGCCAGGTTTTCGCCATCTAAATTTATTGCATTTTTCTCTTTTTTTCACTGTTTTATGCACTTTAGGAATTCTTTGTTTTTTTATTTTTATTGATTTCTTTAGGACTTTATATGCTTTTTATTGATTTTTTCTAGGACTTTATATCTCAAGCATAGAACTTGTTGAGATGAATAGAATTGATAGGTTCATCAAACCAATCACCTTCAAGGGTAGATAACTTGTATGCTCTTGATCCATATGCTACTACTATGACAAAAGGTCCTAGCCAATTTGGTTCAAATTTACCCTTCTTTTCTTGGTCTTGTTGATTTCTTGGATTCTCCCTTAGAATGATATCTCCAATCTGAAAAATGTGTGGCTTGACTCTATGATTATAAGTTCTTTTCATTCTCTATTGATATAATTTCAAATGATCTATTGCATTTTAGCAATGTTCCTGGATCAGTTCAAGTTATTGGAGTCTAGAGACTCGTTGTTCTTCCTCTAGTACAAGACCTTTTAAGGAAATCCATAGAGAAGGTATATCTACTTCTATGGGTAAGATGGCTTCTGATCCATAGACTAAGTAATATGGAGTTTCCTCCATTGGTGTGCGAATGCTGGTTTGGTATGCCCAAAGAGCAAGATTTAGTTGAATGTGCCAGTCTTTTCTAGCTTCATTGATTGTTTTCTTCATGATTTTAAAGATAGCCTTGTTTGATGCCTTAACTTGACAATTTCCTTGTGGATAATATAGAGTAGAAAACCTATGTTGGATATGAAACTGCTCACATAGTTCCTTTACATCTTGATTCTTAAATGGTCGTCCATTGCTAGTGATAATGGTCATAGGAACTCCATAGCAACGGATTATATAATTCAAGATGAATGATGATATTTGTTTTCCTATCACTTTTGTCAAAGGTACTGCTTCAATCTATTTAGTGAAATATTTAGTAGCAGTCAGAATGAACATATGTCCATTAGAAGATGAAGGATTTATCTTTCCTACCAAATCAAGGCCTTGTTGAGAAAATGGCCATGATCTAGCCATAGGATACAATTATTGTGCTGGTGCGTGAATGAGATTCCCATGGATATGACATTGTTTGCATTTTTTGGCATATGTGAATGAATCTCTCTCCATAGTAGGCCAATAGTAACCCATACAAAGAAGTTTCCTAGCCAATGTCAATCCACTTGAGTGTGTGCCACAAATACCTGCGTGAACTTTGTTAAGAACTCTTTTAGATTCCTCTTGTTCAAGACATCTCAATAAAGTACTATCTAGACCTTGCCTATATAAGGTATCATCAATGATAGTATAGTGCAATGACTGACGGATAAATTTTCTTTTTGATTGCAGGATAGGTCATGAGGAAGGATATTGTTGGTATTATGGATGTGTTGCATTAGTTTTGTCATTGATGTCAACACTTATCCTTTTGTAGATCTACATTGTTGATTTGGCACTATGGTTATATTGATTTACTATTGGACCAGCACATTGTGTTGACCGGTATATTGTCCACCAATTGGTTATATTGTTCACCAGAATTGAGGATAACTTGTTATCATTTGGAGATCACTTGATTATGTCAAAGACATGGTTTGGATACTTGGTTTTGGTATTTTGGTTATTAGTCTAATCGGGTTGACATATTGTTGTCACCGACAAATTGGTCAAGGTTATGGATCGGTATGCATTATCTATTCTAAATCTGCACGTCACATTATATTGATTGGATACTGCTGTAAATGTGTTGAGCCAACATGATGCATCACATCTAGACTTGTTTGTAATTAATTTTATTGTAATATTCTTAGTAAGCCAACCTACACATTTGGTCTTAGGTTTTGTATATATGTAAGATTTCATTTGATATGAGAAAGGATGTGATATGGTATGTAAGGTTATGGTATTGCAACATGGTATGTGTGAATATTGAAGATCATATGAGAAAAACATAGAGAAGGTTCAAGGAAGGTTTGAAGGTGATTATCAGAGCTTAACCAGTACTAAATACAACATTGGAGATGCTATTTTCAGCAGTAGATTATTCTAGGATTTAACCATCCTACTGTAGTCATTGTGAGTCCCATTTGAGCAGTGTGCTCTAGGCAGTTAACCTTTCTACATGTGCAGACCCCATTTGTATACACATACTATTTGCAGTAGTATCATCTGATTGTGAGTAAGGTTTCCCATCACATTTTTTCCCCTTACAAGGTTTCCATGTTAAAATCTTTGTGTTATGTGTTGTGGATGTTGTTTCTCTTTCAGTTTCATGCATTAAGTGTTAGGATTCCCACATATATTGAGAGGGGGGGTGAATCAGTATCTAACCGGTGAATATAATTTCTTAACTTAAAACATGTAGAGCATATTATAATAGTGTACTGATATGCAAGAAATAATGCAATAAATATAATTAGAAGAAACCACATGAAAAACACACCATAACACAATGATTTAATGAGGAAACCAGGTGTGGGAAAAACCTCGGTGGGATTTGTGACCCACAATATTCACTTACTAGCCAATAAGAGAATATTACTTACAAGAGGGGCCTGCACATGCAGGAAGGCCAACTGCCTAGAGCTCACTGCTCAATGGGAAGTTTCACTGACTTACAATGATGGATTATACAAATCCAGTATCTTGTACTACTTCAAAATAGCATCTATAATGCCAGATCCAGTACCAGTTTCTACTTTGCTTCTTACATAAACCCTTAACCTATATTTTGCATAATAGGTCTGCCTAATATTTTTTCCTTTTCTTAATTTCTTCTTACTTTGAAAATGTCTACAATGATCTCTCTTATATATAAGAGTCATTTTACAACTTTCCAAGTCGGCTTACAAGGTTTTTACAATAATAAACAAAATATAATATATCAAAAATCCTGTCGGCCTTTGTGCCAGTATGCTTCCTTTCTCTATGTCAATGCTAGTGGTCTAAGTGCTAGTGTAGAGTGTGATTTGTTGATGCCAGTGTAATGCCTTGCCGATGTCATAGGATTGTAAGGTTTCCATCAATGACAAAACCTTCAATCACCTACAATGGCTCATTAGAGTGTGCATATGCCAACAATCTCCCCCTTTGGCATTGATGGCAACACTCATGAGAAAATTCAAAAGTGTATCCAAAACTGTAATCCAAAAATATGTTACCAAACATGTGTTACAAAACAGATATGCTCCCCTTGAGTAGATAATTTTTCTACCAGTTATTTTTCTTATTTTCTCATACTACTACTCCCCCTTTGGCATCAATGACAAAGGTTTTCAACGTGTCAATAGAGTTGTAGCCTCAACCTTGTAACTGGGTAGTTACAATTTGAAATAGATCCGCTAAAATCAAGTTTATACTCTCCATAAACTTCTTACTATCTCTTATTGTCATCTCTCTTCTTTAAATTGTACCGGTGAGGTGTTGCATATGCTCTACCGGTGTTCTCTATCCCTATACAAGTGCCTCATATATTTTCTTTTGCATGAATGCTAGATAGTCCAATCTTGGACTCAGTCTTAGTCTCAAATTCTTTGCCTTATCCACTATTCTCTCCTTTTCTCTTCCTAGCTTAAGTAACTCTTCCTCAAAACTTTTTATCTTCTATTCAAAAACTGATAATGTATCAGGTGAGTTAACAAAATTGTCTGCAATTTTATTGATTTCATCATGTACCTTGCTCATCTTCTTATCTATGTCTACTGTCCAAAAATTTGTTTTGCAAGTATCTTCTTACATAGTTTTAAATTTCTTTAATAAGTTGCATAGTTCCGGTAGAAGTGTGTCAAATTCCCTTGTACACTTCTTTATCTATTTTTCAAAGAATTTTTGCTTTTCAAGTTCCATCTTATCCTTTAATGCCTCTTCCTTTATTTAGTCAATTGTCACTGTGTTCTCAGTGATGTACTTCGACAAAATATCAATTTGACTTAATGAATCTTTATTTTCTATATTGTAGTTAGGAGCTAGCCTTTTCAAAATTGGGATTGTGTCATCTATAGCTTTATAAGCTTGTGAACTACAATCTGTATTCCTTTTAATTGAATCTAAGAGTACTTCAGTTACAGTAGTTGATTTATAGCCTGTTGATGATGAACTAACATTTTGAACTCCGTCGGTGGAGGAAGTAACCAAGCTTGTTGTGACCTCTAGTAGGTTTGTTTGTGTTTGAATTTCCTTAAGCAATGGTTTTTGTACTTGTCTTATTGCTGGTTGTATTGTTTCTTCATGAATCTATTCCTGTACCTGTTCCAGAGCCTTTTTCTCTTCTTGTTTCTATGTTTGTGTCTATTGTCCTGTGTTATCATCTGTCAGTTTCTCTTGTGTTTGATCATTTTGCTCAGTTACTAGTGGCTCACTAGCCATGTCTGTCTTACTAGTTGTATCTTTATCTACCACAATGTTGATCTTTTGTGTATCAACATCTACTGTGTATAAGCCTTCAGGATTAGGATTTATATCCTCTATATTCATACTTTCAATTGTCAATTGATCTTCTGTAGTTGTTGTTACCAGTGATGCAATTTGAGGCGGTGGGGATAAGTTGTCTTTTACTTTGATGCTCAGAGGTCCACCAACCTTTCCTTTTCCTTTGTCTCTTTCCTTCTGGTATACCTTTATTGGTTTGGGGTTCCTGTATTCTTCCTATTTTTCTTTTTCAACTAGGAATATATCCCATGCATTTTCTGTTTCTACAGTTACCTCATTAACTCTTCCAACCATTAAAGCAATATGTCAGTGTGTAGTAGAGAATACTAATTGGTTGGCTTCTATAATTAAGTCATCTATCTCCTTAGGTGAGTTTACTAGGTAAATAACAAGTAACTTTTCAATTTTGATTTTCTTATCAAGCTCTACAACAGCTTGTCTTCTTGCTTCTAGTCTTTTGAACAATTCATCTGGTAGATCATCTATTACTTCCATTAAGAACTTTTTATAGATGTCCATGTGTAAAATAACACTATTTTCAACTTGTTCTTTGTCATATGCTGACAGTGTATCATAGACCTTTCTTATGTTTTTGAGTTTCCCTTCCTCTGTGATTTCATATAGCAATTTGTCAAGAGGGGCCAAGTTTTATTTAGTCTTCTTCTTCTTTGGTGTCAACTTTTTCTTTGGTGTAGTCTTTCTAACTGGCGATCTCACTGCTTGTTGTTTCTATCTAGTTCTCCTAGGTGAGGGTGTGGTTGCCGGTGAAGGATCTCTTTTCCTTACAACTCTTTTAAAAGTTATAGGCATGTCATTCTCTGAAGAAGTAGCTACCAGTGATAGGTGAGCTTTGGGCTGTAGAGTTCCTAACTCATCCTCAGTGATACTGGTTTGTTTCAATACATCTTTAATAGCCTTAGCCTATCTAGAACCTCTTCTCAAAACTGCTTCAACCTTTTTCACTCTCTTCTTAGATTTAATTTGACTTTCTATGGTCTTAGCACTACCAAATACTTCTTCCTTTGGTTCATTTGGTGCTTCTAGAAGTGCTTTAGCATAAGTTTCAATTATATGATCATCAGTCTCATAACCCATCTCTATCACCCAGATTATTCTTGGGATGATTGCTTCCATCCATATCTCATCCTTTTTTATTACAAAACATATATCATCCTTGTATTTGTCAACAATCTTCTATGATAATCTGATTCTCTTCTTTATTTTGGCCTTAAGTACTTGAAAGTAGTCATGAATGTTCTTTTCCTTGTCTTCACCCATGTTATTCAATAGTTCTGTTAACTATTTTCCTACCGGTGTATCAAATCCAAGTTCTTTATAGCCTATACCAGGAACCTATTTGGTTATGTGTAGCATCAAGCATCCAAGCAGATTAGCAAACCTAAAAGTCCCTTTCTTATCTTTCTTTATCTTGCCTAAGTTGTCAATTAACTCATCTTGTAACCATTCACATATGTCAATTTTCACATTGTCTGTAATCATGTCATAAGCACTCTTAATGCATAAACTTGAAACTGAGTTGAGTCTATTTGCATGAGTAGCTTTATACCCTAAAATCATGCTAAGAAATCTCACATTTATATCTGTTACATCATTTACCCTCAAGGACCTTCTGTCTAATGTTGCACCAATTAGTTTATTTACTAAGTCATTTGAGACCTTCTTAGTCTTGTTTGGTCTTTTACCAGTGGAAGGTAACCCTGTGACAGCTTTCACAGCTTCCTTGGTAATTTTGTTAATTGCATCTAACCATAAAAATTCACCATGTACCCTACTTAAGACTATCCTAATCGCATCCTTGGGAAATTCAGGAATGCAGAGGATTTCAATAAATCCTAGGGTTTCAATGATTTTATGTTCCGATTTTATATTTCTGGAATTATCACATATGACAGATTTATACATTGTTTTGATCTCTTCATCTCCCAATTCCTCTACGTTGCAATGAATGTAAATTCTGGGGTCTTTAGCATAAACAACTCCTTTTCGAATTTGAGAAAAAGCACCTACAATGTCATCTTTCTTTGCTACCTCGGGAACTAGTTGAAATACAGGCCTAGGGCATTTTATAACCTTGACTATAGTAGGGTTTGCTATATATTCAAGTGTAGAGGTGGATGCCATGATGATAAATACCTTTTTTTGCCATAAGGTGAATTGATCGCTCAAAGTGTTCTTGTCTCTTTGCTTGAAATCCCTTAGCACTCTTTGAATGTTTGAAATCTCAGTGAAGTGAAATGGAGCCAAAACCACAAATTTATAATGTTTATTTCCCATCTACCACATTTAATGTATGCCAGTTAAGTAGTCACTTAACATTGTCAGCCGGTATAGAAGTAATTTCCAACTTCTCATCTCTAATTGAGGGAATAATAACACATGTGCCCTCAAATTGCGAAACCCTCAAAGAAAATTTCTTCAATTTAATGAAGAACTTCCTGCTGGTGGAGCACTACTCTATTCTGCCGGTGGAGTAATACTTTGTTCTGCCGATGGAGTGTTGATTGGTTCTACCAGTGGAGGAGTATTCCCAACATTTAGATCATCTTTTCTAATCCAATGTTTTGAGAATTCTTTCTTAACCTCTTCAACTTTTTCTTTACCTTTCAAGATAGAACTTTTGTTATTTGTCAGTGATCCTTTGCTTCTATAGAATTTTGCAATATGTCCAATTTTGTTACATTGATAACAAGTCACATTATTCTTCTGAATAGATTTGCCATAACCTATGCTAGTTTGTGTTCTACATTGATTAGATAGGTGTCCAAATCTTCCACAAACATAACATCTCACATTCATTATGTAATTTTCAAAGTTGTGACCAACTTTGTTGCATTTTGAACATTGACCTATGGGTGTGTTGATATTCTGATAGTTTCTAGATCTACATTCATTTGCTCTATGACCATACTTATTACAGTTAAAGCATTTTCCATTGAATTTATAAGGATTAGGTTTCCTTACCAGTTTGCCATGATCTTGTGTGTTTGTAGTACCAGAGCTATCACCAACTTCAAAGCCAATTCCATAAGTTTCACCTTTAGGTTTTTTATTCTTTAGCAAGTTAGCAAGTTCCTCTGAGCTTTTCTTGAATTTTTCTTTATGTTGATTTGCAGTATCTAGTTCTCTTTCTAATACTTCTTTCTACCTCATCAGTTCATTGGAGTCATTCTGAGTGTGCATCAAATATGTCTTTAACAAATCATTTTCATAGCCGAGTCTTGTCTTTTCATTTGCAACATCACTTAGTCTTCTGGTCAAATCATCTTCAGTCTTCTTTCTATCTTCAATTTCTTTACAAAATCTCATAGTCATATCCTGCATCTCATTTGTTATTGTCATGTTCTCTTGTTTCATCTTGTTTATCATATCATTAAGTGATTCCTTTTCATCATTCTCATTTTGCATCTTTTCACAAAGTTCTCTTCTCTTATTTCTTGAAATGGTAAGATTTTCTTGAAGTGCTTGAATGATATCCTAGGCTGCTTTTAGATCATCTTCTAATTTAATATTTTTCAGTTTCTCTACATCATAGTCTGAAAGAGCTGCTTCTAGTTGCTTCATCAAATTTTCCATCTTTACTGGTGTCAAGATCTTCCTCAAGCTGTTAGGCTTCTAAAAATAGAGGACCAGGCTCTGATACCAATTGTTAGGATTCCCACAGATACTGAGAGGTGGGGGGTTGAATCAATATCTAACTGGTGAATAGAATTTCTTAACTTAAAACATGTAGAGCATATTATAACAATGTACTGGTATGCAAGAAATAATTCAATAAACAGAATCAGAGTCAACCACATGAAAAACACACCATAATACAATGATTTAACGAGGAAACCTAGCGTGGGAAAAACCTCGGTGGGATTTGTGACCCACAATATTACTTACTAGCCAATAAGAGAATATTACTCACAAGAGGGGCCTACACATGCAGGAAGGCCAACTGCCTAGAGCTCACTACTCAATGAGAAGTCTCACTAACTTACAATGATGGATTTCTTGGCATTATAACAAACAAGTGGAGATTGTTGGCATTTCAATAAGGATATTGAGAAGGCTGTTGATGATTATGGATACAATTGATTAAGGATGATTATTGTCTTAATATTATTATTTTGTCATTGATGTCAAGAAATTGATTTTCTAATTCAGTATGATGTTGCCATATCTTGAGAAGTATGATTTGATGAGTATAAAGATGTCGGTAAAAGACACGGAAAGAATATGATGAATAAGGGGAGAAATATGTTATTCAATGGGCAACTATTATCGAGTTAGACAATGATGAGATCATGATGTTTAGATTGTTTTGATATCATACATATGTTATTGATTGTAAGGTTAATACTATACTATGTTACTGAGCAAAGAACCTAGTAGGTAAACCCCAAGGTTATCACTATCGGTTAATGAAGGTAGAATGTCTATCGAGTGAAGTTTAGTATTTACCAAGTTGCAACTGAGTAATAACAGAATGCATTAAATGATTGCATGCATTATTTAATGAAGGAAGCTGATGAGCTGGCTATGATTAAATGATTAGTATGTCATGAATGAATTTTGTTACAAAATCTATGGCAAAGGAAAATCGGCAAGAAGATCTACAACTTCGATTGAACCACAATACCCTAGCACAAGTTCCAAGAAATGTATGCAAGTTCCAAGGAGGGGTAAAACATTTTCAGATCAAAGGATACATTGAACCTGGTCAAAGTTTGAAGATCTGATGGCTATGATTGATCATGGGAAATGTGATCAAGGAGATTAAGTAGTTAGCTATTGTTTTTAAATAAGGAACTGTTGATAAACAATGCATGCAGGCAAGTGTATGCACAAGGATGCTACATAGTGATTACCGAGCACTGAAGCTTGAAGACCTATTTTGAATAACAGAGTATAGAGCCCAGCAAATGGACAAGATTAGTTCTATGTCTATATTGTATTGAGCAAATAAGAATCTGCTTTAGCATTTTAGATGTGAAGTTGCAGATAGATTTTTACTACTGTTATTTTGTGAAGTGACAAAAAATCTCTTAACCAAGTGGACTTAACAGTCTTATTTGTAAAACCCTCTAGCAAGGTGACATTTTGATTGAGTGTTTGAAATACTTTAAAAAGGTCACTTCTAACAAGGTGAAGATCC
Organism: Cryptomeria japonica; assembly: GCF_030272615.1. Taxonomy (NCBI): domain Eukaryota; kingdom Viridiplantae; phylum Streptophyta; class Pinopsida; order Cupressales; family Cupressaceae; genus Cryptomeria; species Cryptomeria japonica. Next base: position 712,167,952 of record NC_081411.1, on the reverse strand, counting down.
TAATAGATCTGAGGGAAATCCCTTAACTGGGTCACATCTAGCAATGTGTTTGTAATCTTTAACAGGATTTTCTTTTAACCAAGCATACACTAGGAGAGTATATTTCTTAGTGGGTTTGAAATCCCATAGTGGTTTTTCCCTATTTGGGTTTCCATGTTAAATCTGATGTTATAAGTGCTATGATGTTTATATGCTTTTGAGTTTGCATGTTTAGCAGTTTTGGTTATATTACTGAAACATATGTTATCGAGGTTGAATCTGATATTTTTATGGAAGATTAAATTTGTATGATTCACCCCCCCTCTCATCTTATTAGCTTGGCATCTGTACTTATCTTTAAGTATCAGAACTATCAATTGGTACTAGAGCTTTGGACTCCGAAAGAAAAAGTTTAAAGGTACTTGAGGCAAAGATCCAAAGATGTATAAGAGGGATGCACCGAAGCTGAACAAGTCAAGTTTCTCTACATGGTAGAAAAGGATGAAGCTAGACCTATTAGGAGTTGGAGAATATGTTGTATATTATTTGGAGAATTATTTCATCACACTGAGAACCTATCCATTGACAATGGAAGAAATAAAGGCAAAGAAAGAACATATCCAAGCAATGATTGAAATAACATCTGCATTGACCGATTCAGAGTTTAATGATCTAGAAGGCTACAATGATGCAAAGGCTATGTGGGACAAGCTCATATCAATGTATGGAGGAGATGAACATGTTCAAAGAGAAAAAGTGGATAGTCTAAGAGGACAACTTGAATCTATGAGGATGAATGAAGGTGAGAACATAACCCAGTGCAATACAAGACTAAAGGAGATTGTCAATCAAATCAAAGGAGCGGGTGGAACTATTGAAGAAAAGGATATAACAAGTAAGTTGTTAAGAACCCTTCTACCAGCTTATGCAATCTGAGTCTCTGCAATCAATGAATTGAGGTCTGTACCAAATATGCCAGTTTCTTTAGATGCTACTATTGGTAAGCTACATGCATTTGAGTTAAGTAACTTTGATAAGAGTGGGTGTTTGGTAAATAAAGTTGAATCTACATTTAGTTCTTTTCATCTTGATGAATCTAATGATTATAATGAAAGAAAGTATAAGTACTCTGAAGGAGATCACAGTGGAGCAAGTGAAAGATTTCACAAGAACATGGAGGAAGTACACAAACTGTATGAGGAAATCAGAAAGCAAGAAGAGTTTGAAGCACTATTAGCCAGAAGGTTGCCGAGAGGCAAAGGTAAGTATAAAGGAAAACTACCTTTGAAATGTTTCAATTGTGATAAGATAGGACATAGGGCTTCTAACTATCTTGGCAAAGATTCTACTAAAAAGAGAGATTATCAAGATGACAGACAGAAAGATAATCATTACAAAGGACACCAAGACTTTAGAAGAAGAGATAGAAAGACATGCTTAATAGCTGATGAGGAATCCAATGATGATAAATCAGATGAAATTGATACAAAGGAAGTAGTTTATGTGGCTATCAAAGATGGATCGGATGAAGAAAGGTATGAAGAAAAAGCCCTAATATCTCACATAAATACTAATGACTCTTGGATCATAGATAGTGGATGCTAATATCACATGACAGGTGATAAACACAAGTTTGTTATGTTAGAAGACTATGATGGAGGCTATGTAAGATTTGGTAATGATGCACCATGTCTGGTAAAAGGTAAAGGATCCATAACACTTCTTGACAATGCAAAGTGCAATAATGTTTATTGGGTTGAAGGTTTGAAATATAATTTGTTGAGTGTAGCACAACTAAACAACACAGGTTACCAAATAGAATTTCATAAAGGAATTGCCAAAGTTCATGACAAGAATGGAAAGTTAGTTGCTACCGAGACATAAACAAAAGGTAATACATTTCACCTTGACTCAACTCAGAATAAGTGTCTATATGCAAAGATAGATGATACCTGGTTATGGCATAAAAGGTTTTGTCATGTAAATTTTGATAATCTGACCAAAATAAGCAAGAAGCACCGAGTAAGAGGTATATCAAGCCTTGAAAAACCTAAGAATGCTTTGTGCAGAGGATGCCAGATGGGAAAAATGACAAGATCAAGGTTTACAAGTAAGTCTTACACTTCTAAGGGAATTTTAGATATTGTGCACACCGATCTTTGTGGTCCTATGAAAGTTCAAAGTTATTATGGTGATAAATATTTCATATTATTTGTGGATGATTACTCAAGTATGATGTCAGTAATGTTTTTAAAAGAAAAATCTGAATCTTTTCAAATGTTTAAATGGTACAAGGCAAGAGTTGAAAATGAAATAGGAAGACAACTAAAATGTCTTAGATCAGATAGAGGAGGAGAGTTCACATCTGATGAGTTCAACTTATTCTGCAATGATCATGGTATTAAAAGACAAGTCTCTGCACCAAGGACTCCACAACAAAATGGAATAGCTGAGAGAATAAATAGATCTATTGTGGATTGTGCCAGAACCCTGATGATTGAAAAGAAAGTGTCACAAACATTTTGGAGAGAAGCAATAAGCACAACAGTTTACACCCTGAATCAAGTACAACTAAAGAAAGATACTTTGAAGACACCTTAGGAAATATGGTATGACAAGAACCCTAATGTAAGTTATTTTAAAATCTTTGGAAGTAGATGCTATGTACACAAAGATGATAGAAATGACAAGTTTGATTAGAAAAGTGAAGAAGGAACATTTCTTGGTTATTCTTCTAGAAGTAAAGTATTTAAATGTCTGATCAAATCATCTAACAAAATAGTAGAAAGTGCAAATGTGAAAATTGATTAATTTGTAGAAAGAAATGATGAAGGAAACTCCAAAGAACTAGAAGATTATGATGAATTTGTCTATGTTCAACCGATAAGTCTTACCGAGAGAATTGTTGAAGAAAATGAAGAGAATATCCAGTTACTGAGTAATAAAGAAGATCATACAGAGCCTACCAAGCTTGTATTAGCCAAGTATGTCAGAAGACATCATGCACCAAGTCAAATTATAGGAGACAAGGATGATCTAGTGACGACAAGGAACAAACTGAGACATAACACATGTCTGATATCTGAATTTGAACCAAGAATAGTGAAAGAGGAATTTAACAGTGAAGATTGGTCAAATCAAGAAGAATGACACATGGACACTAATCCCAAGACCAAAGGACAAAAATGTAATCAGAACAAAGTGGATTTTTAGAAACAAGCTGAATGAAAAAGGAGAGGTCATTTGAAATAAAGCTACACTAGTTTGCAAAGGTTATGCTCAAGAAGAAGGAATTGATTATGGTGAAACTTTTGCACCTATGGCTAGACTAGAAGGAGTAAGAACATTGCTGGCATATGTTTCTTACAAAAATTTCAAGGTATATCAAATGGATGTCAAATCTACATTTCTGAATGGTATATTAGAAGAAGAAGTTTTTATTGAACAACCTAAAGGATTTGTTGAAGACAAGAATAAAATAAATATCAGGTATGTAATTGAACAAAGCTTTATATGGTTTAAAACAAGCACCTAGAGCATGGTATGAAAGATTGCACTCTTATTTAATCAAGATTGGTTTTATAAGAACAAGTGAAAATAGAAATATGTACATGAAGAATGATGAAAATGAAATACTAATCTCAGCCATATTTGTTGATGACATTATATTTTGTGGAATGACTCTCTATGTAAGAACTTTGGAAATGAAATGAGCAAAGAATTTAAGATGTCATTAATTGGTGAGATAAAGTATTTTATAGGTTTACAGATACTACAAATGAAAGATGAGATTTTCATTACTCAATCCAAGTACATAAAGGAAATCTTGAAGAAATTTGGAATGGAGGATTCAAAACCAGTAAGTACTCCTATGACTACCAACTATAAATTATAGAAGAATGATGAAACTGCATCTGTTGATGAGACACTTTACCAATCCATGATTAGAAAGCTACAATATGTTGTTCATAGTAGACCAGACATAGCACATGTAGTAGTTATAGTTGCAAGATTCTCTGCAGATCCTAAGGAAACACACATGACAGTAATCAAGAGAATTTTTAGATACTTGAAAGGCACTGAAGATTATGGCTTAGTATATCAGAAAAAAAATGATTTTGATTTAAAAGTTTATACTGATGCTGATTGGGTAGGCAACATTGATGATAGGAAAAGCACAAGTGGAGGAGCTTTCTTTTTAGGAGAAAGACTAGTGAGTTGGCTTAGCAAGAAACAAGGATGTGTTTCATAGTCAACACCAGAAGCTGAATACGTTGCTGCAACATTAAATTGTACCAACATAGCATGGATCAAACAACTGTTGGAAGGTATAAATGAGAAAGTTACCGAGCCAGTAACTATATTCTGTGACAATACTAGTGCCATTAACATTTCAAAGAATCTTATTATGCACTCTAAGACAAAGCACATCTCTATCAAATATCACTATCTTAGAGAAGAAGCTCAAGAGAAGAAAGTGGTGTTGGAGTATGTTAGCACAAAGGAACAAATAGTAGACATCTTCACCAAGCCACTGCCAAGGGACACTTTTGAGTATCTCAGAAGTAAGTTAGGGGTCCTACCCCTATCTTCTACTCACTGACCGAGTACGGTGAAGGCATCAATTCGATGACTCTACAGAATATCTTTAGGAGTTGATGTTGATTTACACACTTTAGGAGGTTATCTAAAGGTGTGCAGGAAACAAATACAGGGAACAGGAATTGAAGACAAAATTCTTTGACCGAGACTGAGTTGACACATAACAGCAGGAATTTTCTTCTCAGTGGAAGAAATTATGTTTTAGTTCTTTACTTTTTGGCATTGTTGTCAAAGGGGGAGAAGACTGGAGAAGATTGTAGAAGACTAAGAAAAGAGGAGAAGACTAATGTATGGGGGAGAATTCTGATGACAGAAGGAGAGCATTTTAGCATTTCAGAATCTCACAGCAATCTAAATCAATTAGGTCAAATCAATTGGTTTTGCCCTCAATGCCAAAGGGGGAGATTGTTGGCATTAAAATAGACAAGTCGAGATTGTTGGCATTTCAATAAGGATATTGAGAAGGTTGTTGATGATTATGGATACAACTGATTAAGGATGATTATTGTCTTAATATTATTATTTTGTCATTGATGTCAAGAAATTGATTTTCTAATTCAATATGATGTTGCCATATCTTGAGAAGTATGATTTGATGAGTAGAAAGATGTCGGTAAAAGACATAGAAAGAATATGATGAATAAGGGGAGAAATAAGTTATTCAATGGGCAACTATTACCGAGTTAGACAATGATGAGATCATGATGTTTAGATTGTTTTGATATCATACATATGTTATTGATTGTAAGGTTAATACAATACTATGTTACCGAGCAAAGAACCTAGTCGGTAAACCCTAAGGTTATCGCTATCCGTTAATGAAGGCAGAATGTCTACCAAGTGAAGTTTAGTATTTATCGAGTTACAACCGAGTAATAATAGAATGCATTAAATGATTAAATGCATTATTTAAAGAAGGAAGCTAATGAGATGGCTATGATTAAATGATTAGTATGTCGTGAATGAAGTTTGTTACAAAATCTATGGCAAAGGAAAATCAACAGGAAGATCTACAACTCAGATTGAACCGCAATGTATGCAAGTTCCAAGGTGGGGTAAAACATTTTCAAATCGAAGGATACATTGAACCTGGTCAAAGTTTGAAGACCTGATGGCTATGATTGATCATGGGAAATGTGATCAAGGAGATTAAGCGGTTAGCTATTCTCTATAAATAAGGAACTATTGATAAACAATGCATGCAGGCAAGTGTATGCATAGGGATGCTACATAGTGATTACCGAGCACTGAAGCTTGAAGATATGTTTTAAATAATAGAGTATAGAGCCCAATAGATGGACAAGATTAGTTCTATGTCTATATTGTATTAAGAAAATAGGAATCTTCTTTAGCATTTTAGATGTGAAGTTGCAAATAGATTTTTACTACTGTTATTTTGTGAAGCAACAGAAAATCTCTTAACCGAGTGGACTTAACAGTCTTATTTGTAAAACCCTCTAGCAAGGTGACATTCTGATTGAGTGTTTGAAATCCTTTAACAAGGTCACTTCTAACAAGGTGAAGATCCTAATAGATCTGAGGGAAATCCCTTAAATGGGTCACATCTAGCAATGTGTTTGTAATCTTTAACAGGATTTTCTTTTAACCAAGCATACTCTAGAAGATTATATTTCTTAGTGGGTCCAAAATCCCATAGTGGTTTTTCCCTATTTGAGTTTCCACATTAAATCTGGTGTTATGAGTGCTATGATGTTTATATGCTTTTGAGTTTGCATGTTTAGCAGTTTTGGTTATATTACTGAAACATATGTTACCGAGGTTGAATCTGATGTTTTTAAGGAAGATTAAGCTTGTATGATTCACCCTCCCCTCTCATCTTATTAGCTTGGCATCTGTACTTATCTTTAAGTATCAGAACTATCAGGATTATACAAATCCATTATCTTGTACTACTTCAAAATAGCATCTATAATGCCAAATCTAGTACCGGTTTCTGCTCTGCTTCTTACATAAACCCTTAACCTATATTTCGCATAATAGGTCTGCCTAATATTTCTTCATTTTCTTACTTTCTTCTTACTTTCAAAATGTCTATAATGATCTCTCTTATATATAAGAGTCATTTTACAACTTTCCAACTTGGCTTACAAGGTTTTTACAATAATAAACAAAATATAATATATCAAAAATCTTGTCGGCCTCTCTGTCGGTATGCTTCCTTTCTCTATGCCGGTGTTGGTGGTCTGAGTGCTGGTGTAGAGTGCGATCTGTTGATGCTAGTGTCATAGGATTTTAAGGTTTCCATCAATGACAAAACCTTCAATCACCTACAATGTTTCATTGGAGTGTGCATATGCCAACATTAAGTTTCACCAGTATTGATATTAACTATTAATCTATTAACCAACATTAAGTTTGGCTTACCGGTATTATGTATCAAGTTTGATTAAGTTGTATTTGGGTTGAAATTAATAGACAACTGATTCACCCCCCCTCTCAGTTTCCTTCCAGGTCCTAACAATTGGTATCAGAGCTAAGTCCTCTTTTTGTAGAACCCTAACAACTTGAGGATATCCTATGACAACAAGCATTTTTAGAAAGGATAGTCTGAAATTTGATGGAACTAACTATAGTATATGGAAGATCGGAAGGGAGACACACCTAAATTACATTGGAAGAGACATATGGGAAGTTACAAATAACGGCTATGTTGGTCCTACACCGAATCAACCTAATCCACCAACATTGGGTAAAGATCAAGAAAATGATTGCAAAGCAAGAGAAGCACTTTTGAGCGCATTATCAAATCAACAAATCATGAGATTATCAGACCAATCTACTACTAAAGCTATTTGGGATAAATTGGGGACATTTAATGAAGGAGATACCACTGTCAAAATTGTAATACTGGAATGCTTTCGAGTCAGGTATGAAAATTTGAAAATGGAAGAAGATGAAAGAATTTCATCTTTTATGGAGAAAGTTAATGAAGTTGTTTTAGGAATACAATATTGTGGAGGATACTTAAGTGAAGATGAAATTGTTTCTAAAGTTTTAAGAGCATTGCCACTGGCATACAAAATGAAAGTAACTGCTATTAATGAATTGAGAACAATGCCTAATACATCAGTATCTAGAGATACCTTGGTTAGAAAACTTTCAACACTTGAGCTTGAGGAATTTGGTCCTGATGCTACAATTAAGACAAATTTAGCCTTCAGAGCATCATCATCTAACACATTTGTTTGGAAAACATTGTATGCAAAAGAACTTGAAGATATCAGAAGGAAAAATGAAGAACTGGAAGAACTTGAAGCACTATTTGCAAGGAAAATGCCTAAAGGTCTAGTTGGAAGTAAGTATGAAGGTAAAACACCATTTAAATGTTTTAATTGCAATAAAGTTGGTCATATGACATCTAGATGTCCTGACAAATATGCAAGACTGATAGAGGAAGCAAAAAGAACATATAAGCCTAACCCTGAATATTAGAGATATAGATTTAAGAAGAACAAAGACAAATATTGTTACTATGTTGATGAAGGAGTTACAAATGATTCTAATGAAGAACCAACAAATAATGGATGTGATTTTGTTGCAATAAAAGAAGGTCAACTAGCACCTACTATTCCATTGGTAGAGTAGACCCTGTCAACTGAAATTGAAGAAAATGATGAATGGATCACAGATTCTGGATGTTCACATCATATGACCGGTGATAAAAGTAAATTTTGTTGGCAAATGCACACTCCAATGAGAAATTGTAGGTGATTGAAGGTATTGTCATTGATGGAAACCTTACAATCATGTGATACTGACAGGCACCAACACTGGCACCAAAAAGGAAGAATATCGGCTCCTTGACCGACAACAATTTTGTATTAATGTATTTTGTAAGTAATTGTAAAATCTTTTGTAAAGCCAACATGGTGGATTATAATATGACTCATATATGTATGAGATCATTTTAGATCATTTAGGTAAGGATATAATGTGAAATATGAATAAAAGGTAGCAAACCTAATATGCAAATTATTGGATATGGGTTTATGTATGTAGGAGAGCTTAAACCAGTACTGAATCTAGCATAGCATATGCTGATCTAAAGTAGAACAAGACATTGGATTAGTATAATCCATTTTTGTAAGTCAGTGTGACTTCCTTTGTAATTGAGCATTGAGCTCTAGGCACTTGGCCTTCCTGCATGTGCAGGCCCCTATTGTAAGTAGTAATATTCACTTATTGGCCAGTAAGATAATATTGTGGGTCATAAATCCCACTGAGGTTTTTCCCACACTAGGTTTCCTCGTTAAAATATTGTGTTATGGTGTGTTTTTCATGTTGTGGTTGTTATTCTTATTTGCTTCATTATTTCTAGTTTACTGGTACATAGTTGTAGTATATTTTTCATGTTATAAGTTAAGAAAATTAATATACCAGTCAGATACTGATTTAACCCCCTCTTAGTATCTTTGGGAATCCTAACAATTAGTATCAGAGCCTGGTCCTCTATTTTCAAAAGTCTAATAGCTTGAGGAAGATCTTGACACTAGTAGAGATGGAAAACTTGAGAAAGCAATTGGAAACAACTCTTTCAGACTATGATGCAGAAAAAGTGAAGAATATAAAACTTGAGGATGATCTAAAGGCTTCTTAGGATATCATTCAAGCACTTCAAGAGAATTTTACTATTGCAAGGAACAAGAGGAGAGAACTTTGTGAAAAGATGCAGAATGATGAAGATGAAAATGAAACTATTAATGATTTGGTAAACAAGCTAAGACAAGAAATCAGTACAACAAAGAATGAGATGCAAGATATGACTATGAGATTTTGTAAAGAAATTGAAGATAGAAAGAAAAATGAAGAAGATTTGGTTAGAAGACTGAATGATGTTGGAAATGAAAACACAAGACTTAGTCATGAGAATGATATGCTAAAGACATATCTAATTCACTTAGAACATGATAAAACTGAACTCATGAGACAAAAGGACTTATTGGAAAATGAATTGGCTACTACAAATCAACACAAGGAGAAATTCAAGAAAAGTTCAGAGGAACTTGATGACATGCTGAAGAATTAGAAACCTAATGGTGATACAAATGGCCTTGGCTTTGAAGTTGGTGAAAGCTCTAGTACTGCAAACAATCATGATCATAGTAAACTGATAAGACAACCTAATGCTTACAAATTTAATGGGAAATGCTTTAACTATAACACGTATGGTCATAGAGAAAATCAGTGTAGATCTAGAAATTATCATAACACTAATACACCCACCGGTCAATGTTCTAAATGCAACAAAGTTGGTCATAATTCAGAAAATTACAGAATGAATGTAAGATGTTATGTTTGTGATGATTTGGACACCTATCTAATCAATGCAGAACACATACCGGCATAGGATATGGGAAAGCTATTTTGAAAAACAATGTGACTTGTTATGCCTATAATAAGATTGGACATATTGCAAAAATTTGTAGAAGTAAGGCATCACTGGCAAATAACAAAGGTCCTAGTTTAAAAGGTAAAGAAAAGGTTGAAGACATAAAACAAGAATTCTCAAAGCAATGGATCAGAAAGTTAGAACAAAATGTTGATGGGAATACTCCTCCACCGACAGAACAGAGTAACACTCCACTAGTAGGAGACTCTTCATCTAATTGAAGGAAAATCCTTGAGGGTTTAGTAACAAAATGAAAAACATGCTATTATTCCCTTGGTTGATGGTGAGAAGTTGAAATTACTTCTATACCAACAGATGAGTTAAGTTGTGACTTAACCAGCGATCATTAAATATGGTAGTTGGAGAAAATAACATTATAAAGCAAGTGTTTTGGCTCCCTTTTCATTCACCGAGCATTCAAATCTTTGAGAGTGCAAAAATTCCCGAGCGAAGGCATTCTTAGCGAAGAAGTGAAGCAGTTCATCAAAGCACTCATCCCTAAGATAGATTAAGGTATTTATAACTATGGCATCCTCCTCCACTCCTGAATTTATTGCAAACCCTACTGTGATTGAGGTTATTAAATTCCCTAGACCCATATTCAAACTGGTTCTCGAAATTGCAAAGAAAGATGATAGCATAGGTGCATTTTCTCAAATTCCTAAGGAAGTAGTATATGTTGAAGACCCTAGGATATACATACATTTTCATATAGAGGAATTAGGTGATGATGAGATCAAAAACATGTAAAGGATTGTGATTTATGATAAATCTGGAAATGTCAAGCTGGAACACAAGGTAGTAGAAACCCTAGGCTTTGTGGATATTCTTAGCATTCCTGATTTTCCTGAGGATATCATAAGAAATGTTCTAAGAAGAGTTCATGGTGAATTCTTCTAGTTGGATTCGATTCATAAAATCATAAAGGAAGTTGTTAAAGCAATAACAGGGTTACCTTCCACTGGTAGTAGACCTGACAGAACAAAGAGGGTCTAAAATGACACAGTGATAGATCTAACTGGTGCAACTTTTGACAAAAGATCTCTAAGGGTAAATGATGTAAAGGACATCAATGCTAGATTTATCAGTATGATCTTAGGTTACAAATCAACACATGAAAATAAATTGAACTCAGTTTCTAGCCTATGTATCAAAAGTGCATATGATATGGTCAATGATAATGCTAGAATAGATGTATGCAAATGACTCAAAGATGAATTGATAGACAATCTATTTAAGATTAAGGGAGATAAGAAAGAAACCTTTAGATTTGGAAATTTGCTTGTTTGTCTAATGGTGTACATAATTAAACAAGTACCCAGTATTGGCAGAAGAGATTTTGGTTTTGACATACTGGTAGCAAAGCAACTATTAGATCTATTGAACAACATGGGAGAAAACGGGGAGAGAAAACTTAAATGAGCATTTTCAAGCACTGAAAGCTCAAATGAAAACAAGAGAGACTGTCACAAGCTATTGTAGACAAATATCATAAGGAAGTTTGTTTTGTAATTAAAAAGGATGAAATCTGGATGGAAGCAATTGTCCCTAGAACTATCGAGGTAACTGTAATGGGTTATGAAACAGATGACAATATTATTGAAGCTTATGCAAAAGCCATCCTTGAAGCACCAAAGGAACCCACTGAGAAAGTTTTTGGAAATGCTGAAATAATTGAAAGTGGAATTTAGTCAAGGAAAAGGGTTAAGAAAGTTGAGGAAATAGTAAGGAAAGGAACCCGACAGACAAAGACAATTAAGGAAGATGTTTTGAAGCAAACTGGTATAAAGGAAAGTGAGTTGGAAGGACTGTTGGTATTTTGGTATGGTTTTGTCATTGATGTCAACACCTACTAAAACACTAGCACTTTGGAGATCCAGCAAACATTCATCGGCAAGCAAGTAACTATTGTACAATTATTGGTATATGGTTTACCAGCAGCATATAATGTTCACTGGCACTTAGAATGATATGGAAGACACTTGATAATATTGAAGACATCGTGTGGACACTTTGTTTTGAAGAATTAATCATTGGTATATTCATATTTGCATATTTGCTTTTACCGGCAAATAGGTCCAAGGTTATCTAAGGTTACACCGGCAGGTTTATCTTTTCCAAATCAGCATGGCAGGCTATGGAGATGACTTATTATTGTTGTAAATGCATTAGGCCGACATGTTTAGTTAGTTATTGCATCAGATATTATATTGTATGTAAAATGTTTTTATTGTAATATCTTGTAGAGTTGACCTACTAAAATTGGTCTTAGGTTATGGTATAAATATAAGATCTTATTTGTAAGATCGAATGTGGAATGCGAAAAAGAACTGTGTGAAGGTATATGTGAGATTAAGCAGAGGTATACATGAAGACATCATTTGAAGGTGAAGCTAGGTTTTGTAGAAGCATATCAGCATTACACCGGTACTGAATCCAGCATATGAAGATGCTATTTTGTGCAGTACATTCTTATTGGATTTAACCATCCAACTATAGTCAGTGTGACTCCCATTTTGTGATTGAGCAGTGAGCTCTAGGTTGTTGGCCTTTCTACATGTGCAGACCCCATTTATGTACACTTACTATTTGCAGTAATATCATCTAATTGTGGGTAAGGTTTCCCACCATGGTTTTTCCCCTTACAGAGTTTCCACATACAAAATATTGGTGTTATGTGTTGTGGATGACTCTATGTTTATGTTTCATGCATTAATCTCTATCGGTATAGCAATTTACTGTTAACACTATCTACCGGCACACTTAACTAGTTTATCAGTATTAAGCATTAAGTTGGTTAATTGGTTTTTGGTTTAAATTTATTAGACAACTGATTCACCCCCCCCCCCACCTCTCATTTGTCTTCGGGACCTAACAATTGGTATCAGAGCTTAGTCCTCCTTTACATAAGTTTAACAACTTGAGGAGATCCAATGTCTACTAATTATTTCAGGAAGGACAGTCCTAAACTAGATGGAACCAACCATGGGATATGGAAGATCAGGATGGAGACACATCTGAATTGCATCGATAAAGACATCTGGGAAGTTACCAAGAATGGTTATACTACTGTTGTAGCTGGTCAGACTACTCCAACTACCTTAGCTAAAGATGAAGAGAATGTTTGCAAAGTAAGAGAAGCACTTTTAACTGCATTATCAAATCAACAAATCATGAGATTATTAGATAGGTCTACTGCTAAAGCTATTTGGGATCATTTGGAAACACTAAATGAAGGAGATTCCACAGTCAAGATTGCAAAACTTGAAAGCTTCCAAGTTAGGTATGAACATCTGAAAATGGAAGAAGATGAAAGGATTTCTGCTTTTATGGAAAGTGTAAATGAAATTGTTTTGGGTATTAAATGTTGTGGAGGAACCTTGAGTGAGGATGAAATTGTTTCAAAAATCTTAAGAGGATTGCCACCGGCATATAAAATGAAGGTTACTGCTATAAATGAGTTGAGAACAATGCCTAATACATCAGTAACTAGGGATACATTGATTGGAAAACTTTCAGCCTTTGAAATTGAGGAATTTGGTCCTGTTGCTACTATAAAAACTAATTTGGCCTTTAAAGCATCAACATCATCTGCTCCATCATTTCACAAATCAGACTGGAAAGCCTTTTATGCAAGAGAACTTAAAGAAACCAGGAAGGAGAATGAAGAGCTTGAAGAACTTGAAGCACTATTTGCAAGAAAAATGCCAAAAGGTCCAGTTGGAAGTAAGTATGAAGGTAAAGCACCCTTTAAATGTTTTAACTGCAATAAGATTGGTCATATGGCTTCAAGATGCCCTGACAGACATGCTAGAATAAGAGAAGAAGCTAGAAGAAAATAAAAGCCTAATCTTGAATATCAGAGATACAGATTTAAGAAGAACAAAGACAAATCCTATTACATTGCTGATGAAGGTGTGACTAATGATTCTGATGAGGATCGAGAAAACAATGGATGGGTTTTTGTAGCTATAATAGAATATCAATTGGCATCTACTGCTCAACCGGTGGAACAAGCCCTAGCAGCCAAAGTTGAAGCAAAGGATGAATGGATCATTGACTCGGGATGCTCACATCACATGACCGGAGACAAAGGTAAATTCTTGAACTTTCAAGAATACAATGGAGGTTTAGTAAGATTTGGAGATGACAAAGCCTATTCAATCAAAGGTAAGGGTTCAATATCTCTTGATGGTAAGCATAACACTGACAATGTCTACTATGTTGAAGGATTAAAGCATAATCTTTTAAGTGTTGGTCAATTAGTTGAGAAAGGATTTTAGTTACAATTTAAAAATGGAAAATGCAAAATCATGAATAGAACTTGTTTGGAAATTGCAACCGGTAATCAGACTAGAGGTAATATCTTTCATTTGAATAACAGTGAAAAGGCATGCTTGATTGCACATATAGATGAAAGTTGGTTATGGCATAAGAGACTATGTCATGTAAACTTTGATTACATGGTAAAGATCAGTACTTCTAAGGCAGTTAGAGATCTACCTAAAATTGTGAAACCTCGAAATACAATTTGTAAGGAATGTCAATTTGGAAAACAAGTTAGAGCTAGTTTCAAAAGTATTCCAGAAAATCCAATAATGCTCTTGATTTTATTCACACTGATTTATGTGGTCTAGCTAGAACTAAAATCCTACAAGGTGATAGATATTTTATGCTAATTATTGATGATTACTCTAGAATGTGTTGGGTTACTTTTCTCAGAGAAAAATCAAAAGCACTTGGAAAGTTCAAACTGTTCAAAGTAATGGTTGAGAATGAAACCGGTAAGAAAATCAAACGTTTAAGATCAGATCAAGGAAGAGAATTCACATATAAGGACTTTAATACATTCTATGAAGTGAATGGAATTAGAAGATAGTTATCAACACCTTAGACACCTCAGCAAAATGGAGTTGTTGAAAGGAAAAACAAAACTATCTTGGATGTAGCAAGAAGTATGTTATCTGAAGCAAATCTACCACATGTGTATTGGAGGGAAGCAGTTAGCACTACAATCTATACATTCAACAAAGTTCAAATCAAAAGTGAAACCGATAAGACCCCTCATGAACTATGGTTTGGTAATACTCCTACTCTTAAGTATTTTAGAATTTTTGGAAGTAAATGTTATATTAGAAGAGATGAGTATATTGGAAAATTTGATCCTAGAAGTGATGAAGGAATATTTCTTGGTTATTCATCTAAGAGAAAGGCATATAGATGTTTTAATAAGAGATTGTAGAAAATTGTTGAGAGTACAAATGTAAAGATTGATGAACAATTCAGAGGAACTTCAAGGTATATAGACTCTAAACCGGCAACAGAAATTGTGACAAATGAACCCAAACCAAATCCACTGGTACAGAATGAAGATCCAGTTACCCTGGTATCATCAGAGGATTCCATAGTAATTGAAGAACAACAACAAACTAAGACACCCCAGTATGTAAGATTGAATCATTCTGAAGATTAGATAATTGGAAACAAATTTAAAGGAGTTATGACAAGAGGAAGATTGGCAAATGAAGAGGTATGTCTTATTTCTCAAATTGAACCATCATCTATCAATGAGGCATGTGAAGATAAATTTTGGATTAAAGCTATGGAAGAAGAATTAGGACAAATTGAGAAAAACAATACTTGGACATTAGTTCCCCGACCTAAAGATAAAAATGTAATTGGAACCAAATGGGTATTTAGAAACAAAGTTAATGAAGATGGTAAGGTCGTCAGAAATAAAGCAAGACTAGTGTGTAAGGGATATTCTCAAAAAGAAGGAGTTGATTACAATGAAACCTTTGCACCGGTAGCTAGAATTGAGGCAGTCGGATTATTCTTGGCTTTTGTAGCTCACAAAGACTACAAAGTTTATCAAATGGATATTAAATGTGCATTTTTGAATGGAGATCTTGAAGAGGAAGTATATATTGAAAAACTTCATGGATTTTCTTTGACAAATGACAATGATATGGTTTGCGGGTTAAGAAAAGCTCTGTATGGATTAAAACAATCCCCAAGAGCTTGGTATGCAAGGTTGGATAAGTATCTTTTAAAGATTGGTTTTACTACAGGAAATGCAGATAGCAATTTATATTACAAAATAACTAATGATGACATCTTGATTATTGAAGTATTTGTTGATGATATAATCTTTGGAGGAGAAGATGGATTATGTAAGGAATTGACTATTAAAATCCAGCAAGAATTTGAAATGTCTATGATTGGAGAAATAAAATTCTTTTTAGGATTACAGATTTCACAGACTGATAAAGGTATATTTTTGAGTCAATCCAAGTACTTGAAAGAATTACTAAAGAAATTTGGGATGGAAAACTCTAAACTGGTAAGCACACCTGACTACAAATGACAAATTATCTCAAAGAGATGAATCTACACCTGTTAATCCAACTAGATACAAATCTATGATAGGAGGTTTACTATATTTAACACAAACCAGGCCTGATATTATGAATGCAGCATGTATTGTTTCTATTTTTCAAAGTAATCCTAGGGAAAATCATGAATCAGTAGTAAAAAGGATTTTGCGGTACTTACAAGGCATAATAAATCTTGGATTATGGTATCCTAAAGATGAAAATTTTGATCTATGTGCATACACAGATGCAAATTGGGCAGGAGATGTGGATGATAGAAAAAGCACCACTGGAGGAGCATTCTTTCTTGGAAAAAGATTAGTTTCTTGGTTGAGTAAGAAATAGAGTTGTACAGCTTTATCAACAGCAGAATCAGAATATGTTACAGCAACAACTAACTGTACATAGGTACTATGGCTTAAGAAAATGTTGAAAGACATAAAGGTAAAATGCAAGGAACCCATTACTATATATTGTGAGAACACTACAGAAATTGATATATCTAAGAATCTGGTATTACATTCTAAAACAAAACATGTTTCTATCAAACTGAATTTTCTAAGGGAAAAAGTTGAAGAAAAGGAGATAAAACTGGTTTATGTGAATACTAAAGAACAACTTGCAGATATTTTCAAAAAACCTTTGCCTAAGGAAACCTTTGAATATCTTAGAGATCAGCTTGGAGTCATACCACCACTGATAGAGACTTAGATAGTTGATGATTGTCATCAACCGACAGAATTGAAAGACAAATCTTTTACTCTGGTCTTTGATGAGGAAGCTACTTCTTAGGGGGAGTAGTTGGTATTTTGTATGAACTTGATTTTTGTAACTTTGGCATTTGATGTTAAAAGGGGAGAGATATATATGGAAAAACACATTATCTTTGAGGAGAGATTGGTATTAAAGATTAATCTTTGGATGAACACATGTTGCTCCCAGGGGGAGAAATTGTTGTTTAAAGGAGATTGTTGGTTTTTGGTATTTGGCATTTTTGTTTTGACACTTTGATGGTTTTTCCATCTTGTGTTGCCATCAGTGCCAAAGGGGGAGATTGTCAGTATTTTGGTATGGTTTTGTCATTGATGTGAACACCTACTGAAACACTAGCACTTTGGAGATCTGACAAACATTCACTGGCAAGCAAGCAACTATTGCACAGTTACTGGTATATAGTTCACTGGCAGGATATAATGTTCACCGGCACATGGAATGATATGGAAGACACTTGATAATGTCAAAGACATCATGTGGACACCTTGTTTTGAAGAATTAATCATTGGTATATTCATATTTGCATATTTGCTTTTATCGGCAAATAGGTCCAGGGTTATCTAGGGTTACACCGATAGGTTTATCTTTTCCAGATTAGCATGGCATGCTATGGAGATGACTTATTATTGTTGTAAATGCATTAAGCTAACATGTTTAATCAGTTATTGCATCGGATATTATATTGTATGTAAAACATTTTTATTGTAATATCTTGTAGAGCCAACCTACTAAATTGGTCTTAGGTTATGGTATAAATGTAAGATCTTATTTGTAAGATCGAATGTGGAATGCCAAAAAAAATTGTGTGAAGGTATATGCAAGATTAAGCAGAGGTATACATGAAGACATCATTTGAAGGTGAAGCTAGGTTTTTGTAGAAGCATATAAACATTACACCGGTACTGAATCCAACATATGAAGATGCTATTTTGTGTAGTAGATTCTTATTGGATTTAACCATCCAACTGTAGTCAGTGTGACTCCCATTTTATGATTGAGCAATGAGCTCTAGGCTGTTGGCCTTTCTGTATGTGCAGACCCCATTTATGTACACTTTCTATCTACAGTAGTATCATCTGATTGTGGGTAAGGTTTCCCACTATGGTTTTTCCCCTTATAGGGTTTCCACGTACAAAATATTGGTGTTATGTGTTGTGGATGACTCTATGTTTATGTTTTATGCATTAATCTCTACTGGTATAGAAATTTACTATTAACACTGTCTACCAGCACACTTAACTAGTTTACCGGTATTAAGCATTAAGTTGGTTAATTGGTTTTTGGTTTAAATTTATTAGACAACTGATTCACACCCCCTCTCAGTTGTCTCCGGGACCTAACAAGGACTTCAACTGGAAACTCATCTTTCACCAGTTGGAACTTCCTCTGAGAGTGATATATCGATGATATTTAAAAGGGTAGAAAAGAAAATAAAACCCTCACCGGTACCCTCACCTACACCCAAGAGAAGCAAACAAAAACAACAGGCAGTAAGGCCTCTAGTAAAGAAGTTGATTCCTAAGAAGAAGAAGGTGAAACAAGACATTGCTCCACTAGATAAGCTTCTTAGTGAAATTACAAAGGATGGTAAGTTGAAGAACATTAGCAAACTGTACAATACACTTTTTGCTGATGACAAAGAAAGCATTGAAAATAGTGTAATTTTACACTTGGATATTTATAAGAATTTTTTGATGGAAATTGTTGATGAGATACCCAATGATTTGTATAGAAGATTAGAAGCCAGAAGGTTAGCCATTGTTGAGCTAGATAAGAAAATTAAGATTGAGAAACTACTTGTAGTTCATCCAGTTAACTCACTGGAAGAGATTGATCAATTAATTAGTGAAGCTAACCAAACTATATTTTCAACCACTCACCAACATGTAGCACTGATGGCTGGAAGAGTAAAAGAAGTTTTTGAAGAAACAATAGATGGATGGGACATATTATTTGTAGCAAAAGAGGAATAGGAAGAACTAAAAAAACCCAAGACTATTAAGGTATATCAAAAGGAGAAGGATAAGGGGAAAGGTAAGGTAGGTGGTCCTCCAAGCCTTAAAATAACTGATAATGTACCCCCAGCTCTTTCTGATACTCCACCCACACATACTATTGACAGTCAACCGGCCATAGAGAGTATGGAGACTCCACTAGAGGATACAAATCCTAAGTCTACAATTTTGTATACTGTAAATATAGATACTCAAGAAGTAAATGTTGTGGTTGACAGAGAAACCACTGAGGACAAGAAGAAAGATGTGACTACTGAGTCACCGACTGCATATGCTGAGGTTGAGGTAAATGAAACTATAAATATAAACATAGAAAAACCTACTTGGACAAAGCAATTGATAGAGGATATTACTAGTAAACCATTAGAGAAACTGGTAGATAAAACTGATAAACAGTCAGGAGAACCGATAATGGACAATGCAGAGGTACAAATAGAGAAACCAAAAGTACATATAGAGGCTACACCTGAGAAACCGGCTGTTGAGAGCTCAGAAAAACCTTCTGAGACACAGATGGAGAAACCAAAATAGGTACAGATTTAGACACAAGTTCAGATAGAAATAATGCCACCGGCTAAAACTGAAAAAGCCCAAACCTCTACTTATAGAAATGCAAACATAGAATGACCTACCAGAGGTCGAATCAAGAAAGGTGATTGCTACAACTGGTAGCATGGCTATTGCAAAAATAGTTGGACAAACATTTGGTACCTCTATAGCAAAATTATGACCTTCAAATGTAATAGAGGTCTTACTGGATTCAATAAAGAAGATCACAAAATGTAATGCACAAGCCTATAAGGCTATTGATGACACCATTCCTATTCTTAAATTGATAGCACCAAAGTGCATTGTATATAATAAGGAATATTTAGGTCAACCAGACACATTGTCTAAGTTCATCACCGACAAAATTTTGACTGTTGATCAAATAAATGAGGACACATTCAAGGAAAGAATGATTAAAGAAAAAGAGAAATTCTTTGAGGAAATTGTGAAGAAGAATAAGGAGAAAATGTAAACATTATTACCAGAACTTGGAGAGACAGTTTTTGACTTCAAGAAACTGTATAGAGACACTTGTAAAATAAATGTTCTAATAGAAGATCTAGACAAGGAAATCAGCAAAGCATAAGATAAGATTAACAATATTGTTGACAATCTGATAGGTACATTGGATTCATTTTTTGAGATAGAGAAGAAAATTGTAGATCTAGAAGAGAAAATTGAGAAGTTAGAGAAGGACAAAGAGAGAATAAAGGATAAGGCAAAGAACTTAAAATGTAAACTTGGTCTTAAACTAGATTACCTCATTTCTTTGAGAAAAGAAATTTTTGAGGCTCTAGTTCTCGGGCTTAAGACACCAGAAGAGAAAATGCACATACTCACCGGTACTATTCAGAGAACTCAAGAGGCATTACAGGAAAGCAAAAGATTCACTGGCAGTTTAAATTTGGCTTTGACATATATTTTTTAGATTGTAACCCACCAGCTTCAAGAATCTAGGCAGGACTCCACTGACAACGAATGACAACCTTTGTCATTGATTGCAAAAGGGGAGTAGTAGAGATGAGAAAAATCCAAAAGTAGAGATCATCTGCTCAGGGAGAGCACACATCTGGTACAATTTTTGGTACAATTTTTGGCAAAATATTTTGGACTTCAATTTTTGGATACATTCTTGAATTTTTCTCATGAGTGTTGCCATCAATGCCAAAGGGGAAGATTGTTGGCAAATGCACACTCCAATAAGAAATTGTAGGTGATTGAAGGTATTTTCATTGATGGCAACCTTAAAATCATGTGATACTAGTAGACACTGACATCAATAGACTCTACACCAACATACAGAATACCGACACCAAAAAGGAAGAATACCGGCTCCTTGACTGACAATAATTTTGTATTAATGTATTTTGTAATTAATTGTAATATATTTTGTAAAGTTGACTTGGTGGATTATAATATGACTCATATATGTATGAGATCATTGTAGATCATTTAGGTAAGGATATAATGTGAAATATGAATAAAAGGTAGCAGACCTAATATGCGAATTATTGGATAAGGGTTTATGTATGTAGCAGAGCTTAAACCGGTACTGAATCTAGCATAGCAGATGCTGATCTGAAGTAGTACAAGACATTGGATTAGTATAATCCATTTTTGTAAGTCAGTGTGACTTCCTTTGTAATTGAGCAGTGAGCTCTAGGCACTTGGCCTTCCTGTATGTGCAGGCCCCTATTTTAAGCAGTAATATTCACTTATTGGCCAGTAAGCGAACATTGTGGGTCACAAACCCCACCAAGGTTTTTCCCACATCGGGTTTCCTTGCTAAAATATTATGTTATGGTGTGCTTTTCATGTGGTGGTTGTTATTCTTAATTGTTGCATTATTTTTGGTTTACCGGTACACAGTTTTAGTATGCTTTTCATGTTATAAGTTAAGAAAATTAATACACCAGTCAGATACTGATTCACCCCCCCTCTCAGTATCTTTGGGAACCCTAAAAAATTCTTATCTTTTCAGGAATATAGTGGAGGTCTAGTAAGATTTGGCAATAATAAACTTTGTTTAATCAAAGGAAAAGGCACAATATGTTTGGATGGTAAGCACAATACTGACAATGTTTATTATGTTGAAGGTTTGAAGCATAATATTTTGAGTGCTGGTCAATTAGTTGAAAAGAGATTTCAGTTACAATTCAAGAATGGTAAATGCAAAATCATGAACAAAACTAGATTGGAGATTGCAACCGGTAATTAGAGTAAAGGTAATATCTTTCATTTGAACACCGGTGATAAGACATGTTTGATTGCACATATTGATGAAAGTTGGTTATGGCATAAGAGTCTTTGTCATGTAAATTTTGATTGCATTGTAAAGATCAATTCAACTAAGGCAATAAGGGATTTACCTAAGATTGTGAAACCTCATAATCCGGTATGTAAGGAATGTCAAATGGGAAAGCAAGTTAGAAAAATCTTTAATAGTATTTCTGAGAAATCTAATAATATTCTTGATTTAATTCATACTGACTTGTGTGGTCTAGCAAGAACAAGAAGTCTATAGGGAGATAGATACTTTATGCTAATTATTGATGATTATTCTAGAATGTGTTGGGTTACTTTTCTCAGGGAGAAATCAGAAGCTTTTGGAAAATTCAAACTATTCAAGGCAATCATAGAGAATGAAACTGGTAAGAAAATCAAATGTTTGAGATATGATCAAGGAGGTGAATTTACATCTAAGGTATTCAATACATCTTGTGAAGTAAATAGAATCAGAAGACAACTATCAACACCCCAGACACCTTAGCAAAATGGAATTGTGGAAAGGAAGAACAAAACTATTCTAGAAGCAATTAGAAGAATGATATTGGAAGAAAATCTACCTCATGTGTATTGAGAGAAGCTGTGAATACAACTGTTTATAGTTTTAATAAAGTTCACATCAAAGGTGAAACCGGTAAGACCCCTTATGAACTATGGTTTGGTAATACTCCTATTAAATACTTCACAATTTTCGGAAGCAAATACTATATTAGGAGAGATGAGTATATTGGTATATTTGATCCTAGAAGTGATGAAGGAATATTTCTTGGTTATTCATCCAAGAGAAACACATATATATATTTTAATAAACGATTGTAGAAAATCATTGAGAGTGGTGATGTGAAGATAGATGAACACTTTAGAGGAAATTCAAGGTCTGTAGATTTTGAACCGGTAGTTGAGATGATCATAAATAAACCTATATAGAGTGCACCGATATAGAATGTGGATCTAGTCACACCGACATCATCAGAGAATTCCATAGTGATTGAAGACCAACATGTGAATAAACCTATGTATGTAAGACTGAATCACTAAGAAAATCAGATAATTAAGAATAAGTATCAAGGTGTTATGACAAGAGGAAGACATGCAAATGAAGAAGTATGCTTAATTTCTCAAATTGAACCGACATATGTTATTGAAGCTTGTCAAGATGAACATTGGATTAAAGAAATGGAAAATGAAATAGAACAAATTGAAAAGAACAATACATGGACATTAGTTCCCCGACCTAAAGACAAAAATTTAATTGGAACTAAATGGGTATTCAAAAATAAACTTAATGAAGATGGTAAGGTAATCAGGATCAAAACAAGATTAGTGTGTAAAGTATATTCATAGAAGAGGGAATTGATTATAATGAAACCTTTGCACCGGTAGCTATAATTGAGGCAGTTAGATTATTTCTTGCATTTGCAGCTCAGAAGAACTATAAAGTATATAAAATGGATGTAAAATGTGCATTTCTGAATGGTGAACTTGAAAAGGAAGTTTACATTGAACAACTTAATGGATTTTCATTGACAAATGTTAAGGATATGGTTTGTTGATTAAGGAAAGATTTCTATGAATTGAAGCAAGCTCCTAGAGCTTGGTATGCTAGATTGGACAAATATATTTTGAAGCTTGGTTACACTAAAGTTAATGCTGACAACAACTTATATTTTCAAGTGACTAATGATGACATCTTGGTTATTGAAGTTTTTTTTGATGATTTTATTTTTGGAGGCGAGGATGGATTGTGTAAAAACTTTGTTAACAAGATGCATGAAGAATTTAAAATGTCTATGATTGGGGAGATAAAATTCTTTTTATGATTGTAGATTTCACAAACTGATAAAGGTATATTCATATGTCAAACAAAATAATTGAAGGAACTACTGAAGAATTTTGGTATGGAAAAATCTAAACCAATAAGTACTCCTATGACTACAACTAATAAATTGACATTGAAGGATGATTAAGCTCCTATTAATCTGACAAGATACAAATCTATGATTGCAGGTTTGCTATATTTAACACAAACAGGACCTGATATAATGAGTGCAGTATGTATTATTTTAATATTTCAGAGTAATCCTAAAGAAAATCATGAATCAATAGTAAAAAGGATTTTTTGGTTTCTCAAAGGCACAACAAATCCTTGTTTATGGTATCCTAAAGATGAAAATTTTGATTTATGTGCATACACCGATGCAAATTGGGTTAGAGATGTAGATCATAGAAAGAGTACCACTGGCGATGCATTATTTCCTAATAGCATATTGATTTCATGGTTGAGTAAGAAGTAGAGTTATACATCATTATCAATAACAAAATCAGAATATGTTGCAGCAACAACTAATTGTACTCAGGTATTATGCATTAAGAAAATGTTGAAGGACATAAAGGTAAAATGCAAAGAACCTATAATCATTTATTGTGATAATTCAGCAGCAATCGATATATCAATGAATCCAACATTTCACTCTAAGACTAAACATGTTTATATCAAATATAACTTTCTGAAAGAGAATGTTGAAGAAAAAGAAGTAAGATTGGTTTATGTGAATACTAAAGAGTAGATTGCATATATCTTTACTAAGCCTTTGCCTAAGGAAACTTTTGAATATCTCAGAGAGCAGCTTGGGGTAATACCCCCACCGGTAGAGACTTAGATAGTTGAAGATTGGCATTAAACCAATAGAAAATAACAAAGAAACCTTTTTTCGTCTTTGATGGAGGAAAGCTACTTCACAGGGGGAGTAGTTGGCTATACAAATTGGTCATATTAGCTGGTTATATGTTCTAGTATTTGTTTTTTGCTTTGGCATCTAATGTCAAATGGGGAGAGATATTTATGAAAAAACTTTGTATTTAGTAAACATTATCCTAGGGGGAGATTATTCATTGAGGGAGAGATTTATACTCTTTGCATTTTGATTTTGATTTCTGGTATTGATCTATTTTGGAGATTGTTGGTTTTTGGTTTTTGGCATTCTGTTTTGGCACTTAGATGTTTTTCCATCTTGTGTTGCAATCAATGCCAAAGGGGGAGATTGTTGGTATTATGGATGTGCTGCATTATTTTTGTCATTGATGTCATCACTTATCCTTCCAGAGATCTACATTGTTTATTTGACACTATGGTTATATTGGTTTACTATTGGACCGACACATTGTTTTCACCGGCAATTTTAGTGACTTATGCATAGTCACCAGTATATTGTCCACCAACAAGTTATATTGTTCACCGACACTGAGGATAACTTTTTATCATCTAGAGATCACTTGATTATGTCAAAGACATGGTTTGGGTACCTGGTTTCAGTATTTTGGTTATTGGTCTAATCAGGTTTACATATTTGTTGTTATCGACAATTTGGTCAAGGTTATGGACCGGTATGCATTATCTATTCCAGATCAACATGACAAGTTATATTGATTGGATATTGTTGTAAATGTATCGAGCTAACATGATGCCTCACATCTAGACTTGTTTGTAATTAATTTTATTGTAATATTCTTAGTAAGATGACCTACACATTTGGTCTTAGGTTTTGTATATATGTAATATCTCATTTGATATGAGAAAGGACATGATATGGTATGTAAGGTTATGGTATTGTAACATGGTATGTGCAAATATTGAAGATCATATGAGCAGACCATAGAGAAGGTTCAAGGAAGGTTTGAAGGTGATTACCAGAGCTTAACTGGTACTGAATCCAGCATTGGAGATGCTATTTTGAGTAGTACATTATTCTAGGATTTAACCATCTTACTGTAGTCATTGCGACTCCCATTTGAGTTGTGTGCTCTAGGCAGTTGGTCTTTGTGCATATGCATACCTCATTTGTATACACATACTATCTGTAGCAGTATCATCTAATTGTGGGTAAGGTTTCCCACCGTGGTTTTCCCCTTACAGGGTTTCAACATAAAAATCTTTGTGTTATGTGTTGTGGATGTTGTTTCTCTTTTTGTTTCATGCATTAAGTTTCATCGGTATAGATATTAATTGTTAATTTGTTAACCGACATTAAGCTTGGCTTACTAGTATTATGTATCAAGTTTAATTAATTGTATTTGGGTTGAAATTCATAGACAACTAATTCACCCCCCCTCTCAGTTGCCTTCTGAGTCCTAACAAATATTCTCTTTTAAGTACTAATAGGTTTGACTGTATAAGGATTGACTAATCCCTGATATATGACAAATCATGTAGGTATGTAGGGATTGAATGGTAGGGGTTGAGATATCTTCCATGAGGAATTCATAATGTTGTTGATTCTTCTGATTCTGCAAGAGAGATGCTATTGTAGCCATTGCATCTGTTTCTCTATTCTCATTTCTTAGGATTTTAGTAAATGATATTTCTGCAAAGTGTTCTTTAAACTCTTCTACCAACTCTTTGTAGGGCATGAGCTTGTCATCCTTAGTTTGATAATCATCATTTATTTGGTTGATGATAAGTTGTGAATCACCATAAACATGTAATTCCTTGAAATTCCATTCAATAGCCATTTTGAGCCCAATAGTCAATGCTTCATATTCTATAGTATTGTTTGTGCATGGAAACCGCAGTCTATATGATTTTGGAATTGTGTCCTCGAGGTGTGATGAATAAAATTCCTGCACCTGATCCATATTGTGTATAAGAACCATCAAAGTACAATTCCCAATATTTTGTACTTACTGCCAAAATATCTGCATCAGGAAATTTAATGTGTAATGGTATGTCATTTTGTAAAGGTGCTTCAGCTAATTGATCAGTAATGACCTATCCTTTGATAACTTTTTGATCAACACGCTCTATATCAAATTCACTTAGTATCATAACCCATTTGGCTAATTTGTCTATCAAAGTTGACTTGTTCAACAAATAATTTAGTGGATCTATCTTTGCTATCAGCTTCATAGAATGAGTCAGCATATAATGTCGCAACTTCTAAGTTGTAAATACAACTACTAGACATGTCTTCTCTATTGATGTATAATTCAGTTCATAGCCGACAAGTGTTCTACTGATGTAATACACTTCTCTTTCTTTTCCTTCTTCATCATGTTGAGCTAGGAGAACGCCTAATGATACGTTTATCATCGAGATATAGAGCAACAATGGTTTCTCTTTGATTGGTGATACCAATACTGGAGGATTCATGAGATATGCTTTGATTTGCATAAAATCCTCTTCACATTTATGATCCCATTTGAATGGAACATTCTTATGTAGAAGATGAGTGAATGGATGACATCTATTTGCTAATTGAGAGACAAATATTTTGATTGATTGAAATCTTCCTTGTAAAGATCGCAATTGAATTATGTTCCTAGGTGACTCCATCTCCATGATGGCTTTTACCTTTTCAGGATCTACTTCAATTCCACGGGCTGATATAATGTACCCAAGAAGTTTTCCAGAGGTTACTCCAAGTGCACATTTCTTTGGATTTAATCTCAACTGATATCTTTCCATCTTATCAAAGATCTTGCTTAAGATGTTCAAATGTTCTTGTCTTGTATGAGATTTTGCAAGTATATCATCTACATAATCTTCCATAAATGTATGCATCATATCATGGAAAATTGTCATCATAACCCTTTGATAAGTCACTTCTGCATTCTTAAGCCCAAATGGCATAACATTCCAGCAATAAGTACCCCATGTACAGGTGAATGTTGTCTTTTCTTGATATTCAGGGGAAATTCTTATTTGATTGTATCCTAAGAAGCAGGGATAACTTTAAGAAACCACCCCCAGGAAAAAGTGTAAAATCTTGGCGAATCAGACATTATTTTGGGGTGAAAATTTTCATATTGATGGTGAATTTTTTTTAAAATAGGGAAAAAAATATTTTGTATTGGTGATTTTTTTCTAGGGTACGAAAATTCCATAAATTTTTGGCAAATAATACGTTTTTCTATGGGGAAAATATATATTGTAGGAGGCGAATAATTTTTGTTAAAAGAAAAAAATATATAATTGTATGGATGAAAAAATTTACTCTGAGGGAAAAATTATTTAAATGTATTGGCGATTTTTGTTCACCACTTGAAAATTATTTAATTTGTTTTGGCGAATATTTTGTTATTTATGGAAAAATATATAATTTATCAGTGATTTTATGATTTCATTGTCATTAATAGACAAGGCACATCACATCACATCAGTACATCACATTGAGTCTGGACTCTGCATGATGTATCAATAAGCGTGGCCTCTTTGAGATGTGAAGGATGACACATACCTAAAATCCATCAATGATTTTAAACCATTTGATGATCGTAGATCAATGGCTGAAGTTTTATTTCGACCCAATTTTTTGAAGAGATCATAGCTCACCAGAAAGTGCCCGAAATGGAATTGGATTCAATAGACACGTATCAAATGTCATGAATCATGATCAATAATTTTGGTCATTTAATATATATCTATTCACTTACTGCAATCCACTCTATCCCCACGACTTCCAATGTGGTACTTGCCAACTTGGTACTGGTTTATAGTTGTTTCCAATTTCACACACTCATGCATTTATGGGAAATATTTGTAGAGATACGAAAGATTTAAATATTTTTAAAGCAATTAATACGGTTAGAGAAGTAATTATTATAATCAAGAGCTTCAATTATTTATATATGATCTCTACTTCTTTCATCTTCAATTAACCTTTGCCATTTGGTATATAAATCGTCAGAGCTCATGATATTTAAATTCTTCTTCTGGTGTAGGTTTATAGGCTCAGGTTGTTTAATTTGTTGATCTATATTCTCAAGATGGACACTCCCATCCACTTGAGAAGCATTTCTATAGAGGTCCAGAGGACATTTTTGGGCTCCGTTAGAGACCCAACCCTCTAATCAGTCTACAAGGAGGCTGGGTCGTTCACCAATGAGGCTGCATAGATGGTGCTGGGCAGGGAGTTTCTGTGAAACAAAAATAGATACTGTGTTAACATAGACATTACATCTCGATTTCTTAGCATCTCTTCTGGACCTCGAAGGAGACATGGTGGATATGCTGATGCTGTTGAGGAAGGTTTTTAAGGAAGACTTCCTTGGAGATGACATTACTATTGTTGTCCTTGCAGAAGTAGGGGCGGGGATCCCTTGGGCAAGTGAATTATCCAAGCTTCTCCTCCCTAACCAAATAGTGCCAGTGGCCAGGAAACCATTTCTCTTGAACTTGAATGCGCAACACTTGACATATCATAGGAAATGGGTGCGGATTGGGAAGGACTTCCTCTGGAAATGGTTACTCCTCGACGACTTTCCAAAATACATGTGGCTTGAATAATTCTCTCAACTTATGGTGTCTGAAGAATTCTACATGGAAGGAGGGCTAGATTCTTAGGGCAAAGTTATAAACCATCCACTACCTATGCCCTAGCCCTGCTCCCTGGGCCCCTAATAGTTTTTTTTTCCCTATGTCCACAAAACCTAACAGGCTCAATGGCTCACTCATTTTGGCTTTTAAGTTTTTGAGAGACTCAAGTCTCAGATATAAAATTTGTAAATTTCCAAAGCATAAATATTAATGACAATTTTTTAAATTCTAGTTTGTTTCAGTTTTCCTCTTAGAGTCTTATGGATATAAAAATGCTTTCTATAATTCTATTTCATTTTTATTAATTAATTTTTTTCAAATGCTTTTTTTATATGAGCTACGTTATTTCAATAATTTGTTAAACAATGGAAATAAATTTAATACTATGATTTTTTTTATGTAATGCTTCTTCCTCTATATTTAATATATAAAAAAACAAACTCAGTTCATTCCATTAATTATTTGTACATTGGTTATGGTTGATTATAATTTTATAAATATATAGTTAAGATTTGAGCTGAAACTCCAACTTACTTGTTGTTGACCTTGAAGTTTTGAACTAGTGCATGTGTGGGTTGGTACTAGGTACATGCTATGATTTATAGTTAAGATTTTGTTAGATTTTGTCATAATGAAGAAATTTGAGACATTTATGAAGGGTACCCAGTAGATGGGATCACTTTTATGGAAGAGAACAAAGGGCAAGGATGTCCCAACTTCACACAAAATTGATCTGAAGTGGGATTTAGGAATGATAGCAAAAATGACATCTAAGCACTTAGTACCAACCTTAATGGGAACTGGAAGAATAATTATAAAGTATAAATATATTCTTAACTTATTACATTCACCATACATGTTGGATCAATCATCAATGAGAACCCCTTGTGAGAGTATGTCTTTGATCTTTGCAGGAGATATATAGACTTAAACTGGGCCATCGGGTGTTTCAAATTTCAATTTCCAATAGTCTCACTAGGATCAAAGGTAATGCATATTGCATAGGTCCTTAGGAGGTGTAGGTTTATTAATAAGATTCACCACATTATTTATCAATAATATTATATTAAATTAAAATTTATATTAAACTAAATTTATGTTGAACTTATATATATATTTTTAGTCTTTATTTATTTATTAAATTAAAATTTATATTACACTAAATTTATGTTGAACTTTTATATATATTTTTAAACTATTTTTTAAAATTATATATCGTAAGCATATTTTTAAAGAATTTTGTTAAACTTTAAATTAATATTTTAGGTCCAAGGGGTTGAGCTTAATTGGTTAAAACATTGGATTCTCACTGTGGAGACCCAAGTTCAACTCCCAATAGGGACATCTAAAGAGGAATTATAAGTTGTGACTCTTGGCCTTCCATAGGATGGGGAAGGTATTGGGGTCAATCTAATCAAACATAATAATAATATAATAATAATAATAATAATTCAAAGAAAATGTAATGGGGATGGGGCCCCCTACTGTGTCCCCATTGGTTCATAGCTCCAGTCAAAAGCTATTCAGGCTTCGACCAATTACTTATCAAAAAATAAATAAATTAATATTTTAGATTTAATATTAAATGTTTTCTTTTTTATATTAAACTT
Organism: Cryptomeria japonica; assembly: GCF_030272615.1. Classification (NCBI taxonomy): domain Eukaryota; kingdom Viridiplantae; phylum Streptophyta; class Pinopsida; order Cupressales; family Cupressaceae; genus Cryptomeria; species Cryptomeria japonica. The sequence continues at coordinate 712,137,041 of NC_081411.1, read as the reverse complement.
TTACCTTTCAACTTGTATGTCAAAATTTTTATTTTTATTTAGTTATTTGTTTTATTCTAGAAAGTAAGTTTCATGTTTTATACTAGTTTTGAATTTCATATTTTTACAAATAATATTGACATTATATTTAATAGTAATCTCAAACTATTGCACATCTTTAAATGTCTCTTATTATGGGACTGACGACATCTGACAATAGTTACCATCTTCCATTGGATGAGAAAAGATCAACGACATAGGGTGGATTTCGGCCCAAATGTGGGAAGTGAACACATTTATGAGAACTTCGCCTGAAATTGAACATTATAAATTTAATTAAATATAATTAAGTCTATAAACATCTTTTTTGGGTGGAAGTTTAAAATAATTAAACAGACTTAAAAAACAGACGCGAAAAGTGACACGAGTATGGTGACGTGCCCGAAAAATGACAAAAGTCATGAGACCCATGACATTTGACAATAGGTACCATCGTCTATTGGATGAGCAAATATCAACAATTTAGGGTGGATTTTGGCCCAAATGTGGGAAGTGAACACATTTGTGAGAACTTCACCTAGAATTGAATGTTTTAAATTTAATTAAATATAATTAAGTCTATAAAGCTCTTTTTCGGGTGAAAGTTTAAAATGATTAAACAGACTTAAAAAATAGACCCGAAAAGTGACACGAGTATGGTGGCATGCCCGAAAAATAGAAGAATTCATGGGACCCACGACATCTGACAACAGGTACCATCGTCTATTGGATGAGCAAAGATAAATGGCTTAGGGTGGATTTTGGCCTAAATGTGGGAAGTGAACACATTTGTGAGAACTTCACCCAGAATTGAACATTTTAAATTTAATTAAATATAATTATGTCTATAAAGCTCTTTTTCGGGTAGAAGTTTAAATTAAGTAAACAGACTTAAAAAACATACCCAAAAAGTGGCACAAGTATGGTGACGTGCCCGAAAAATGGCAAAAGTCATAGGACCCACAACATCTGACAACAGGTACCATCGTCCATTGGATGAGAAAAGATCAATGGCTTAGGGTGGATTTTGGATTGAATGTGGGAAGTGAACACATTTGTGAGAACTTTGCCCGGAATTGAACTTTTTAAATTTAATTAAATATAATTAAGTCTATAAAGCTATTTTTTGAGACGAAGTTTAAAATGATTAAACAGACTTAAAAAATAGACTCGTAAAGTCACACAAGTATGGTGACGTTCCCAAAAAATGGCAGAAGTCATGGGACCCACGACATCTAACAACATGTACCATCGTCTGTTGGATGAGCAAAGATCAATGACAAGGTGGATTTTAGCCCGAATGTGGGAAGTGAACACATTTGTGAGAACTTTGCCCGAAATTGAATGTTTTAAATTTAATGTCCTCAGAATTTATACTGAAGTAATGAATTTTTTGTCCTTTGACATCCAATAGTTATTAATAATAATTAATAAAATTACAACATGATTCTAGATATTTTGCCCTTTAGGTATTGCTTTTGTACTTTTCCGAGTTTTCAAAATAAGAGACTCGTAAATCATAATCGTATTTCATTTCATGGACAAACCAGTAAATCGAGGGAGATTTAGAAACAACTACTAGATTGAGGAATACAAGTTGCAATAGAGACTGTTTGCACCAATATAGTGAAATAGAAATTCTGAGTAAAATCTAGAACACCTACATCTTGCCTCTTTTGCATTTTTTAATCTCATGGTCCAATTTGAGGGTTAGCATTTTTAGCTTTTTATCTAGCATTATTTTGAATTATTAACAATAATAGTGATGGGGAAAATGGGAAGCAGTAGTTCAATAGGAAGCCAAGTGAAAAATAAAATGTACTTAACCGAACTAGTTAAAACACTAGGTTTCACTAATGAATACCATGATATTTATGACCCTGCTATCCATGGTGAAAAGCATATCATATATGCATTGTCTAGTAAAGCATCAGATGCATCCAGAGCAAAATTTACTGTTTTCAACCCAATGTTAAAACAAAGAACAAATAAAATCGCATCATGGGATACTGGATTGGGAAGCTTGGTGCTACCTGAAGTATTCCCTTGCCCTAATTTCGTCATGGTCTGCACCCAAAATTATGATGAAGATAAAAAATCAATTGTCAATAAAAATACAAAAGAGGAAATTCTATCCATAAACGAGGGAGAATTTGCTCATTTGTTGAACCTAGGATTTGAAGCCCAAAACTCAAACGTCCAAATTGACCTTAGAAAGTTGGTAGGGAATTATGAGAGTCTCGCTCCAAGTCACAAAGATTCATTTATCAAAGCTCTAATAAAGAGTGGTGCTAATATTCTATTGGATTCTAAAATTTTTGTTCCATGGGTTGGGGATACTATTTCCTTGCTGTCATTTTGCTTGGGATTGGAAAATGATAGGGAAGTGGGTGCAAGCCTTCTTGAAATGATTTATAATATCCATTGTGTAGGTCAGCTAGTAAGATATAATTTTATTGAGCACATTGTTCAATCCATGCAAAAACAATTACAAATGATAAAAAAAGGTTTCTGTAAGACATTTAGGTTCTCATCCTACTTGTGCTATCTCCTTCTATCCAAGTATTGTGCAATATTTGAGACCAACAAGCTTCAAATTGTGAACTATAAGATTGATGAGAAGACTCAAAATAGAATAGAGTGTCCAATATATGAATGGACACCAAAGATAAGGATACATGATAACAGAAAGAACTACAACCATTTTGTAGACTTCTTTTTGGCACCAATGTATAATGAAATTACAAGCACTCAAATGTCTAGGTTGCCTATGTTTTGTAGAGATTGCATTCAACTCGGAAGTCAAATAGAATTGGTTGACTAGTTCTTCATGGAAGAATTCACCGTGTTAAGGTTTTACGGATCGATAGTAAAACCATATAGACTTCCAATACATGTGACATAGAATGTATTTGCATTGGATTATGTATGACAATTGGAGAGCACATATAGGAACTCCATGGTCAACAAAAGAAGATCATATTTCCTTCCTTTCCTTTCTCATGTGGAGGGTTCACATTTCAGAGAAAAGCATTCAATGTGGCACATGATTTTTTGACAGTTTTTAACTTTGGTGATGCGGGTCTCTGACAGTATGATCCAATCAGTGTAGTTCAAGAAAGGCTTAAGAAAAATGGGAACTCTTTAGCATTATGTCAACATGAAAGTAAACCATTGCTAGAAAATCTTAGAAACATGGACTCCTGGGATGAGGTTAAAAAAGAGATGGAGAAAATTGTAGCTGACAATAATATTTTAATAGAAGAAATTTCATCACAAATTATGGCATTGCACACACAAAGGACAACAGAGGAGGGCCAGGGCATTCAAAATAGGAGGTCCTATAATTTCTACAAAAAATATGCTAATCCATCTAACAAATCTATTCCCAAATCAATTTTGCAAGAATGTAAAGAGAGTTTCTAGACTCAAACCAAAACAAATGATTTTTGGACTATGAGGAAGAATCTCGGTGAACCAAAGACCAGTGCATATTTTGAGACCATCGATGAGGATGGAGAGTTTAGAAAATTATGGAATATGGAGCATCCCACGACAAAATATGACAAGAGTGAAGATGACGATGAGTATGAGGTTGAGCCCACTCCAACAACTACTATAGTCACTAAAATATTAGGTGGAGTCAATGAGTCCATGAAAGAAAAATATAGAAAAGGGGCAAGCATTATGGAAAAAATGAGTTTTGAAGGTGGTGGTCTAGGTCCCAGAGGAGAGGGCATTTGGTATCCACTCTAGGTACAATTTCCATCAGAGTCAAAATCAAAAGCTCCTATTAAACTAGTCATTGGACTTGATTCTTTAGATTCATCACAGATAGGTACTACTCATTACCCTCAGGGTCCACCTACATTTGTTTCAGGTTTAAATCCACAACCACCACCACATCATGGTATTCCCATTAGTGGTGAATCAAGTGCCACCGCCATATGTGGGGAATCTGGGGATAGTATTCCCATTATTGTTCAGTCAAGTGCCGTTGTGATTGGTGTGGTTGGCATGGGTACTACTACTGATACTAGTTGTCTTGGTGTTGGACAAGGGCTATAACATCTCTCACAAGAGGACACTAGTGGTAGATACTCATACTATTCAAAATCCTATATCAAGTGCCACTGACACTACAAAATAATCATTTGTAGCTTCAAATCACACACCTAAAAAGATAATTAGAATTAAACATGAAAGTGTTAGTGGGAGTGGGACAAGATCAAGAATTGTTGTTGGTAATCCTAGTCATGAATTAGTTAAAACCAAGGAATGAGTGGAACTGGAGCCTCTGTTATTCCTATATCACCTTTCAAACATTCAATTGCTTTAGGAAGCCCAGATTTTCAATTTCATGATTACTATGAAAAATATGAACACACAATAAAAGCAAATAAAGAAAAAAAGAAAGCATTTCATAGGGTTGCCCTGACTGAAGTTTTAGATGAACATCCTGCAAGGAACAGGGTATTTCAAACATATGACCCACATAAAGATATGATGGATTTCATGGTTGTTATGCCCCCGACCCCAACTAAAGATAAAAATCCACCACACAGTCAAATAGATCCCTCTGAATTTCAAGTTAGCACCCTCCAAATGGATTTTTCCAAAGTACATAATGTGGACAAAATTAGTATGTCAAAAAGGACTAATGAAGTGGTCTACACTTCATTGCTAAAGGTGGAGAGAGAAAAAAATCAACTAGAGAAACAAATAAAAAAAGTTAGAGGCAGACTTGGCAAACAAAAAATCAAGGAGGAAAGCAACAGATAACAAGTGCAATGATTTACAGAAAAAGATAAAAAATTCAACGTCTACAATAGAAATTGTAGAGCAGGAGAAGATGGATGCAAAATTGAAGGACCTGAGAGAAAAACTAGCTAAAAGTAGTTAAAAAATGATGAGGAAAGAGCCAATTTAAAAAAATTATACAAAAGTTATGAGTCTTCTACTGCCGAAATAAGAAAAATACAGGACCTATTGGATCGTGGAAAGGAAAAAGAAAAACATTTGCAAGAGGAAGTAGAGGAAGAAAGAAAAAAATGTGCACAAATGAAAGAAGACCTGCACAATGCAAATGATAAAATAAAAACTTCGGAGGATAGATTGAAAGATAATATAAAAAATACAACAAAGTATATACAAGAAAATATTTGGAGGAAATAATGCAGAGGAGTGACAAGTTGTGTGAATGGTTTGAATTGAATGAAAATCTGAGAGTAATTTATATGAAAATCAAAGGGCATTTTGAGAAGAGAATACATGTTTATTCAAAAGAGGATATGGAAAAAAATATTCTGCAAGTAGTCTATAGCACCGGTGACAACTACTTGATATCCAAGGGAATTAAGAGCTGCATTGATGCCATAGTTAAGACATCATCTATCATTCAAAAATGCCAAAAACTAAGGAAAACATCATAAGTTGTGAAAAAAAGATATTGAAGCTGCAAGAAAAGAAAAATAATTTGATTAAACTTGGTTTTCCTAAGACCATTGACCCATCAAATAAATTCATTGGAAAAGAAGCTTACAAATAAAATATGGAGATAAAAATGAAGTCTAATTTAGACTGGCTTCCTAAGAACACAAATCCCCAAATATTTTTGGAATTCATCCAACCATTTACAACTCTAAATTTGGTATTGGATGAAACAGTGATGTCAAGTCAATCTTCTAAATATAGAATGTTGATGAAGTTGCATTTTAATTTCCATAGTTTACAGAATATTGACCTTCCATCAGACCAAGAGTGGAGCACCCTACAAAAACTGGCACGTAAATCTTAAGAATCGTAGTATGTATTACACAATTTTCTTCTTTTACTCTTAATTTCAAGGTTTTATGTTTTCTTTGTTTGAAATTTGACATACTTGAAATAACTCTGTTTTGTGAATAGCAAAAAACCAACACTTGCTATTGCTAATTTGCTAATCCAACCTATGAATCTATGATGCACAGTGCAAAACTTTAGCCAGTAAATTTGTATTCTCAAATTCTCCCTTGCTTTAGCATTTAGGCATTTCTCTATTTTTGATTATTAGGTTTTAGGCATTTCTATCATCTATATTTAATTTGTCATGGCATGAATTAATATTTAATTTTGAACTCTATTCTTTGAACAGGAGACATCAGACATGTAGCAGATGTTAAATTGCTAATACAGCCTGTGATGGCCATATAAATTTGTGCCAAGTTTGTGATTTTGATGTTGAGTCTTCACATGTTGCAAAATTGCAATTCGACCTGAAGCTATTGTTGCTCCCATGTTTCTATAAAAGGGAATTCAAGGTCATTTGCAAAGGGTTCTGAAACTTTGTATTCAATTTTGCATGGACATTGGAGAATCACACAGGAGTTGTTGTTCCTCTCTTGTTTCTATAAAAGGGAATTCAGGGTCATTTGCAAAGGGTTCTAAAACTTTGTATTCACTTTTCCAATTTGCATGAGAATCAAACAGATTGGTGTATTACTATTGAATGAATTGTATCATATGGCTATATTTTGAAAGAATTAATGAAAATCTAAGTTCTCAACATGTGTATTACTATTTAATGAATTGTATCATATGGTTTTGAAATGTATCACATAGATTTGAGACACAAACATGTCTAAATAAACAATAAACATCTTTGTATGAATAAACACATTATGGTCTTTTATTATGCTATTTTAAATATGGAAATAGAAAGTTGAAAAATACAATTACAAATCAATATTAAATTCTAATTGCAAAAAGTAATATGATTTTGTAATATGAATGATGAGATACAATAATAAGACTAATAAATACCAATCTCTTACAGTTGCTATTCATTCTCATCAAATTTAGAGTTTTCTTGATTCTTGTCTGTGGTTTCTTCACTTTGAGTCTGCATACCTTTGTTGAACTAGATCTCAATGCTACCAGTAGGTCCAGTACATGAGTCAATAGTCCCACAAGCACTTTGGTTTGAAGTGTTACCCAAACCTCTTCTTTCATATTTGGACCTCCAAATTTGCAGTACCCTGTCGTAAGGAAAAATGTGGACATCATACCTAGATGTATAACGCATCAAGAAATTTTCCAAATTTTTGTCTAGTTTGTTTCTTAGATTTGATTTTAGGAACCACAAAGCACTAAAAAATCTCTTATCTTCCACTAAACCCAATATCATGGTAAGACATAAATCAGCAAGCTTCAAATATTTTGGCATTGAATCATGCAATGCTGCGTTCTCAACTATAATTTTCCAAAGCCTTGTTACTGATCCCTCTTCATGGGGGTTCTCCATTTTGCCATATTGTTCTCTCATAGTGTATGCAAAACATGATGATTTCTCTCGAAGATGAGTTTCATCTAATATTCCATTTATAGTTACTCCATTCAATTCTTTGGATATGCAAAATTGTTTTATCAAAATCAGTAGCTTACTTTGAAAATCAAATGCAATGTTGAGGCTCCAATAATGGGGAAACATAATAGACATGGCTTCAAGTAGGTTGTTAGGAGGGAATTGTTGGTATTATGGATGTGTTGCATTGGTTTTGTCATTGATGTCACACTTATCAATACTTATCCTTTTGGAGATCTTTGGTTATGTTGAACTAACACATTATGTTCACCGACAAGTTCAATGACTTATGCACAGTCACCAATATATTGTTCACCGACATTGAGGATGACTTGTTATCATCTCGAGATCACTTAGTTATGTCAAAGTAATGGTTTGGACACTTCATTTTGGTAGATTGGTTATTAGTCTAATCGGGTTGACATATTTGTTGTTACCAGCAAATTGGTCTAGGTTATGGACCAACATGCATTATATATTCCAGATCAGCATGACATGTTATGAAGATGATTTAATCAATTGGATATTGTTGTAATTGTATTGGGTCAACATGATGCAACACATCTTGACTTATCTATAATTGATTTAACTGTAATATTCTTTATTAGCCAACCTACACATTTGGTCTTAGGTTTTGGTATATATGTAAGATCTCATTTGTGAGATGATGTAAGGAAGAAATAGAATAGAGATATGGTATATGGTTATGGTATTGTAACATGGTATGTATGAATATTGAAGATCATATGAGCAGACCATAGAGAAGGTTCAAGGAAGATTTGAAGGTGATTATCAGAGCTTAACCGGTATTGAATCCAACATTGAAAATGCTACTTTGAGTAGTACATTATAATTGGATTTAATCATCCAATTGTAGTCAGTGTGACTCCTATTTTGTGATTGCGTAGTGAGCTCTAGGTGGTTGACCTTTATGCATGTGCAGACCCCATTTGTATACACATACTATCTGCAGTAGTATCATCTGATTGTGGGTAAGGTTTCCCACTGTGGTTTTTCCCCTTACAAGGTTTCCACATATAAATATTTGTGTTTTGTGTTGTGGATGTTGTTTCTCTTTCTGTTACATGCATTGAGTTACATCGGTATTAATATTAACTACTAATCTGTCTACCAACATTAAGTTTGGTTTACCGGTATTAAGTATCAAGTTTGATTAAGTTATATTTGGGTTGAAATTAATTGACAAGTGATTTACCCCCCCTCTCAGTTGCCTTTGGGTCCTAACAATTGGTATCAGAGCCAAGTCCTATTTTTGTAGAAGTTTAACAACTTGAGGAGACTATATGGAAACTAACTTTTTCAAGAAGGATAGTCTGAAACTTGATGGAACTAACTATGGTATATGGAATATCAGAATGGAGACACATCTAAATTGCAATGGAAAATACATATGGGATGTTACAAAGAATTGCTATGCTGGTCCTACACCGAATCAACCTAATCCATCAACATTGGGTAAGGATCAAGAGAATGATTGCAAAGTAAGAGAAGCACTCTTGAGCGCCTTGTCGAACCAGCAAATCATGGGATTATTAGACCAATCTACTACTAAAGCTATTTGGGATAAATTGGAGACATTGATTGAAGGAGATACCACTGTCAAAATTGCAAAAATGGAATGCTTCAGGGTTAGGTATGAAAATCTGAAAATGGAAGAAGATGAAAGAATTTTTGCTTTTATGGAAAGGGTTAATGAAATTGTTTTGGGAATACAATGTTGTGGAGGTTCCTTGAGTGAAGATGAAATTGTTTCTAAATTTTTAAGAGCATTGCCACCAACATACAAAATGAAAGTAACTGCTATTAATGAGTTGAGAACAATGCCTAATACATCAGTATCTAGAGATACCTTGGTTGGAAAACTTTCAGCATTTGAGCTTGAGAAATTTGGTCTTGTTGCTACAATTAGGACAAATTTAGCCTTCAAAACATCATCATCTGCATCATCATCATCATCTGATAAATCTGATTGGAAAGCATTGTATGCAAGAGAACTTGAATATATCAAGAGAGAAAATGAAGAACTGGAAGAACTTGAAGCACTATTTGCAAGGAAAATGCCTAAAGGGCCTATTGGTAGTAAGTAAGAAGGCAAAGCACCATTTAAATGTTTTAACTACAATAAAATTGGTCATATGGAATCTAGATGTCTTGATAGACATGCAAGAATAAGAGAAGAAGCTAAAAGAACATATAAGCCTAACCCTGAATATCAGAGATACAGATTTAAGAAGAGTAGAGACAAATCATGTTATTTTGTTGATGAAGGAGTTACTGATGATTCTGATGAAGAACCGATAGACAATGGATGAGCTTTGTTTTCAATAAAAGAAGATCAATCGACACCTACTGTTCCACCAATAGAACACACCCTGGTAGCTAAAATTGAAGAAAAGGATGAATGGATTATAGATTCCAGATATTCACATCATATGACTGGTGATAAAAGTAAATTCTTATCTTTTCAAGAATACAATGGAGGTCTAGTAAGATTTGGGGATGATAAAGCTTGTTTGATTGGAGGAAAAGACACTATATCTTTTGATGGTAAGCACAATACTGACAACATTTATTATGTTGAAGGTTTGAAGTATAATCTTTTGAGTGTTGGTCAATTAGTTGAAAAGAGATTTTAGTTACAATTCAAGAATGGTAAATGCAAAGTCATGAATAGAATTGGTTTGGAGATTGCAACTGGTAATCATACTAGAGGTAATATCTTTCATTTGAATAACAATGAAAAGACACGCTTGATTGCACATATTGATGAAAGTTGGTTATGGCATAAAAGAGTCTGCCATGTGAATTTTGATTGCATTATAAATATTAGTTCATCTAAGGCAGTAAGGGATTTACCTAAGACTGTAAAACCTCATAATCTCGTATGTAAGGAATGTCAAATGGGAAAGCATGTTAGAACAACTTTTAAGAGTATTTCTGAGAAATCCAATAATGGTATTTATTTAATTCATACTGACTTGTGTGGTCCAACAAGAACAAGAAGTCTATAGGGAGATAGATACTTTATGCTAATTATTGATGACTATTCTAGAATGTGATGGGTTACTTTTCTGAGGGAGAAATCAGAAGCTTTTGGGAAATTCAAATTATTCAAGGCAATGGTAGAGAATGAAATCGGTAAGAAAATCAAATGTTTAAGATTAGATCAAGGAGGTGAATTTACATTTAAGGAGTTTAATACATTTTATGAAGTGAATGGAATTAAAAGACAACCATCAACACCCCAGACACCTTAGCAAAATGGATTTGGGGAAAGGAAGAACAAAACTATTTTGGATGCAACTAGAAGCATGATATCAGAAGCAAATCTACCTCATGTGTACTGGAGAGAAGTAGTGAATACAATGATTTACACTTTCAATAGAGTTCACATCAAAGGTGAAACTGATAAGACACCTTATGAATTATGGTTTGGTAATAATCCTACTCTTAAATACTTCAGAATATTTGGAAGCAAATGCTACATTAGGAGAGATGGTATATTGGGAAATTTGATTCTAGAAGTGATGAAGGAATATTTCTTGGTTATTCATCTAAGAGCAAAGCATATAGATGTTTTAATAAAAGATTGCAGAAAATTATTGAGAGTGTAAATATGAAGATAGATGAACACTTTAGAGGAAATTCAAGGTCTATGGATTTTGAACCGGTAGTTGAGATGATCATAACTAAACCTATACAAAGTGCAATGATATAGAATGTGGATCTAGTCACACCGACATCATTAGAGAATTCCATAGTGACTGAAGAACAACATCAAGTGAACACACCCAGGTATGTAAGACTGAATCACTCCGAAAGTCAGATAACTGGGAATAAGTATCAAGGAATTATGACAAGAGGAAGACTGGAAAATGAAGAGGTATGTTTAATTTCTCAAATTGAACTAACATCTGTTATTGAGGTATGTGAAGATAAACATTGGATTAAAGATATGGAAGATGAATTAGAACAAATTGAAAAAGAACAATACATGGACATTGGTTCTCCATCCTAAAGACAAAAATGTAATTGGAACTAAATGGGTATTCAGAAATAAACTTAATGAAGATGGTAATGTAATAAAAAATAAAGCAAGATTAGTGTGTAAAGGATATTCACAGGAAAGAGGGAATTGATTACAATGAAACCTTTGCACTGATAGCTAGAATTGAGGCAGTTAGATTATTTCTTGCATTTGCAACACACAAGAACTATAAAGTATTTCAAATGGATGTAAAATGTGCATTTCTGAATGATGATCTTGAAGAGGATGTTTACATTGAACAACCTGATGGATTTTCATTGACAAATGATAAAGACATGGTTTGCAGATTAAGGAAAGCTTTATATGGATTGAAGCAAGCTCCTAGAGACTAGTATGCTAGATTGGACGAATATCTTTTGAAGTTTGGTTCCACTAAAGGTAATCCTAACAAAAACTTATATTTCAAAGTGACTAATGAAGACATCTTCTTTATTGAAGTTTTTGTTGATGACATCATTTTTGGAGGAGAAGATGGATTGTGTAAAGACTTTGCTAATAAAATGCAGGAAGAATTTGAAATGTCTATGATTGGGGAGATAAAATTCCTTTTAGGATTGTAGATTTCATAGATGGATAAAGGTATATTCATATGTCAAACAAAGTACTTGAAGGAACTACTAAATAAATTTGGTATGGAAAACTCTAAACCGGTAAGTACTTCTATGACTACAACTGATAAATTGACATTGAAAGATGATTCAGCTCCTGTTAATCTGACAATATACAAATCTATGATTGGAGGTTTACTGTATTTGACACAAACAAGACTTGATATAATGAATGCAGTATGTATTGTTTCAAGATTTTAGAGTAATCATGGATAAAATCATGAATCAACAGTGAAAAGGATTTTTTGGTATCTACAAGGCACAACAAATCTTGGTTTATGGTATCCTAAAGATGAAAATTTTGATTTATGTGCATACACCAATGCAAATTGGGCAAGAGATGTAGATGACAAAAAGAGCACCACTGACATGGCATTCTTTCTTGGTAGCAGGTTGATTTCATGGTTGAGAAAGAAAAAGAGTTGTACATCATTATCAACAACAAAATCAAAATATGTTGCAGTAGCAACTAATTGTACTCAGGTATTATGGATTAAGAAAATGTTGAAGGACATAAAGGTAAAATGCAAAGAACCCATAATCATTTACTGTGATAATTCAACAACAATTGATATATCTAAGAATCCAGTATTTCACTCTAAAACTAAACATGTTTCTATCAAATATAATTTTCTGAAAGAGAATGTTGAAGCAAAAGAAGTGAGATTCGTTTATGTGAATACTAAAGAGCAGATTGCAGATATCTTTACTAAGCCTTTGCCTAAGGAAACTTTTGAATATCTTAGAGAGCAACTTGGGGTTATACCCTCACCGGTAGAGACTTAGACAGATGATGATTGGCATCAAACCAATATAATTTACAACGAAACTTTTTTCTGGCTTTGATGGAGGAGAGCTACTTCTCAGAGGGAGAAGTTGGATATAACAATTGGTTATTGTAATTGGTTCTATGAACTTGTTGTATCTAGTATCTATATTGCATTGGCATTTGATGTCAAAGGGGGAGAGATATCTTTGAAAAAACACACATAATCCTTCGGTGAGAGATTACTTATTAGGGGAGTGATATATACTCTCTGTATTTGTATTTTGATTTTTGGTATTGATCTATTTTGGAGATTGTTGGTTTTTGGTTTTTGGCATTCTGTTTTGGCACTTAGATGTTTTTCCATCTTGTGTTGCCAATAATGCTAAATGGGGAGATTGTTGGTATTATGGATGTGTTGCATTGTTTTTGTCATTGATGTCAACACTTATCAACACTTATCCTTTTGGAGATCTTTGGTTATGTTGAACTGACACATTATGTTCACTGACAAGTTCAGTGACTTATGCACAATCATTGGTATATTAGTCACCAATAGGTTATATTGTTTACCGACACTAAGGATGACTTGTTATCATCTAGAGATCACTTGGTTATGTCAAAGACATGGTTTGGACACTTGGTTTTGGTAGTTTGGTTATTGGTCTAATCGGGTTGATATATTTGTTGTTACTAGCAAATTGGTCTAGGTTATGGACTGACATGCATTATCTATTCCATATTAGCATGACACATTATGAAGATGATTTAATCAATTGGATATTGTTGTAATTGTATTGAGCCAACATGATGCATCACATCTTGAGTAATCTGTAATTAATTTAATTGTAATATTCTTTATTAGCCGACCTACACATTCAGTCTTAGGTTTTGATATATATGTAAGATCTCATTTGTGAGATGATGTAAGGAAGAAATAGAATAGAGAGATGATATATGGTAATGGTATTGTAATATGGTATGTACAAATATTGAAGATCATATGAGCAGACCATAGAGAAGGTTCAAGGAAGGTTTGAAGGTGATTATCAGAGATTAACTAGTACTAAATCCAACGTTGGAGATGCTACTTTGAGCAGTACACTATCATTGGATTTAATCATCCAATTGTAGTCAGTGTGACTCCTATTTTGTGATTGAGCAATGAGCTCTAGTCGGTTGGCCTTTCTACATGTGCAAACCCCATTTGTATACACATACTATCTGTAGTAGAATCATCTGATTGTGGGTAAGGTTTCCTACCATGGTTTTTCCCCTTACAAGATTTCCACGTACCAATATTTGTGTTATGTGTTGTGGATGTTGTTTCTCTTTTTGTTACATTCATTAAGTTTCATCGATATTAATATTAACTACTAATCTATCTACCGGCATTAAGTTTGGTTTACCAGTATTAAGTATCAAGTTTGATTAAGTTATATTTGGGTTCAAATTAATTGACAACTAATTCACCCCCCCTCTCAGTTGCCTCTGGGTCCTAACATGTATCTACTAATTTGTGAGGAAAGATCATATGCAATTTTCTTCACAAAAGTAGTTACAGTTTCAACAATCTTGTTAAAATATTCCCTTGTAACTCTTGCTAGTTGCTTCTTGGGGCGCTTTCCTAGTTCCTCGGGGTCAATCGTGGTATAGAAGTGCATTGGTATCTCAACTCTCAGTACATTGACACATACCTCCCTATCTACATCGATTTGTAATAGGTTATCAGGATTGTTCAGATCTATGAGTGCTCACCACTTAAGAAATTTTTCGTTAGATAGTGTTGGTTGATTTGGATAGAGATTGTCGAGGGTCATGCATGTCATCTTACACAATGTAGCATATTTTGCAATAAACAAAGCTCTTTTTTGGGTAGCCTTCATAATATTCCTCATTTCCTCTAGCATGGGTAGAAGAGCTACTAAAGTTAAGAGTGTCTCTAAATTACTTAACCTCCGAAGAAGGTCATGAAATTTCAGTTGATTTGATTCATCACGAGTTGTGTGAAATAGTCTAATCAAGGATGGATATTTTGAAAACACTCGATGTGTTGGATCATCCAAAGAGATCCATCTGGTATCATTATCCTTGAGAAGCTTTTTCCCATCAGTTATTCCATCAACAAAGTGTTGAAATTCCATAAATCGCTTGGGACTTCGACAAAAGTGTGAGTAGAGCTCTTTGATTAAAATTTCACTTTTTTTAACTGAAACAAACATGCTCACAATTCCGAAAGCTAGATTCATTCTATGAGCCATGCAGTAAATTACAGTAATATATGATGCAAATGAAATTTCAATCTTGGTACAAAGACCATTCCTATGGCCTTGCATTACTGAAGCTCCATCTGCTCCAACACAAACCAATTTTTTGGCTACTGTCATGTCATCCATACCTCCATATTCAATTAAACTTCTCTTTACTAGTTGAAATAAATTTTCTATTGTCGCAGTCTCCTTCATTTTAGCAACAAATAGTAGATGAGGTTGGCAGGTATGATTCTCTACAGTATAAACATGTATGCATACCCATGAAGTATTGTCTACTGTCGTAACTTCGTCTAAAGAAAATGTAATAAAATTTGACTCTCTTATTTTTTCCTTTACATCTTCTTTTTCAACCTCGGCAAGACAACTTGCCCATTCCCATCCACTGTTTACTGACCGGTGTCTATTAGGATAGTTAGGAACTTTTAAAAGTATAATAAACCACTAATTGATGGGAAATCTACCATAGCACGCCCTCTACTCAAAATATAAAAAACAACACTTAACTGAACAACTTTTCCCAGTTGTTCTATTTGCATTGCTTTTCCAAAACTAGTTTCAATAGAACCTTTAAGTTCAACAACCTTCGTTTGTATTTTCTCATGAAAATAATACTCTTCAACATTCCTCACATGCTTACATTCCTCCTTTGTTTTCCATCTTATCACTAAATTTTCAACCCCGTCTATCAATTTTTTTCAGAAACTTTACCCATATGCTTTTCTATGGTGTCAAATTTTAGCTGCAACCTAATTTTGTTGTTATGTTTCCAAGTGCAAATCTTGCACCTACATTCTATTGGAGGCTTGCCTTTAATTAGATTCTCCACTAGTTCAATGAATGGATACTTTGATGTCCAATTAATTTGAAAATTCCTCACTAACATATCCCACTCCTGATCCTTTTTTGTTGTGGTTCACCCTTTTTTGATATGGCTTTTCTTTTCCCCTTCCATGCATTATCATCAATGGCATTATCACCCAAGTCAATTATATCATTCCAACTAACTTGGGCATCTACTGGATAATCTTCTTCAAGATCATCCTAATCTGAGATATTAGATTCGCTGTTGTCTTCAACATGCGGTGTAGGTGGAAAATTTTGTACTTGTACTTGTGATGATGTACCTTCCTGATTTTCACCACAATATTTTCCAATGCCAAAGTACAAAGACAACGTTCTTCTTTTTGTTGGCCTCTCATGGCCTTCCACACATCTAGGTTTCCTATGCCTCTTCTTGTTTGACATCTCCAACGAAATAAAGGCTACCAAAAAAATATAAATTTGTTGAAGATGCAATAATAGACTATAATATAGAATATATGTTTTATTGGCCCTATGACCTACAATCTAGATGTTTGAGGTCTGAATGTCCCCCCTAAGTCCTGACTACTTGGCACTAATGGGTCTCCAGTGAATAAAAATAAACTCAACAATGCAAACAAATATAGATAAATGTAGAATAATATTATAACACTTCAAAAATATGATCACTCACCTTTAGGTCACTAGCAGTCGCCAATGCAGTCCACAATAATGATTTTCCTTGGTCTAAAACTTCACTATTGATAAGAATTTAGAGCCTAGAACCCACCAAATTATGTTGAGAGAGATCTAATCTTTGCATGTATGTATAACAATCCTTATATGGTGAATTCCACAGGAATTTTATATGGTATACAAATATTTGGCAAATCCCGTGCAACTATAACATGACTTATATAATTTTAGAGATGATTATAGGTTGTCCAAATATGAATTATGTAATTTTTGAGGTGATTATAGGTCATCCAAACAATTTGCAAATACAATATAGTTGGTGAAAGTTAGGGTGAATGGAGACATGCGTCGGTAAAATGTTAGGTGAATTGGGTCCTCCTAGCTAACAAATCTTCACATGCCTATAGGCGAATTATGGTCATCTCTTAAGGCAACCTCGGAGAGTGTAGGAGAAACAATTAAATTTACTGCATGTCCACCGTATATTGTATTATTGAAATCATTGCATAAAAATATGGTGATTGGGCCATGACTTTGATCAAAATTGATAATGTTCTAGCGACATGGCCACCCTCGAGTCCATAGAAAATATTTGCCATTTCCGCCATGGCCGACGTGAAAAATTCACCATGAAAGTAATCTCTGCTGAGAAGCCATTCATTAATGAAAATATCTCATGCCCCCCTGATAAGTCCACAATTGTATCAATGTTGGGTTGTGGGAAATCATCTTTGGGACATGCTTTGTTCAAATCTCTGAAATCAGTGCATACTTTTATGCTTTTATCCAGCTTTGACACTAGCACAATTCTTGAAACCCATTCTCGATAGGCAATGGGTCTTATTAAACCTGTTGGCTTCATGATGATTATCATGTATTCATCACTTGTTGTCATTCATGAAACACTTTCACACACATATGATTGCATTGACTACTAGTGTAACTTAATTGATTTATACTGTTAACCGGTATGTTTAAGGTACTCTGTGTCAACCGG
Source organism: Cryptomeria japonica (assembly GCF_030272615.1). Taxonomy (NCBI): domain Eukaryota; kingdom Viridiplantae; phylum Streptophyta; class Pinopsida; order Cupressales; family Cupressaceae; genus Cryptomeria; species Cryptomeria japonica. The sequence goes on along the minus strand of NC_081411.1, from coordinate 712,119,471 downwards.
TATGTGCCTAAGAGATAACCTATGGTTACATTAAGTCGACATCAAAATGAAGATAAATTTGAAGATGAAGATCAATGGAAGATTCCAAGACAACGGTTCACATATTTTGTTCCAACCAGTATTGATTGTTCTAACCTGTATCCATTTTTGTGATGAGTTCCCGAGATCGTTTGTTTGGTGGTCATTTTTCTGATGAGCTATGTTTAATTGTCTAGATACACTCCACCTAGGAAATTTTGTTCCTATGACTGACATAACATTTGTATGTCTATTTAAAGACATATTAGTGAATCATTTAAAGAGAGAGAGAATTGATATAGAAGAGGAGATTTATGCAAATATTGATATGCATAAAAAGTGAAATCTTTTGTTGAAGAGAGATATAAGTGTTTAGATGGAGAGAAGTGTTGAATGTACTTAGAATGATCTGATCAAGCAATTCTTGTGCTACTCAGAATAGATATTATCTTTCTTATTGTTTTCTAATTATTACAACAAAATCAAATCCCCTAACCAAGTAAGCTCTAACAAGCTTCATTGTACAAATCCTTTAACAAGGTGATCCATTAGTTTGGATTCTAAAATCCTCTAGCAAGGTTACTCTTAATAGGGTAGTACTCTTAACAGAGTATAAGCTTCTAATCAAGCTTGGGATCTCTAACAAGGTTCGCTCCTACCAGAGCACTTTGTAAGACCTTAACTGGTCAGTTTTCTATTACTGCAAATAGTTAACTTGTGAGTTCCATCTCACCATGGTTTTTACCTATTTGGGTTTTCCATGTATAAACACTTGTGTTATGGTGGATGTTGTTATTTCATTTTGCATAGCATGTATTTTGTTCAAATTCTTAGTTAAGTTCATCTACCAGTTAGTGTTTAAAATTATGTTTGTTTTGGTGTCACTGATTCACCCCCCCCCCCCCCTCTCAATGCTTTTGAAGACCATCAATTGGTATCAGAGCCTAACTTCTTTTAATCCTAACCAATTAGAAGGGAATCTTGAAACTACCATGGGGGACAAAAGCTACTACGAGATGGTTAGAGAGCTAGAAGATAGCAGAAATGAGATTGAATCCCTTAGGGAAAAACTGAAAGTCTCTCAAGCCAAAAGGAGAGAGTTATCTGAAAAACTGCTAGAAATATCTGATAATAGTTCTTTAGATGAAGCCAATATTGAAGCTTTAGCTGATGAAGTTGAAAAGGTGAATGGTGAAAAACTGAATCTAAGAAGAGAACTAGGTCTCACTATTCACATGAGTCAGTAACTGGAAGCTAAAAGAGTTGCTAAAGATCTTATCAAGGTAAGAGATCAAAAGATCATAAAGATCAAATAAGAAAATGATATTATACATGAGGATTTGATTACTGAAACAAAAGAAAAGGAGAACCTAAAGCTAGATCTTGAGTTGGCATCATCTTTGAAAGAGAACCTATCTAAGCATAATGAAGATCTTGTCAAAAAGCTTACTGAAGCCAATGAGAAATTGGAGAAGTTCATCAAAAGTTCCACCATGCTAGAAGAACAAATTCAATCATAGAGAACGAAGGGTGATATCTCTGGACTTGGTTTTCATACAACTTAAAAGGGTGAATCCTCCAGTACAAAGAACAAAACTACTTCTAAAGTCAATAAGACTACCGGTAAGAAGGTTTTTAAACCTGTTTGCTTTGTTTGTCACAAGCCTGGTCATACTACAAATATTTGTAGTAAAAAACCTAACAGAAATGCAAATTACAATACTAATGCTAGGTATGTGTCTAGAAAGTTTGAAGGTCATTGCTACACATGTGGAATGTATGGGCATAGACATATTGAGTGTAGATATGGATCAAACAATACTGTACCACACATGCATCCTAGACCAAATGGTGACCAAATAGGAAATTTTGATAACTGGGTACACCAGAACTGGCAAAGATCCTATGGAAACTGGTTTAGTCCATTCGAAATGGAAAAGGCAACAAATGTTGTTTGCACATTTTGTAATAACTTTGGTCATGTGGCTATGAACTACAAAAAAAGAACATGAAGAGGAAATGCAGGACCCTAGAGATCATCTGGTATGGTCTGTTACCACTGCAACAAACCGGGGCACTTGGCAAAGTTTTGCAGATCAAAAAATAGTAAACCGGTCAACTCTTTCAAGGATCAGAAAGGCAAGCAGAAAGTCAATGTTGAGGAAACCAAAGAGGATATGAACCAGACTTGGAAGAAGAAAAGTGAAGATTTGCCTATAGAGGAAACCATTCCTTCACCCAGTGAAGAGAATCTAGCACCAGTGACTTAAGCCTATCTAACATGGCTAAGGGCAACATAACGGTAAAACATTTCCGGACCCCTTTGTAAAATGAGTAGGAAAGTTTTTTTTTTGAATTTTGAATTCTGGTGACTTTTTGTTGACGTGTTATCAACTGGTATTTCACTTAAGCGGTAAATAAAAAATTAGGGTTTGTAACCTAAAAGTGTGAGCATTTATTGTGGTTGGTAAAGTGGACAAAAACAAGTTTTGCTCTATCATTTTTACCCTAACTCTTTCGAAAAAGAAATTTGAAGCGATTGTAGAGCAGAACAAGATTGTCTTGGTGTAAATTGGCAAATTGCTTTGTGATTAGAGAAATCAAGTTGAATCAAAAGTTGTAGAGAGGCAAACGGGTGTGCATTTGAACATTTCAACCGGAAAGCGAAGCGATGTACAAGATACAAGGTATTTCTTTGTATACCGCTTTGAAACTTGTTTATCTAGAATGGCATCTACTTCTAAGTCTGTAGAGAGGTTGATGATCACTGTTGAGCCTGAGAAAGCTCTAAAGGCAGATTAAATTATGTCTTATAATGCATTATCACAAGTCCTGAGTGGTGTTGTGGTCAAAGGTGACTTGTCCAGCTATATAGATTAGAAAATAGAAGATTTAGGAACTCTACACATCTATACTCAGCTGAAATTACTTTGTGATAAGAATGGAAAAATTGAAGCAAAATATGCTAGGGTTTTTGAAAAAGGGTTTCATAATGCCACATATTTTCTTGAAGATTTTGAGGATGAACACATAAGAATCATCCTGAGTCGAGTCCACAAAGAGAATATGTATTTGGAAAGGATCCATATAATAACTAAGGAGGCTATTAGGGTTGTAACGGGTTATTGCTCAACTGGTGAAATTCCTATGTTAAGAAGAATTTCAAAGGACACTGTCTTCAAGCTAACCGGTTCTACATCTGATAAGAATACTTTCTATATCAACACTATTAGAGACCCTGCAGTGAAACTTGCAGCAATGGTGATAGGCTACTGGGTATTCTACTCCAGTAGACTTAACAGTGTTCCATCTATAGCAATTCACACAACACATAGAATGGTTGTTGATAATGAAAACTATGATATTTGTGAAACTATCAGAGACCAGTTATTTCAAAATTTGAAATCCATTAAGAAGGACAATACGCAAAAGTTCAAATATGGTTAGGTGTTAGCCAAGTTATTTTTCTACTTTCAAAACTTCCTACTAGGTATTGGTGATATTGAATAGTCCAAGGAACAACTGGTTAATGCACAAATCAAGAACAACATTAAGGTTGTGAAGAATACTTTTTCAGCTACCACGAACAAGTATTTTAATGAATTCCAGAAAAAGATGAGCATGAGAGTGCAGTTACATGAAGATGTGGTAAAAAACTTTGCAAAATACACAATCTTCATGGTTACCACTGACTTCTGTTTGATGCAAGCAATTGAACCTAGAGAAGAAGAGATGGAAGATATGAGCTACAAGGTCTGATAGTTCTGATACTTAATGTTAAGTACAGATGCCAAGCTAATAAGATGAGAGGGGGGGGTGAATCATACAAACTTAATCTTCCATAAAATCAACAAATTCAACCTCGGTAACATATACTTCAGTAATATAACCAAAACTGCTAAACATGCAAACTCAAAAGCATATAAACATCATAACACTCATAACACCAGATTTAACGTGGGAACCCAAATAGGGAAAAACCATTGTAGGATTTCAAACCCACTAAGAAATATACTCTTCTAGAGTATGCTCGGTTAAAAGCAAATCCTATTAAAGATTACAAACACATTGCTAGATGTGACGCAGTTAAGGGATTTCCCTCAGATCTGTTACGATCTTCGCCTTGTTAGAAGTGACCTTGTTAAAGGATTTCAAACACTCAATCAGAATGTCACCTTGCTAGAGGATTTTACAAATAAAACTGTTAAGTCCACTCGATTAAGAGATTTTTAGTCACTTTACAAAATAATAGTAATAAAAATCTATCTACAACTTCACATCTAAAATGCTAAAGCAGATTCTTATTTGCTCAATACAATAGGACTTATCTTGTCCATCTATTGGGCTCTATACTCTGTTATTCAAATAGGTCTTCAATCTTTTGTGCTCAATAATCACTATGTAGCATCCATGTGCATACACTTGCCTGCATACATTGTTTATCAACAGTTCCTTATTTATAAACAATTTGCTGACTGCTTAATCTCCTTGATCACATTTCCCATGATCAAGCATAGCCATCAGATCTTCAAACTTTGACTAGGTTCAATGTATCCTTTGACCTGAAAAATGTTTTACCCCACCTTGGAACTTGCATACATTTCTTGGAACTTGTGCTAGGGTATTGCAGTTCAATATGAGCTATAGATCTTCCTGCCGATTTTCCTTTGCCATAGATTCTTTAACAAACTTCATGCACGACATACCAATCATTCAATCATAGCCAGCTCATCAGCTTCCTTCATTAAATAATGCTTTTATTCATTCAATGCATTTTGTTACTACTCGGTTACAACTCGGTAAATACTAAACTTCACTCGATAGACATTCTACCTTCATTAACCAATAGCGATAACCTTAGGGTTTACCGACTAGGTTCCTTAGGGTTTACCAACTAGGTTCTTTGCTCTGTAACATAGTATAGTATTAACCTTACAATCAATAACATATGTAGGATATCAAAATAATCTAAACATCATGATCTCATCATTGTCTAACTCAGTAATAGTTGCCCATTGAATAACTTATTCCTCCCCTTATTCATCACATTCTTTTTGTGTCTTTTACCGACATCTTTATACTCATCAAATCATACTTTTTAAGACATGGCAACATCATACTAAATTAGAAAAGCAATTTCTTGACATCAATGATAAAATAATAATATTAAGACAGTAAACATCCTTAATCAGTTATATCCATAATCATCAACAACCTTCTCAATATCCTTATTGAAATGCCAACAATCTCTCCTTGTCTGCTATAATGCCAACAAGGTCAATCATGATTTACTGGTTAGCTATGCTAATACCCTATTGGCATCACCCAAAGATAAAAAGAAGGAAAAATTGGACATTTTGGTAGTCCAAGTTGCACCAACTAAAACCGATACTGTGCCCTTAGTTAAAGTGAAAGGAAAGCAAAAGAAATCCGATAAAAAATATCTTGTGAAAAAGACCACAAGGGTGACTTGGAGTGTCCTAACCAAGAAGGAACCAACACCTAAAGTATATGAAAAGAAGAAGAGTGCACCAAAGAAGAGAAATAGGAAACTAATTTTGCAACCAGGGTCTGAGGGTACAGATTCTGAAGAAGAACCAAAGAAGGAAAAAGCAATGGGCAGAACACCTAAGAAGGTAAAGGTAGTGCCAAAGGAAACTACACCTATAGATATTGCTACCTACAAACCTGACACAGTCTTTGAGAGGAAAATGAAGTCATTAGGAAGAAACATGTTTGACAATGTCAAAGACCATTATGATTCTTTTACTGAAGATGAGAAGAAGCAAGTAATCCAACAAGCAATAACTTATTTGGATCATTACAATAGATTTCTGCATGAATTGGAGAAAGATATTTCAATCTCTTTGTATAATACATTGTTAGATAAATGGGAAGAAGCCATTCAATTGGAAAAGAAGATTTTTGATGAAACATTTGTACAATATTTTCTCAATCTATCATCAGATGGAGTTAGTGCTCTAATTGAGCAACACAAAGCATATTTTGATTTTAAAATGAGGATATTGAAGCTCCTAAATGGAAAAGGGTAGTTATTGAGTCTAAGACTCATCAACTAGCTTATGTAATCAAACAAAGGGAAGAAGTCATCCACTCTAGCAATAAGGATGATACTACAGATGATGTTCCTTGATCGGAAATGGATGAAGAGGAAATTGTTCATGTTGACATAGTCTATCAAACCAAGAAGAAGGATGATTCCATTATTCTTGTTGATGAAGATGTTTGGGACATAGTAGACCTATGTGGAGACATCATTGCACCAGATATGGATCCTCCTACAATCACAAAAGTACAAGTTACATCAGTTGATCAACCGAGTACTCAACTAAAAGTGGTCAATGAACCAGCAACTGAACAACTGGAGAAACCCCAATCTCCACCGGTCATTGAGACTACTCAAAAGGAGTCTACTCAGGAAGCTATTACTCAGCAAACTGAAGATACCACAGAGAAGAACACAGAAAGAGCCATCATCAAGAGTGTATCCCCTGAACCGGTAAAGAAAAATGTACTTGATGATGATGATGATGATTCTCTAAGTATCTCAGGACATATTGACATGAACACCTTGAGTACATCAGAAATGATGAAGATTGCTAATGTTATGCAATCTCGAGTGCACAAGAAGAGGTTGAAAGAGTAGATGATTGAAGTAGAGACAATCCAAAATGCAGTAGAAATTTTGTTTGTTTTACTACTGGAAACAACTATTGCACATCTTCCTACCCCTATCAACAAAATTGGTCAGTTAGTTGCAGATGCATCGGATCAAATCAAATCACTTGAAGATGCTACTCAAATGTCTACTGAGAAGAACCACAAGAAGGCATATGGAGATAAATTGGATAAGAACATTAAAAGTGGGAAAATGGCTTTATCTCATAATGGAAGTCTGTTAAAGAAAGCTATTGAATCTGGAGGGAAGTATTTTGCCTCTACCTCCAATGTTACTTTCTTTTGTTCTGATATTTCTAAGAATCAAGTTGAAATCGAGCAGGAAATAGAAAGGTTATGCAAGGCATATGTCCCACTCCAGGATTCCATTCATGCCTTTAACTAGTCTATAGATGATTTCCATGACATACTGAACATGAATGATAATGAGAAGGCTAGGAGATTTTGATCTCTAAGAGAGCTCAAGAGTCAGCTCACCTCATAGGTCGACATCCTTCAGAGAGCCTACTCTGGTGCAAAAGCTATTCTTGCTACTCCTAAAACCTGCATGCTAGACTTAATGGAAGAATTCTATTCCCAGTTGATATCTACCTCTGAGTATACGGATAACATACTAGAATCATGGGAGAATGCTTTATCCTAGATGAAGCAGAATTTCAATAATATTTTTATGAGACTAGCCAATGCATGAACATTTTTTTAAAATTGTAATATATGCTAAACAGTTTTTCTATATATGTATATATTTTACTTAATCATTTTGGCATTATTGTCAAAGGGGGAGTAATAAAATGTATGTGTGTTTTTGAAAATTTTGTATTTATGCATGCATTAAGGGGGAGTATTGCATTTAAAAGGGGAATATGAGTACATATGTATATATGTTGTGTATGCACACTTAGCGGTATTGTATTACTCAAAAATTTTCTAAGTGTTGCCATCAATGCCAAAGGGGGAGATTATTGGCTTGATAATGATTATCATGTATTCATCACTTGTTGTCATTGATGAAACACTCTCACACACATATGATTGCATTGATTACCAGTGTAACTTCATTGATTTACACTATTAACTGGTATGTTTAAGGTCTATCTCTAACTGGTACTTTGTGTCAATCGGTATGTGCCTAAGAGATAACCTGTGGTTACATTAAGTCAACATCAAAATGAAGATAAAGTTGAGGATGAAGATTGAGTGGAAGATTCTAGGACAATGGTTCACATATTTTGTTCCAACTAGTATTGACTGTTCTAACCGGTATCCATTTTTGTGATGAGTTACCAGCACCGTTTGTTTGGCGGTCATTTTTGTGATGAGTTATGCTTAATTGTCTAGATGCACTGCACCTAGGAAATTGTGTTCCTATGGCCGACATAATATTTGTATGTCTTTTTAAAAACATCTTAGTGAATCATTTAAAGAGAGAGAACTGATATAGAAGAGGAGATTTATGCTAATATTGATATGCATAAAAAGTAAAATATTTTGTTGAAGAGGAATATAAGTGTTTAGATGGAGAGCAGTGTTGAATGTACTTAGAATGATCTGATCAAGCACATCTTGTTCTACTCAGAATAGATCAAATATTTCTTGTTGTTTTCTAATCATTACAATAGAATCAAATCCCCTAACTGGGTAAGATCTAACAAGCTTCATTATACAAATCCTCTAACAAGGTGATCCATTAGTTTGGATTCTAAAGTCCTCCAGCAAGGTTACTCTTAATAGGGTATAAGCTTCTAATCAAGCTTGAGATCTCTAACAAGATTCACTCCTAGCAGAGAACTTTGTAAGACCTTAACTAGTCATTTTTCTATTACTGCATATAGTTAACTTGTGAGTTCCATCTCATCATGGTTTTTACCTATTTGGGTTTTCTACATATAAACACTTGTGCTATGGTGGATTTTCTACTTTATGTGGATGTTTTTATTTCATTTTGGATAGCATGTATTTTGTAAAATTTTTTAGTTAAGTTCATCTACTAGTTAGTGTTTAAAGTTGTGCTTGTTTTGGTGTCACTGATTCACCCACCCCCCCTGCCCCCCTCTCAGTGCTTTTCAAGACCATCAAAACCCACATCTAATAGTTTCTTTAGCTCATATTTTACAAGAAGAGAAATGTGTGGATGCATCTTCCTTAGCTTTTCCTTAACTGGTTTTTCTTTTAAATCCATATTGAGATGATGCATTATAAGATTTGGATTAAGTCCCGACATTTCAGCATAGGACCAAGAAAAATTTATTTGTCTTTTTCTGAAGAATTATATGTATTCTTTCCTCTCTTTATTTGATAATGAGGCAGAAGAATGAAGTATCTTGGGGTCCTTTGATGTTCTAATGTTTATTTCTTTTGTTGGTTCTATTAGAATAGCATATCTCTCTTGAAAATATGCAGGGAGGATGTCAAACTTTCCATCTTCTGGTGCCTCCAAGAGGTTTTCACCGTTAGATATGTCCTTTATTTTCCCTTTTGATTGATCTAGTGTTGCCATGAAATAGTTTTCAATAGTAGGTCTCTTTCCTTTTTGTATTTCAATTTTGCGACTGGAAAGCTTGGCATTCTCCTAACTGCAAGAAACGCTACTTGATTTTGTAATGGAAGATATCTTAGGTGTTATGGGTTTGACAACATTAAGATACATAACTAAGTCATGATCACTGGAAAAGACATCAAATTCAAAGTTTTCTAGATTATCCCAATCAATTACTTCATGATGAAGAAGGGGTAAATCATAATAATTGTCATCAGTAGGTGCTTCAAAGTTCATGGAATAATGGTCATAATTTGGCGTAGAGTAGGTAATGTCATAGATAGAATGATCTTGGGGATTATCTCTCCCAAGTATTCTCCAATTAGTTCTAACAAAATTAGTATTAGCATTTTGTAGTTCACACTCAAATGGCTCTTCATCTAATGTTTGTCCCTTAAACAAATGGATTATATAAACACACGTCTTTAGTATTGCAAGTTCCTTCTTGATTATTTTCAATAAATTCATTTGCATTTTGAAGTTGAAATACTTGTGTACATGATATAGAGAATTTTTTTGCTAGATTTTGTCTTCTTTCAAACTTTGATTTTTCTGAACTAATAGTCTATCCTACTTGACTATCTCTTAGTTCTTCTATGGTTCTGCCATACCTTGGTACATGTTGCTCTTTATTTCATAGAAATTTGATATTTCCAGATGCTTGATCCATATCCATTTTTTTCTTCTTGTGGCATTATTTCTTTCTATTTTTCATCCCCTTTCTTTTGTTGTCTTGTATATGCCTCTTTTCTCTGGATTCCAATTTCTTCTTGTCTTCTTTCTAACTTCATCTTTTTTTTTGTAATAAACAAGTCTTCCTTTGTGATAGCTACTTTCTCTTCATTTCTTTCTTCACTTGATATACTAGATGAGACATCTAGACCCCATTCATATTCATTTGAATCTATCTCTGAACCATTGTCTAGGACTATACCACTATACCACACAGGAATGTTGTATGGTGCAAAAAGTTCTCTGATTTCTGCCATCTCGATTTTCACTGCTTCTAGAATATCTTGTTCAGATTTTACACTTGCTTGTATTCCTTGAACTTGTTGACAAGATTCTTCTTTTCTTTTGATTGCAATCTCTTCTTTTTGTTTCTCATGTTCTTATTATTTCTGCTTGTTGGCTACTATTTCTGCTACTTGATGTAGCTTTTCTTGCAATTGTTCTTCTTTAGAGATTTATTTCTTTCTCCACTTTGGCTGTTGATGATTATGTTTCTTTTGATTTGATTTTAGATATCCAAGTCTTGATTTATCTTCTTTAGATTACGAGTGGGGACAAATAGGCTCTAAAATACCTTGATGCCACTTACCAATTGGTCCTTTTCCTTCTTATCCCATTTTTTTCATGATTTTATAACCATTTCCATACTATTCTATGGGAATATTGACTTTTGCAGCTGTTTCTATAGTTTCATTTTCATCTCTGTACAACCAACCAAGAATTTCCTTGTCTTCGGTTTCTTCTTCAAGGGTTCCAGCTCTAACAAATGCTTCGTTAAACATATCTTTTGATTTCTCTGATGTCTTTGATTGGATATTTGTAGGCTTTCCATACGACTTAGGTGAAAGTGGAAAATTATGCAAAGAATATTTTCCCATTCCTTCATCATTCAAATTGATTTTTTTCTCAAAGGTTTGCCATAACTTTTCTTGAATTTCTTTGGTAGGAAATACTAATTCTTTGTTATGTGGAACTCTTGTATCTTGTGTTGGCTTCAGATTATTGCAATATTGGCTAGAGTCTGCAATTATAGTGACCTCTTGTCCTTCATGAGGAAATTTTACACATTGATGATATGTAGAAGGAACTGCTTGTATGGTGTGAATCCATGGTCTTCCCAGAAGAATGTTGTAAGAGAGGTTCAAATCTAAAACCTAACATAATGTATTCTTTTCCACAAGTCCTATTTTGATCGGCAACACCACTATTCCTTTAGAAGAACGCTCTACTTCATCATAAGACTTAATAGTTATTTTCTTCTTTGGATCTACTGCATTTTTTGAATATCCCAAAGCTTTTATTAGACTTAGTGCACAAATGTTTAATCCGCTCCACCATCTATGAGTACGCGTTTGACACAAGTTTTATTAATGGTGACTTCACCATGTAAAGGAACATTGTGAGGATGTTGCAAGGATGCATTATCATTTTCAAAAAATGATAGGCAATCAGGGGCTATAAGGTGTCCCACCATGTTTTGCAATTGATCCACATCCAAGTCTTTTGGAACTGTTGTTTCCACTAAAGATTTTTCCAAAAATTCCTTATGCATAGGTAAAACTTTGAGAAGTTCCAAAATTGATATTTGAGTGGCTATTCTTTGTAATTTCTCTACTATATTGTATTGTTGTGAAGTGGATGTTGAGTCTTTTATTATACCTAGAAAGGTGACCTTTGCTTTGCTTCTCGTAATGACATTGATTGGCTCTGAAGGTGGATTATCTTTAACAATGATGACATTTACCACATCATCATATGCATAAGTTTAGTTCACTTTGGCTTTTCCTTTGTTATATTTTAATTGGGATGGTTCACCTTTGTCATAATTTGGAAGTGGAGTTTTGAAAGCTAGGTGTGATTCATTTGTCTTATGGCTATCCACTGTGATAGTTCCATTATCGATTAGATCTTGGATAAGGTGTTTCAATCTCTGACAATCATTTGTTTGGTGTCCTTTATTTCGATGGTAATTACAAAAATGATTGTCATTGCACCAATTAGGCTTGACTTGTGGTTCTTAACTTCTTGCTTCTAGTAAAACAATCAATTTGTTTGGAAGAAGAGTTTTTAAAGCTAATTCCAATGGTTCTCCAATGTTTGTGAATTTCCTGTGAAGATTGGAGAAGAAAGACTTGGTTTTATTTCTTTCTTGACTATTATTGTTTGGGATTTGACTTGATAGATTAAAAATTGGTTATTGTTTTGTAGCACTATTGTCGTCATTTCCTCCATTGAGGACATTCCTATTCTTTAACAAGAACTTGGGTTTGTCATTGTTACTATTGTTGTTGTTGTTGTTATTGTTGTTGTAAGAATTATTGTAAAGTTTTATCTCTTCTTTCTTTACCATCGCGTCTTCTATTTTCAAACCATTCTCAATCATCTTGGCGAAGGAGGGAGGACATTCCATTTCTAGTCGATAACTCATTTCACTAATAAGATTATCAATGAATATGTTCATCTTTTCTTGATCATGTACATCTCTTTTATACCTATTAAACATTTGTTTCCATTGATGCAAGAAGATCATAAATGATTCACCATTCTTTTGTTTAACCTTACATTGTAGGAATATTGTGAAATAAATCTATTCACGAGTTCTCCAAAAGATTTGATCCTGGATGGTAATCTTGAAAACCATTCCATTGAGTCTCCATTTAAAATCCTAGGAAAAAGATGCATTAGGTAAGTCTCGTCATGGACAAATTCCATACTCATAGTACAAAACTCCCTAATGTGATCTTGAGGATTAGGTTTTCCATCATATTTGTCATATTTAGGGATCTCGCAATGCTGTGGAAATGGTACCATATTCAAATTTTTATCAAAAGGATATGGGCAAATATCTTCTAATGAATATTGTAGTCACATAAATCTATCCACTTAATTAAATGAATACTTAGTATTTATTTGATTATTTAACCATCAATTAATAATTAATTAAATTAATATTTAATTAATTCATCTTAACCCTCTTCTCCTATTAATTAAATAAATTATTCAATTTATTTGATTTAATTCACTTAACCAAATTCAGACCATTAATTAAATAAATAAATCATATTTATTTAATTAAATATTCTCTCACATTTAAATAAATTAATATTTATTTAAATCCCCCAAAATCCCACCTCTCACATTTAAATAAATTAACATTTATTTAAATCACCTTTATCCTCTACCCACTTGCATTTTCCTACAAAAGCAAGTTGCACAATTATTTTAAATAAATAATTTATTTAAATCACCTTTATCCTCCACCCACTTGTATTTTACTACAAAAGCAAGTTGCACAACTATTTTAAATAAATTATTTATTTAAAATCCTATTTATCCTCACCCACTTGAAACCTTTAATGGTTTCCCTTAAAGTATTCAAACTTGATGGCTTTAAAGTCTTCAAACTTGATGGCTTCCTTCTATAGTCTTCTTAAGACTTTAATGGTTTTCCTTAAAGTCTTCAAGCCTTTAATGGTTTCCCTCAAAGTCTTCAAGCATTTTAATGCTTTATCTTCATTTTTCTCATTTAAATAAATTAATATTTATTTGAATATTTATCCAAATGCAAATTACACCATTTAATTGAAATAAATGATTTTATTTTAATTGAAAATACCAAAATTTCTTCCACTTGCATTTTCCTACAAAATCCACTTGCATGCCTAAACCCCTTCTAGAATTTTCTAATCACTTCTAAATAACCTAACCCCTTCTCTAAACTTTGTCACATTCCTAAGCAAAAGGGAAGTCACTTCTCAAACCCTCAAAGTCTTTGATAACCATTAAAGGCTTTCAACCTTCAACCACTAAATGGCTCAAAGTCTTTGATAACCATTGAAGGCTTTCAACCTTCAACCACTTAATCCCCAAAGTCTCCAATAACCATTAATGGTTACCTCAAACGCTCCCACATGGTTAAAACATTTTTTTTGACTCAACCTCTTTTCTCAACCCAATCCTATGTTGACACTTGTCACCATTTTATTGGTGCCAATTGTGCACATGGATCCCCAACTTTCAAACTTGGCCCTTGATTAAACCATTCAATCTTAACCCTTCATTTCCCCATTTCTTCTATAAATAGAACCCTTCTCCTCAAGCAAAAAGAAGCATTAGAGTATTGTTGTTATATTGGCATTAGCATAGAGCTTTCTCATAGCATCACTATCTACACTTGCATAGCATTTGCTTATCATATTCAACCATCTTGAATCTCCATATGGCATCCATGGCTAGTGCTAAAAGCTGAGAGCTACACTCATTTGGGACTTGGAGAGGAGAGGAACAAGGGAGGAGCAACTATGAGCATCTTGATTAGCTATTTTATTCTATGTTTATATGCTTTCTATTTCATGCTTAATATCTCTCTTGATATGCCTGTTTAGGATAATCTTTTGTTGCTAACACTAACGTTTGTTTCTTGTGCTCTTGTGTGTGTTGCCATCAAACAGATTTTCTAATCCTTTTTGCAGAGCATCAAATACTTCTTGGACCTTGTTCCATTTTCAATATCTTGTCTGTTGTTGTAGAGTTTGCTTTTGTTGAGTAAGGTTTAACAACAGATTATCCATATAGTTTCTCCTTATTTCTTCGTAAGTTCTTTTATCACTACGCTCTTTTCTTGTGCCATCTCATTCTTTTGTTGTCTCTTCATGACTTTCTTTGTTTACATCTTCTTTGTTTGGATCATCTGTGTTTTGGGTGTTACTTGCCTCTATATCTTGTTTCAAGATTTCTATGTTAAAGTCTTGTGGTAATTTAGCTCCTGATTTTGACAACATCAAAAGATATTTCTCTTTTTGTTTTGCCAATAGTTTTTCCATTAGTCTATCAAATTTGAAATCTTTCTCAAGGTCTCTAATGGTGTTATTGACCACTTCTTCATCAACAATGGTATACCCAAAAGTTTGGAATATCGGATTATCTTCTTCCTCCATTTTTTTTTGTTGTTTTCTAAGTTGTTCGTATTGAGCTCTAGTCCAAACTAGCATGTGATTGTTTCAAAATTTTTGAAGTTTCCAAAGGACAAGTCAATAGGTGATTATTGGTTTAGGAAGATATGCTTTGTTGATTTTACCACTATTGTTTGTTCGTTGTGATAAATCATTTCTTTGTTGAAAAGCACATCCTTGCGAAATTTCTCCATCAAACTCTGTCTCGCAGCCACGTAAATAGTGACAAAAAATGGTGTAGGAATGTCCTATGTTTTAATAAGATCTTGCGATTGATATACAAGAATCTTAATCTTTTCTGAGTAGCTTTATAACTAGGTTTTCTTTTCTTAAGGTGATACTTAAAATTCATATAAGTATCTGATAGTTTACAAGTTTGTTTGATTCCAAAGTTGGTGCAATTCTGATTTTGATATGACCCAAGTTCAAAATAGGAAAGATATATCCAAGATAATGAACACAAGATGAATTAATCAAGCTTCGTGATAGAGGATTTGATATATCTTGATGAGAGACTTGACAATGATGTTTATTTTTACACTTAAAATGTTTGAATCAATAGCTTGTTGAATATTTATGCCTATGGAAACCTTTCAGAAATAGCTTGTTGGATTAGTGACCCAGTTGTTGAACTAGTTTGAAAATGTGTGATAGTTTAGAGACAAATCTACTCAAGAAGTGTTTTGATACTGATGTTGAAATTTTGGTTTGATATGCTTTTTAGATGTGAAAAAACCTTTGTGCTAACTCTTGTGGTGAAGAGTATTAACTTATGGGATAAAAGCACTATTTTCTTGTATTTTTTGCTCATTTTTAGATGATGATTTTTTTCAATTTTTAACCATTTTGAACTTGTCATAGACATAGAAGACACAATGTTTTTGAAAAAACAAAATTCATAAGAAAGTACAAATCCTATGGTAGGCTGAGACAATAATTTTTGAATCTCACATGGGGTTTCCCCCGAGGCTATGCTATTCAAAGTGGATATTTAGATGCTTGACCCCACTAGCTCCACCCTTGACACTCACTTCTCTAGGGTAGACAAGCACCAATTTCCATGAAAACTCCCCATGGAAAATTTTATATCTCTACTAAGAACCATATATGTGTGAGCCTCTTCAGAGGTTCGACCTCTTGTGCTAACAACTAGAAGGATTTTGACAACTAGTACAAGTGGTTTTTAGTAAAGTCTTATGGTCATATGGCCATACATGCGACACTTTTAGCTTTGTAAATACAAAAGGTTCCCCACCTATAGAGTTTATGCTCCACAGGATTAATGGGGAAACATAGTGTCAGTATGAACTTATCAGCACATGTTGCTTGTGACTTTCATCACAAACATGATTTATTTAGAGTAGATTGGAAGGCCTCGGTATTAGCTCATTTCCACTTTGGGTCATTCACCTCTCACTGGCCCCCTCAAGGGAGCTCAGGAAGGCAAGCCCTCTAAAGGTTATACATAAAAGAAAGTAGATCTGGTTTTCTGATCACCATATGATGGTGAGAGCATACTTACCTACTACTTCATCAAGCACGAAAAACATAAGTCCATTTTAGCTTTTCTAAAATCTATGTGCAACTATTCTAAAGAAGTCACTCAAAATGCAAGTTGCATGCTGTTAATTTATCCCCCTTAGTTAAGTTAAATGAGCATGACATGATGTGTTACTTTCCAAAATAGAACTCTCAATTAACTAGGTTAGAAAATGCATGAAATTTGCTTTAAAAATAATCCTACACATGCATGTTAGTAGTTTGAAAAATTTAAGTTCTTGGACATTCGAACTTGCAAGAAAGTTCTGTTAGTTTCAAATAAAAGAGTTATCCTAACAAATGTGTTGTCTTTCACCTCAAAAGTGCTAACCTAAAGGACAAAAGTGCTAACCTGAAACACAAAAATGCTGCTCTATGGACTAAGAAGCAAGAATTCTCTGACAAAAGCATTAACCAAACTAACAAATGCGCTAACCTAAAAGACAAAAGTGCTAACCTGAATGACAAATGTGTTAACCTAAAGGAAAAAAGCGCTAAGCTATCAAATAAATACACTATTAGAACTCACAAAGGTGTGAATCTATATTACAAATGCATTAAATTTAATTTTTGCGATAATTAGATAGGATATTAGAAAGAATATGTGAGGCTCTAAGCCCCATGGTGGGCGCTTGTTTATGGTGAAAATGGACAACAACAATGATAAAAGACTAAATGAATTCAACCACAAAACCCTAGCCTAACAACAACAATGATCCACCATAACATATGAAGATTACCTAAGACAATGCAAATCAAATGAAATCACAAAGATTATACCATCACATGTCCAATAGGGTTTGGATCTCCATTCTTCCTATCTCCATTGATCTTGCTTGATATATTTGCTCTTAGATTTCATGTGCACAAGAGCTCAACAAAGAATGGAAATGTGGTTGCAAGTAGGCTTGATTGCATATGCAAGCTCGAAAGCGTAGTCGGGGCTGAATGCATAGTGAGTTATTCTAGGGTTTGATAATGAAGGAAGCATCTCCTTATATAGAAGGCACTATAAGAAATGGAGGGATAATATTGAGAGGTGTAAAAGAGGTCGGCTATGATTAGAGGGTAGGTAAAGAAAATAATAAAATAATGAAAGGAGTAGGTAGTGTATGAATTAAGAGATGAATGACATGTGTCATGGGTAGAAAAGGTTAATGAATTATTTAAATAAATAAAGATTCATTTAATTAATAGAAGATGTGGGATCAATTAAATAAATAAGATATTTATTTAATTTAGGAAAAGGATAATTTAAATAAATAAATGTATTTATTTAAATGAGAAATAAGGCTAGAAGAGGATAAATGAATTAATTAAATAAATAAAGATTTATTTAATTAATAGAAGAATTAGGCTAAAATAATTAAATAAATAAAATATTTATTTAATTAGACATGACAATTTTAGGTGTCTACGGTGCCAAAATGTGTCAACTTGAATTTCATCATCAGAATACTGTCTGCAACATGTTAGTTTCACAAAATCCAAAGGAAATGCACAAGAAATCCAAACTCAACCAATGAAACTACATGAAATACATATAAAATAAAAACACTATTATAACCTTCATGATTTATGTCTCATTGTGTCCTAACTCTACTATTCATGGTTGCAGATGGTGTGTTCTTAGACAAGCATTGATAGCTTCCAAGATGGCATATGAAGGATGGATTGATAACTGATAGTTAACTGACACTATGATATGCAATGCTAAATGATTATGCTATTTGCTTCAAGATTAAAACTCACATATGCATAAGTTTTCACAAATGATTAGCTTGAAATCTCACTTGAAGACTAACTTGAAGACTAACTCTTTCTCAATTCAAACTTCTGGTTTCATAGACTTTGAGAGGATAAGATGATGTGGCCTGGATCAATGGTCATGATCAGATCTGTAGATTTGGATGGCTGTGAGCAAAGGTGAAGCTTGAGAGAAAAGGGGGAAGTAGAAGACACGTGTCACTCATCTCACCTTGATGGGGTTGCTGACAGAGGGAATCTAGGGATGGTTGGAGAAGATTTAGGCATGAGAGGACAAGTGGACTCAAGTCCTTGCTAAGATGTAGGGATTTTGGAGGGAATATAGAAGGTTAGGAAATATGTGTACGTACACAATATTTCATTAAATTTGGAGGTTAGAGATAAATGATGAATTAATATTTAAGAAATATTAATATCTTTAGCCACATGATTGATGAGTTGGCAAAGGAAAGATGAAGTGGAGATGGAAGGTGAGTTGGATAAGGGATTAAATAATTTAGAAATTATTTAATATTTGAGACTATAGGATAGAAGAATAATCATTAGATATTAGATATCCAAATGATTGAAGGAAATAATTAAATATTTAGATATTCAATTAATTGATGAGAAGAATAATTAAATATTGGATATTTAAATAATTAGAGGAATAGGATAGATGAATTAATTAATAAAATATTTTAATTAAATTAATTAATAGAAAGACACGAAATGAATTGAATAAATGAATCTTTTCAAATTAACTATTTAATAGAAGAATAAATATTAAATAATTATAAAATAAATATACAATATTTATTTAATTGCTCATAGCCATTTTTAGGTATATACAGCTGACACTGATGATATTTTTTAACAAATGCAAAGGAGTCATTTTTCATGGTTTGCAAATAATATCCCATTTAGAGCAATCTTTGAATTAAGGAACTGCCCCCAAAATGCCCCTTGCAAGCACCTAAATGTGCTTCCTCAAGAGCAATAGGAATTTTGGATTTGACATTAGAGGATACCATTATAACTCCTTCTATAAAGAACATTTGAAAGGATAATGTATCTAGCGGCCAACTTGTGAATCCTAGCCCTAGCATTCTTGTTTGTACAGTCGAGAAAGGTACAATTCATCAGAATCTATAGCGCAACAATATGCAAGTACCATTTATTAGAATCTATAGTGCAACAATATGCCACATCGCTAGAATTGTCTGCAATAGTCAGAGTAGTGAGGTTGTAAATAGTAAATTTGATATCTACCAAGGGGTCTTCTAAAGATAGAAGAGAGGCCACACATGCCATTGCATCAGCATGTCGATTAGCTTTTCGGGTAACAGGCTCCATGGTATAAGAATCAAACTTTTGCAACAAAAATATAGCTAAATCTCTATATTGTGATAATTTATCTTTCTTATCTTGGTAAATTCCTATCACTTGTCTTACGATTATTTGAGAATCTCTACATATATGTAGATGTTTCACATTTAATGCTAAGGCTACTTTAATTCCAGCTATAAGAGCCTCATATTCAGCAATGTTATTGGTACACGAGAAATTAAAGTGATATGATAAAGGGATTGGTTTCTTTTTAGGAAAAATTAAGACAACACCTGCCCCCCATCCTGTACAACACCTAGAGCCATCAAAATATAATTCCCAAGTTTCATCAACCTCAGTAGAGAGAATGAATTCATCGGGAAAATACTCTTGGTTAGGTATGTAGAAAGGTGAAGGAGCCTCGACTAAGTGGTCGGTCAATGCTTGGCATTTTATTGCCTTCTGTGAAACAAACTTAAGGTCAAACTCGATCAACATCATAATCCACTTGGCTAAGCATGCTAAAAGGCTAGTTTTGGAGAAAAGATGCTTTAGAGGATCGAATTTAATGATAACATGAACTTCAACATTCAAATGGTAATGCCTTAATTTTTGGGTTGTGAAGACTAAAGCAAGACATTGTCTTTCTATTCCAGAATATCAAACTTCGTAATCAAGTAAAGTGTGACTTATGTAATAAACCATACGTTCTCTACCATCTGTACCACATTGTGGCAATAATGCTACAAGAGCATGAAGGGAAGCAACTGTGTATAGAAGAAAAGGTTTGGAAGGGTTAGCGGGTTGAAGAATGGGAGGATTGACCAAATATGTTATTAAGTCTTCAAATGCTTGACAACAATCCTCATTCCATTGAAAGGTGATATCCTTTTTAAGTAATTGGGTGAAGGGAAGGGTATGATCTGCAAGTTGAGAAAGAAACCTATGAATAGCTTGAATATTTCCCTGTAGACTTTTTACTTGGGAAGCACTTTTAGGAGGTGGCATGTTAACATTGGCATCTATCTTCTTCGTGTCCACCTCAATTCCACTATGCGAGACTATGAATCCTAATAGTTTTCAACTATCCACACCAAAAACACACTTTTGGAGATTCAAGCACATGTTGTACTTACAAATTCTTTCAAAGACTTGATGAAGGATCTTAACATGATCTATGCGAAGAAAAAATTTAGATAAGATGTCATCAATGTAATCTTCTAAGATTTTATGCATGTAATCATGGAAAATGAGGGTCATAACACATTGATAGGTAGCGCCTGCATTTTTCAATCCAAAAGGCATAATAACCAGTAAAACATGCCCCAAGGGGTGGTGAAAGTAGTTTTGAATTGATCTTGAGGATTAATGAAGATTTCACTATATCCTAAGAAACAATCCATGAAGGATAACAAAGCATGGCCTACTATAGAATCCATCATATTGATATTTGGGAGAGGGAAGTCATCCTTTAAAGAAGATTTATTAAGATCTCAAAAATCCATACACATCCTAATCTTGTTATCAGATTTAGCCATGGCCACAATGTTTGAAATCCATGGGGAATAATCGATAGGACAAATGAATCCGACATCCAATAACTTTTAAATCTTAGCCTTAACAAGAAATGTTATTTTGGGATTCATCTTTTGAATCTTTTGTTTCAAAGGTTTAGCATCAGGAACTAAGATAATGTTATGAGTGACAATCTTAGGATAAGTGCTAGACATATCAGAATATATTCAAGCAAAGATTTCAGGGAATTCATGTAATAATTTAGAATATTACTTTTGTTCTTCTTCATCCAAGCATTTTCCTATCTTAATGATTGTCTTCAATACAAAGATCCATTCTGATATCAATAGTGTCACTTATAAGGAGATTGCTTTATTGAGGAGAGTCTTTCAATTGAGGGAATTCTTTAACTATCTCATCATTATTCCTTTCTTTCCCTAAGAAAGCTTCTATACTTAAACAATAGGGAAATCCATGATTAGGGTGATAACGAGGAAGGTTGTCATAGGCTCCTAGGAATTTAGCTAAGGAATCATCAGTAGGAAAAACATCCAAAGCGAAGACACTAGAAGAGTTGCAGTCAATATACTCTACATACCTTATGGAGAGAGAA
Organism: Cryptomeria japonica; assembly: GCF_030272615.1. NCBI lineage: Eukaryota > Viridiplantae > Streptophyta > Pinopsida > Cupressales > Cupressaceae > Cryptomeria > Cryptomeria japonica. The sequence goes on along the minus strand of NC_081411.1, from coordinate 712,097,792 downwards.
GTAGAGATAACATTAACATGAATGGATGGTCTCATGGAAGCTTTAGTACACTCAAAAGGATGATAGCCAAGTCCAAATGTTGTATCACAAAAGTTATTTTTCAAGGGAACTTTTATCCCTTGTTCTTGAGCATCGCAACCATTACTATTATATCCACACTTAGCTAGGATGTGAAAACCAAGACCATAAAGGTTAGCCATTTCTGAAAGAGAAGGATGATTCTCATAAAGTGAAGGATCAAAATCCTCTAGATCAGAAACCAAGTGAGATGAAGTTTGAGAAGCCGCAACAAAGTTATTACTCAATGGCCTAGATAAAGTAGATTGTTTTTTGGGTTCTTCTTCTTCTTTCTTCTTTTCGACCTTGGGTTCATGAGGGGGGAATTTTATATTCTCCCATCAAAGTAGGATTAAAGTCGAGGGATCCCAAATCATCTTCTACAAGAATAATTTTAGGAGAGAAGACATCTTTCGTGGTAGAATCAGGTTGAGAAGGCTTTTCTTCAGGAACCTTAAGTTTGTTTGAGGAATCAATGGGAGATGAACTAGAGACAGGAGATATATTTGAGGAAATAGACACATTAGTAGGAGGAGAGGTTTTGGAGGAATCATCTGAGATAGTTGGGGAAGAACCAGTTGAAGAGGATTTGGATGTTGATGTTTGTAAACAAGCTTCCAGAAAGGTATATGTCTTATTATTGTAAATGAATTTAACTTGCCTATGCAATGTAGAGGGGACAAATTGCATTCTATGAATCCAAGGTCTCCCTAATAATAGGTTATATGCCAAATTTCCAGGCATGACATGACCTACCTTAATAGGAAAGGTAATGATACCTAATGAAGATTTAGAAAATTATAAAAGCCTTAGATAGTAAGAGAATTAGGCCTAATGAGAGATGCACTGACATTGATTTTATGCAACAAGTTAATGCTACAAACATTAAGACCAGAACCATTGTCCACTAGTGTTCGCCTTATTGCACTATTATTTATGATAACCACAATCATTAAAGGATTAGATTGATGTTGAATTTCACTAGTAGGTAACTCATCTTGTGTAAACACAATTTGAGCCTGAGGAGATGTGATAGAATCAATCAAGGAAGCCATATTATTGGATGTCACTATAGGTGGGACATTCAAATTTTTAAAGGCATCTTGTAACATTCCATGATGAGATGAAGAAGTTTGAATTAAATCCCAAAGGGATATCTTGGAAGGGGTTGTTTTGAGCTATTCAATAAGATCATATTCTTTACCAAGAGTTTTTGAAATGCGAGGTGCTTGAGGAAGAATAGGTTGAGGATCAGGGAGAAAGGTTGAGATAACTGAAGGAGGATTAGGTTGCTTATTGTTTCTTGTGTTATAAGTGTGGGAAACTACATGATGACTCTCCTTAGTTAGTTGTGATAACTCAATGATGAATGAATAGTACCAAACCGGTATTAAGAGGGGGGGTGAATAAGTACAGACAAAATACAGTCCTAAACTAGTTCAACAAAAATTACTCCAGATGACTAGCACATAGTGACACTAGTTTGAAACAGAGTGCAACCGGTAAAACCTAGAACAACTAAAACAATCATAAACTGGTTACTCAATTAGCTTTCCACTCAACTCAAAAGTACACTACCATTTCACCCTTATGCATGAACAAGTAATCTATCATCATATCTTCACAATAGCTAGTTCAACATATTTTATTGATAGGCATAAAATACAAAACCATCATATGCTTAATAGGCAATAAAAAAGAATATATAAAAGCATCACACATGACACACATATTTTTCATGTGGAAACCCAACTGGGAAAAACCACAGTGGGGATGAATACCCACAAGCTTGTTGTTGAACTCTTTGGAAGTCTGCTCTGTTAGGAGCCTTATTCTGTTAAAGATAGATACAATAGGTTTTTTTAGGAACCGACCCTGTTAGGGATCACTCGGTTAAGGGTTAAACCTTGTTATAGGTTACCTTGTTAGAGGATTTCAAGAACTCAATAGCTAAAGGATTTCTAGAGCTCTCTAGCTTTCCAGATCTCAATAAGTTTGAGTTACCTTATTAAGGGATTTACAGCAAGCTGGTTAAGGCTACCCTGTTAGGCAATTTCACAACTGTTCAAGTAGTTAAAGATCAACAGGTATATCAATGACCTGATAATAGCACTCAATGCCAATGCAGATCTGCTTAAGCTCCTCTTCACCTTCTACACTTACACTCTGCATATATGACTTTTATCCTCTAGTCTGACAAGAATCACATATCTCTTCTCTTAGATACACACACACAACTTTTGCCAACAAACTCTGAAAGAATCACTACATCAACCTTATAGGACAACAGACAAGTCGGTAGCATAAACCCTAAACCCTAGACCTATTAGGTTAAGGAATTCAAATGGTTCAATCCTGATCATTGATCATATTGTATTGAATGCAACAGTCTTGATCCAATCTAAGGACATTCTCCATCGTTCATTTTCCACCAATTTCATGGTGACCGATAACCCATCACATGTTATCACCGTTTACAGAGTTTGCACATTCTTGAGGTAGATAGGAACACTCTTCTTTATTCAAGATCCTTTACGTGCACAAGGCTTATGTGGAAACACTATCTATTCTTTGTTATCATGCTAACTTCATCACATAAAGATCACCAATTGAGTCACACAGGCTTAAGATACTCCAACCAAAACTCCTAAAGTGGAAACTACCTACCAACCGGTAGTCATATAATGCTTCCATGTGCTGGTTCACATGACTACATGCTGGTTCACCTTGTCATGTCGGTTCACCTTGAACAAATATACTGCTTTACTTTGGCATATATACCAGTTCTCACATATGTCGGTTCTCTCTTCATATCATATATTGACATCAATGACAACATACAATATCATTATGACCTCATACCGGTTCACATAATGCCAACAATCTCCCCCTTTGGCATTGATGGTAACGTACAAAGATATCTCTCTCCTAACTCATCTTCTCCCTAATTTCTACAGATATCTTCTCTGCTACACTTCTTCTCCCCCTTTGACAACAATGCCAAAGTGGAGGCACAAACATCCATGTTCCATCATGTTGTTCCCCCTAAGGAGTAGCATCCTTCAACACATCAATCAACAAAAGAAATGACTATGCATTACCTGACTGATGCAGAACAAATATTTTTTAATTTACCTCCTGAAGGGGCAATACCCTCAATTCACCTCTTAAATACACAAATCTAGTCTTTGGGAGAGACTTGGTGAATATGTATGCTAACTGCTCCTTACTGGACACATGCTCCAGTGCAATCTCTTTGTTCTGAACATTTTCCCTCAAGAAATGATAATTAAGCTCAAAGTGCTTGGTTCTAGAATGTAAAACCAGATTCTTTGAAATATTGATAGCACTTGTGTTATCACAGAATATACTTACCAATTCAAATATAGGGATTTTGAAGCCATATAATACATGCTTCATCCAGATTGTCTGAGTACAGTTCATGAAAGCTACAACAAACTCCCCTTTCATTGTAGACCAAGAGATACAACTCTTCTTCTTACTCATCCATGAGACCAGTCTACCACCAAGGAAGAATGCACCACCGGTTGTACTCTTCCAGTCATCTACATTACCAGCCGAATTAGCATCTGTGAACACTTTCAAGTTGAAGTCCTTGCTATATGGATACCACAATCAATAGTCAATAGTTCCCTTCAAATACCTAAGAATCCACTTGACTGCAACCAAGTGGGATTCTCTTGGACTTTTTTGGAACCTTGTAGTAACACCAACTGCGTGTGTAATATTTAGTCTGCTATGCACTATATAATTCAATTTACCAATCATTGATCGGTATTCCTTCTCATCAACCAATATTGAGTCATCCTCTTTGGATAGTTCACAACCGATCACCATCGATGTACCAATCAGTTTGCTATCTTCCATGCCAAAGGTCTTCAACACCTCTTTGACATACTTGGACTAAGTATAAAGATTCCATCCTTCATCTGCTAGATCTGTAGTCCAATGAAGAACTTAATCTCCCCTGTGAGTGACATATCAAACTCTTTCTTAATCTCATCTGCAAACTCATGACTCATCTTGTCATCTCCACCAAAGATACTATCATTAACAAATACCTCATAGATCAAGATCTAATCTCCTTCAGACTTCAGGTAGATATTGCTATCTTCACTTGTTCTCTCAAATCCAATCTTCACAAGATGGGAATGTAGGCGCTCATACCATGCCCTAGGTGCTTGCTTTAGACCATATAAGGCTTTATGTAACCTACATACCATGTCACTATCTTCAGATAGGGCAAACCCATCTGGTTGCTCATTATACACCTCCTCTTCAAGTACACCATTTAGGAATGTGGATTTTACATCCATTTGATATACTTTGAAGCCTTTAAAAGCTGCATATGCAAGAAGCATACAACTCCTTCCAATTTGGCTACATGAGAAAAGGTTTCTCCATAGTCTTCTCCTTCTTCTTGGGCATATCCTTTGCACACTAGTCTGTCTTTGTTTCTAATCACTATGCCATCCTCATTCAGCTTATTTCTAAAGACCCATTTGGTACCAATGACATTTTTGTGCTCCGGTCTGGGTACCAAGGACCATGTACCATTTTTCTCTATCTAGTCAAGTTCCTCTTCCATTGCCTTGATCTAGTCTTCATCTTTATGAGCCTCTTTGAATGATTTAGGCTCAAATTCAGAGATCATACATGATTTTTCTTTGATCTTTCTTCTTGTAAGGATTCCTACATGCTTATCTCCTATGATCTACTTAGGATCATGATTCAACTTGACATATCGAGGAATAGTCTTGACTGGTTCTTCTTGCTTTTCCTCTTCATCCTCATCTTCATCAGTATCAACATTCACCAGTTCAAAAACACCATTACTGGTTCTTGGTTGACTGACAACCAGTTCCCAGAAGGTTGCAACCGACTCACTTACATCTTTCTCACTGTCGGTTTCCTCTAGTTTCTTAGAGGTTTCATCAACTCTCACATTGATACTTTCCATAATTCTCTGAGTCCTATTGTTGAAACACTTGAGAGCTTTACTCTTGGTGGAATATCCTAGGAATATTCCCTCATCACATTTAGCTTCAAATTTGCCCTGATGTTCACTTCTCTTGATGTAACATTTGCTACCAAATACCCTAAAGTAGCTAGCCACAAGTGTCTTACTGGTCCAATACTCATAAGGAGTTTTTTCCTTACCTTTCTTAATGAGTACCCGGTTCATTGTGTAGACTACAGTGCTTACTGCTTCTCTCCAAAAGGTGTGAGCTACCTTTCCTTGAATCAACATGGTTATAGATGCTTCAAGCATAGTCCGATTATTCCTCTCTGTTAGGCCATTCTACTATGGAGTCCGGGGGGCAGGCAGCTGCCTCTTGATGCCAAATTCTTCACAATACTTGTTGAATTCACTGGAAGTGAATTCCCCTCCTTGATCAGTTATGAGGCACTTGATCCTTTTACCGCTTTCCTTCTCCACTAATGCTCTGAGAGATTTGAACTTCACAAAGGCTTCAGACTTTACTTTCAAGAATGTGACCCACATCATTCTTGAGCAGTCATCAGTGAAAATCATGAAGTACCTATCATGCTACACACTTCTAGTTTTCATAGGACCACACAAATCAGTATGCACAAGATCAAGCAAGTTTTCAGCAGTGAAAGATTTACCTTTAAAGGTTGAGGAAGACATTTTCCCCAATTGACACTCTTTGCACAAGGTATTATCCAGTTTGCTTAGCACCGGCAACCCTCTAACAGCCTTGATCTTACTAGCCTTCACAATGTTATCGAAGTTTACATGGCAGAGTCTCCTATGCCATATCTAGCTATCATCAAATTTAGCCATAAGACATGTACTTATATTTGTATTCATTTGAAATAGGTAACCTTTAGTCTACATACCGATAGCCCCAATTTCGCCATTCTTTCCTTTGATCCTGCACACTCCATTCTTGAATTCCAAAGTGAGGCCACTGTCATTCAGCTGGGCAACACACAGAAGGTTGTGTCTAAGACCATCTACCCAGTACACATTGTCAGCACTACTCTTTCCATTCAGAGAGATGGACCCTCTACCCTTAACCATGCATGGTTCATCATTGCCAAAGTGAACCACACCACCATTATACTCCTCCAAGGATAGAAACTTGCTCCGCTCACCAGTCATATGGTGAGAACAGCCACTGTCAATGATCCACTCATTGGAATTATCAAATCGGGAGAAAAGATCCTTCTTGTCTGACACATCTTCTTTGACAAGAACAAACACAATATCTTCATTTTCTTCATCCTCTGATTCTTCATTTGTGACACCTTCATCAAGTGCCACAAAATAGTTTCTCCGATTTCCTCCTTTGAATTTCCTAAACCTTTCCAATTTGTCCTTGTTATCGCCAATAGGACAGTTTATAGCAATATGTCTTATCCGGTTACATGAAAAGCATTTCAAAGGTATCTTACCTTTGTATTTATCGGTTCCTTTAGGAAGCTTCCTAGCAAGGAGAGCTTCAAATGCCATCAGAATCTCCTCATCATCCATTTCTCTACTCTGTCTAGGTTCATCACTAGTGCTAGCTTCTTTTCCTTTTCTGGATGGTATAGCAGAGGCTTTAAAAGTTGATTCAGTCTTTTGAACACTCCCATCAAAACTATTTAGCTCATAGGCTGTCAACTTGGCTATGATAGAGTCCAAGGATACCTTAGTCTTGTTTATTGATCTCAGCTCCTGAATAGCAGCAACCCTTATTGCATAGACTAGCAATAGGGATCTCAGGACTTTGCTTACCACAGTGGAATCTTCCATTTTACCACCTGCACTCTTTATATCTTTGACAATAGTTTTGATTATAATACCATACTATTGAATGGTTTCACCTTCAACCATTCACATGTCTTCAAACTTTCCTCTAAGGCTTTCTTCCTTAGCTTGTTTTACATGCTCATCACCTCCATAGATATTTTCAAGAGCATCTCATACCTCTTTGGGATTTACCTTATCTTGGACATCAATGAACTCAACATCAGATAAACTACTGATTAGGGCTTCCACGACTTGCCCATTCTCCTGTATCTCTCTCTTTTGATCATCGGTGAGAGTACCAATAGGGGAAACATAGGGATTCTCAACATAGCTCCAGTGTTGAGCACCCATGTTTTTGATGTATATCTTCATTCTATCTTTCCATATACTGAAATTTTCTTTGTTAAACTTTGGACCTTCCCTCTTCATCATTACAATAGGATCTTTCCCTCAAGTGGTTAAGCCTACAACATAGAGGGCCTAGAGGATGCTTTGATACCAATTGATAACTCAATGATGAACGAATAGTACCAAACCCGTACTAAGAGGGGAGGGGTGAATCAGTATAGACAAAATACTGTCATAAATTGATTCAACAACAATTATTATAGATGACTGGCAAATAGTGATACCGGTTTGAAACAGAGTGCAACTGGTAAAGCCCAGAACAACTAAAACAATCATAAACCGGTTACTCACTTAGCTTTCCACTCAACTCAAAACTACAGTACCATTTCACCATTATGCATGAATAGGTAATCTATCATCATATTTTCACAACAACTAGTTCAACATGTTTTATTGATAGACATAAAACACAAAACCATCATATGCTTAATAGGCAATAACAAAGCATCACAAGATAAAAGCATCACACATGACACACATATTTTTCACGTGGAAACCCAACTGGGAAAAACCATGGTGGGGATGAATACCCACAAGCTTGTTGTTGAACTCTTTGGAAGTCCGCTCTGTTAGGAGCCTTGTCCTATTAAAGACAGATACAATAGGTTCTTTTAGGAACTGATCCTATTAGGGATCAGCCAATTAAGGGATGGCTACAATACCCGATTAAGGGTTAAACCTTGTTACAGGTTACCTTGTTAGAGGATTTCAAGAACTTAATAGCTAAAGGATTTCCAAAGCTCTCTAGCTTTTTAGATCTCAATAACTTTGAGTTACCCTATTAATGGATTTACAGCAAGCTGGTTAAGGCTACCCTGTTAGGGGAATTCACAACAGTTGAAATAGTTAAAGATCAATAGGTATATCAATAACTTGATAATAACACTCAATGCCAATGCAGATCCACTTAAGCTCCTCTTCACCTTCTGCACTTACACTATGTAGATATGACTTTTCTCCTCTCGTCTGGCAAGAATCACGTATCTCTTCTCTTAGATACACACACACAACTTTTGCCAACTAACTCTGAAAGAATCACTACATCGACCTTATAGGACAATAGACAGGTTGGTAGCATAAACCCTAAACCCTAGACCTGTTAGGTTAAGGAATTCAAATGGTTCAATCCTGACCGTTGATCATACTGTATTGAATGCAACAGTCTTGATCCAATCTCAAGACATTCTCCATCATTCATTTTCCACTGATTTCATGGTGGCTGATAACCCATCACATGTTATCACCGTTTACAGACTTCGTACATTCCTGAAGTAGATAGGAACACTCTTCTTTATGCAATATCCTTCATGCGCACAAGGCTTACATGGCAACACTATCTGTTCTTCGTTATCTTGCTAACTTCATCACATAAAGATCACCGATTGAGTCACACAAGCTTAAGATACTCCAACCAGAAATCCTGAAGTGGAAACTACCTACCAACCAATAGTCATACAATGCTTCCATGTGCCAGTTCCCATGACTACATGTCAGGTCACCTTGTCATGCTGGTTCACCTTGAACAAATATATCGCTTTACTTTGGCATATATATCGGTTCTCACATATATCGCTTCTCTCTTCATATCATATATTGACATCAATTACAACATACAATATCATTATGTCCTCATACCAGTTCACATAATGCCAACAAGTTGTTTAGCACAACTATAAGGACTCTTAGTGGGTTTCCTTCTTTCATAGTAATAATAGGTTTGTTAGGAGTACTAAGGAATCATGATTATATCCACCTTGAACAGTGAAAAGGGGTTGATTGGGATGTTGTGAAGTTGAAGGATAATGACCTTGGAATACAAAAGGAGGCTTTCTATGTTCATTCACATTTGTCATGTTGATTAATCTTTTAGACCTATTATTTTTGTTTGAAGATTTGGACAAAGACATAAAGTCATCAAGGGCATCATCCAACAAGGCATGGTCATATCGGTTGAAAGGTTTATCTTTTGATTCAAAAGGAGACATCTCCTCATAGAGGGAATTTTTGTAGACAACCATGTTGCTATATTTAGTGGAGGAGTTGATAGGAGTGTACCTATGAGAGGAATAATTCAACTTACCTTTCTCATCACCATGAAATGGCATAGTAACAAGGTTGATTAGCTTCTGACAAAATGAGGGTTTAGAAGGCTTAGGGTTCAAAAATTCATCTAGATATTCATCTAATTCATCCTTACTAAACTCATATTCAACATAATTGCATACATCATCAGAAGTATGAACATCTTACAAATAGAAATATGACATTTTAAAATGGAAATTGAATAAAATTTAAACACACAATGCAAGCAAATAGAGGAAATATTTTTTTCTTTTTCTTGAATTTTTCACCTTTTTTTTGGAATTTTATGTTTATAAAGAAAATGAAGGATGCTAAATATAGATTTAACAATACAATGTAATGAAAATAATATTAGTTTCATGTCGGGTTCACCAAAATGTGTAGGGGAAAAAGTGAGACAAAGCAAACAAGCCCTAATCCCACTCTCATGTACACAGTGTGGAATACGAAAGAGCCTAGGGAGGAAACACACTTCAGATACTTCTTGTAAGGAAGAGAGAGCCAAGGATTACCTCTTAGGTTTTCTAATCCTTTTCTATAAATGAGGGATAGAAGTGATGCAAAGTGTAGATTTGAATGATCAACCTAGAATGCAAGTATACACAAGCAACCCTAATCTAAAAATACATAACTAATTCTAACTGATATGCAACTAAAAATTCTAGATTAGTAGATGAATTCATGAGTTCACTAGTGCTAGAAATTTGAGTCAAAATATTTGGGACAGGGGTGCCATGCCCTTGTCCTGATTCTGCAAATCGGAAGCTGCAATTGATAGGTTGGGACCTGAAGGTCCTGAGCTGCTGCCCTGCCAAAATCTACCTAAAACTAAGAGGACCAGGGTTCCACACCCCTATCCCAGTGACTTCTGCTCAAATATGACCCTTGGGACTGTGTCTATGTGCTCTACCGGTCCTAAAATTTGCATCGACGATTGAATCTCTTACCTGCACCTGTAGCTAAAAATACTATTTTGGGTGGCTATATGGGGTTTTACCTTAGTCACACCCTTGTTTTGGTGATTTATACCTCAAAGAATATTTGATTTGTATAGTAAAATAGAGTGTGAAAGAATCTTGTGTGTGTGCAAGACCCTAAAATGATGAATGCAAATAATCTAGAGTAACCCTATGCTTTCAAGAGTAAACCCTAAATCCTTGTAATTGACAAAGTAAATGCTCTAAGTCAATGATGTTAAGTGATCTAAAGCATGAATGCAAATCAAATTGATGTAATGAAGCTCATACTAAGATATGAAAACAACATGAAATCATACCCAACCATAACGGATAGGTACAAGTTAATCTTTAGTTGGTGATCTCCTATTGCTTTCCTACATCTTCAAAAGCCCCCAATTGATGAAAGAATGTTTGATGAATGCTTGATAGATGTTGTTGAATAATCCAAAAGATATTTTTTCTTGCTGCATAGAAGGCTCCTTATGTTCTCTCCAAAATTGTTTTTCCTAGATGCCTTCAAATGAAGAAAGAGAGCTCTTATGTACGAAACCCTAGATCTTAATTTCATCTTTAGACCGACCTAGGATTTGAATTTTCTGCCAATTTCTTGAGGTTAACCATTATAATATCATAGATATATGCTCCCAAAATTTTGGGAAAAATGTTAGATATTATGATATTAGAGTGCATCCCAAAGTTATAGTTGATTCTAAGATGTTTTGACATATGAAATTAGGCCTTAAAGGTCAAAATAAGACATAATTAGGGTTTATGATTTATTGGAGGGATACAGTAAAAAAGAGCACACTTAGGGTAAAGGGCCCAAATTTATAATGTATGAAGTGATGAACTGTGGATTTATATTTAATTAAATTAATTAAATTCTTAAGGAGAATTAGAAATGCAAGATGCAAAACACATTAAGGCGAGTGCTAAACCAAGCATGGAATTGTATCACCCTAGCAAGGGTGTACAATTTACGATGCTACAACAAAAACAAGGTATCAAGACATATGAGATAAGGAAGTTATTGATAGGTTAATCTATCTTAGATAAAATAAATGGCTACAATGACATACACTTCTGGCCACAAGAGGAGGTTGAAATTTTGTATCTGTGATTTAATTTTCATTATTTTGCCTTTATGTCTTACTTTTATTGAATGTTATAGTTAAATAATTAACACTCATTGTATGAATGTCTTACATTTATTGAATTCTTTACTTAAATAACACTTTAATTGTATGAATCTGTAGGTTTCTCTAGAATCTTACAAAGTACAACATTTTCCTCCAAATCTGTTGTTTATGGACTATATAGACCTATTCATAGGATATGATAATCCTATCCCACTATCAAGGTTTAGTAGGATTCAAAGTAGATTTCCATCATAGAGGAGGTCTTCTCCATGGTCATGGACTACATAGTCCTCACCCACCACCGAGGTTTACTAGGATTCAGGATAGATTTCCATCATAGTGGAGGTATTCTCTATGAAATTGTATAACAATACCTATATGGTTTTGTTTTTTTATAGAATAGTTGAATTTTATGTTTACATAGTTGATCTTGGTATATTTGCATGGACTAAATTTAAAGTTTTGGTATTTTCTTAGTTTTTATATTTATTTCTTAGATATGCATCTTTATCCTCTTATTAATTTAATTCACCCTTGATGAAACTTTGGAAAAATTATGAAACTTTGAAAATCAATGCTCAAAATTGTAGGTTTTGTTAGACCCTAAAATTGTGAGGTAACCAAATATTCAATTAGCTAAAATTTTAAGCCACTTTTTATTGTGGCTATTTGCAGCTAAAATGATAAAAGATAGAAAATACATACTAATGCAAAGTTGATTGTACTCAAGAAATCATGTCAACCATTTTGACCATCTTGTTTTAGGTTGTAAAAATATCTTTTTATTAGAAACTTGAATAAGATATAGTTTTGGCCGTATATGTACCATTTTGGCCCTTACGTCTTCATCCTTCGTACTATAATGCTATAATTTCATATGGGTTTCTTTCACGATATGCAAAGATGTTTTGAATAAAAACCATTTTGATGAACTGTCAAATTTTTTAGTACGATGGCAAAACTTTATTTTTGACAAAGGTACAAGTTATAATGTGTAGATGTTTTGATCATAGTTAGAATGAATACTAAAAATTTTAGAGGTGCGGGGATGGTGAACAAACTTGATGTGAGATTGGTAACCTTGAATTAAGATTTTATGTTAGTCATACAAAGCCATTACTAATACATAAAAATGATGATGCCAAATTTTTTAAAATTTGAACTTTAAATTTAAATTTTAGGTGTATAATGTTAGAAAATTAAATAGAGGCCACATCCCATTAAATCTATGGATTAATCTTTGGTAAGTAAAAAAAAGCCTATTTTGAAGCACCTCATTTCCATAAATCACAAGCAAATGAGAAAGAGAACAAAAGAGGAGTTAGGTCTCCCATGCAGAGAAAGCTAAGAACTACTTATCCAACCATGGTAGCAACAAGACTAACCATGCCCAACTAAACAACCAATCATCGCAATGGTAGAGTCAATACAAGAAGAATATTAACTATAAACTTAAGTAACTTAAATAATAAATGTATCGCATATGGAGTGATAAGATTGAAAACAACATTCACAATCATCCAATTACTTGTTTAATGCAAGTAGAGTATTTTGTGTGTGCTGAATTTGGAAAGATGATTTTGGTTTCATCAAATTTGAACAAAGATCAAGTAATATCATAAATGTACTTTCAATTATTATTATCGTTATTTTTCAATTTGGGTTATTTCTTTGACATGGATATGTTCTATCTCAAGGATATGGCAAATATAACCTTTTACTTCACAACCAACAATCAAGACAATAATTATTAGTGAAATCCTTGTAAAAGGAAAAACCCATGATACTAATTACTAAGAAACTTTAAGATAAATAAACATTAATTCCATTATTCTAAAACCCACACAGATTTTCTTTTCTTCACAACTCATATATAAGAAGGTCATCATTAATCACATGGAACTTATATCTGTGTCTTAAACAACCCTTCCACACATATATATCAGTACAACAATATAGTTTATTTATTACAACATAAAATTCCAACTATTATATGATAAGCTTGTCACAAAGACTTTAGGATGAACACATATAGCTTTATTCATCATTTGCAGTTGCAAGGGTTGCAGGTGCATCTATCTCCATAGTTGCATCCACTTGCACACTTGCCTCCATTCTCCGCAGCCACACTCATTTCTTCATAAAACACACATTTTTAGTTATAGAACCCACAATTCAGGACCAACTTGAAATCATTTTTCAAATCTAAAGATCATTGGGTATATGAAAAAAATAGAAAAAATAACGTATTCCATGTCAGAAACAGTTGCAACAAACATAAGGACCTCTACAACATTCTCTAGGAAGGCCTTGCACCTAAATCACAGTAAGCCATTGCCCATTTTATAAAATAAATAAAACTCACAATTCAATCTTCCCCATTGAGTTCATATAGATAAAAAAATAAATCCATTAACCAAAGTTATGAGCACGAAGTTATGTTGCCCTCCACAACCATTGCCACGACTGCAGTTGGCACTACACCCACAATTGTACTCAGGTATTATGGATTAAGCAAATGTTGAAGGACATAAACGTAAAATGCAAAGAAACTATAATCATTTACTATGATAATTCAACAACAATTGATATATCTAAGAATCTAGTATTTCACTCTAAAACTAAACATGTTTCTATCAAATATAATTTTCTGAAAGAGAATGTTGAAGCAAAAGAAGTGAGATTGGTTTATGTAAATACTAAAGAGTAGATTGCAGATATCTTTACTAAGCCTATGCCTAAGGAAACTTTTGAGTATCTCAGAGAGAAGCTTGGGGTAATATCCTCACCGGTAGAGACTTAGACAACTGATGATTGGCATCAAACCGATAGAATTTATAGAGAAACCTTTTTTCAGCTTTGATGGAAGAGAGCTCCTTCTCAGGGGGAGTAGTTGGATATAAAAATTGGTTCTATCTGGTATTTGTATTGCATTGGAATTTGATGTCAAAGGGGGAGATATATCTATGGAAAACAATTGTCCTTTGGGGAGAGATTACTTATTGGGGGAGTGATATATACTCTCTGCATTTGTATTTTAATTTCTAGTCTTGATCTATTATGGAGATTGTTGGTTTTTGGTTTTTGACATTTTGTTTTGGCACTTATATATTTTTCCATCTTGTGTTGCCATCAATGCCAAAGAGGGAGATTGTTGGTATTATGGATGTGTTGCATTGGTTTTGTCATTGATGTCAACACTTATCAACACGTATCCTTTTGGAGATCTTTGGTTATGTTGAACCGGCACATTATGTTCACCGACAAGTTCAGTGACTTATGCACAGTCACCGATATATCACTCACCGACAGGTTATATTGTTCACCAACATAGAATATAACTTGTTATCATCTAGAGATCACTTGGTTATGTCAAAGACATGGTTTGGACACTTGGTTTTGGTATTTTGGTTATTGGTCTATTGGTCTAATCGAGTTGACATATTTGTTGTTATCGATAAATTGATCTAGGTTATGGACCGACAACTATGTTATCTATTCCAGATCAGCAGAACATGTTATGGAGATGATTTAAATTGGATATTGTTGTAAATGTATTGATCCAACATGATGCATCACATCTTGATTAATCTGTAATTGATTTAATTATAATATTCTTAATTAGCTAACCTACACATTTGGTCCTAGGTTTTGGTATATATGTAAGATCTCATTTATGAGATAAGGTAATAGAATAGAGAGATGGTATATGGCTATGGTATTCTAACATGGTATGTGAAAATATTGAAGATTATATGATCAAACCATAGAGAAGGTTCAAGGAAGGTTTGAAGGTGGTTATCAGATCTTAACGGGTACTGAATCTAACATTGGAGATGCTACTTTGAGTAGTACATTATCATTGGATTTAATCAACTAATTGTAGTCAATGTGACTCCTATTTTGTGATTGAGCAGTGAGGTCTAGGTGGTTGGCCTTTTTGCATGTGTAGACCCCATTTGTATACACATACTATCTGCAATAGTATCATCTGATTGTGGGTTAGGTAATAATATTAACTGCTAATTTGTCAACCGACATTAAGTTTGCCTTACCAGTATTAAGTATCAAGTTTGATTAAGTTTATTTGGATTGAAATTAATTGACAACTAATTCACCCCCCCTATCAGGTGCCTCCGGGTCCTAACAATACTTTTAGGAATCACCCGGTTAAGGGATTTACAAATGCCTTGATAAAAAGAAAATACCTTGTTAGGAGTAACCTCGGTAGAGGATTTGAGAATCCAAGCTAATGGACCACCTTGTTAGAGGATTTAAGAAGTAACCAAGCTTGTTAGAGCTTACCCAATTAGGGGATTTCAATTCTGCTATAATTGTTAGAAGACAACAGGTTTTTGTTGATTTATCTGAATAGCACTACATTTTCTTGATCAGATCCTTTTAAGCTTCAATCTACCTTTACTCAAACTATAGATTCATTCTCCGGTTAGGGAACCATACACTCAACTAATTTCTGCCAACACCTTTTAAAAAATAACTTCATCGACCTTAAATACAAATCAATTAGGTCAGTAGCACAACAAAAAGCTAATTCTCTCATAGAGATTACAAACAAATCGGTTCAAGTGTGACCATTAGATTTAAATAGTAATCTATACACATTCTTCAAGAAAATTCCAACTGCTCCATGATCACCACTTCATCAGACTTGTAACTCATCATGCGCTTTGCATTAGATGAAATCCACTTTGCTCATTCCCTAGACAATCAAACAAACATGCCAAAACAATCTGAACTTATCTTCATATAATAACCACATGTGTCACCATCATTACTGCTCATTAGATAATAAACCAACATAACCATTTCACCAAACTTAATTGGTTAGGGTTTAACAAAAAACAACTGGTAGGGTTTACTGGTTACATTGCATAGAAATGGTTTAACCTTATACACCGATTACCGGTTCAACTCACATACTTATATATCAGTTTACAACATCTTCCATAAAGCTCTTCCTACCGGTTACAAGACAATATCAATTGACATCAATGACAACATAATATATCATTAAGGCAATCTTCATGCAAATGTCAAAATCTACTTTCATTATCTTTTCATTTGATCATATTACATTAAGTTTTGCATGAGTTATGCCATTTTTTTGTGAGATCATTTTTGTTCTAAAACTAGGGTTTTTAGCAACACTAAAAAATTCATCTCCCATTTGGTATGGTGAAAAATCCTAAATTTTTGTGAGAAACTCTATTTTAACATTTCATAAGTAACTCCTAAGTCTTGGCTCATTATATTTTGTTTTGGTACAATTTATGAAGAACAATGTGGTCTCTAACATTGTTGACAGAGTTAAATACCCTAGTTGCTTGAGGGTTTGACAAAAGTAATACATTATTTGATCATGGTTGGATGGGAAACCTGAGAGATGTGTTGTGTTGGGCTTGAACAATCCAAGATCCCCACTTTACATGTTGTTTTCATTTTTCAATGCCTATCAGGCCACTGTATCAATATTTCCAAGTTGAACTAGGATGCAGTTAGCCATTCTTTGAAATGAATCATTGTGTGAAAGGTGTCAAATTAGTCAAGTGTTTTTAGTAGGAATTTTTTCCTATGCATCAGTTCTCTCTTTGAATTTTTTAAGTTTTGAAAATATTATCAATTTGTCATGTCTCATATTACCCTCCCATAATGGAAAAGACATCAAACCTTTGAACCCTTAAACACTACCTTCAAAATACAACATGTTATGATCAATATTAAGCAACACATGTTACAAAGTATCTTTCATTTTCTTGGTTGAGGTTTCCCAGACTAGTCAAAAAAAAAATTATATACAATACACCATTTTTAAAACATGTGCAATACACCTCAAAAAAAAATCTACTTCCTTGAATACTTTAAAATAAAGCATCTTTAGTTGCAAACTGGGTTGAATAAGTTATCAGTTATTTTCTTAACTAATAAATAATTTCTAATTCGATAACCACAATATTGTAGATATGGTATCAATATGATTACATAATATTATTTTGGTATCACTTTATTCTAGACTTCTTTCTGTTTTTCAGATTTAATCATGTTCTTGTCTAATATACTTTGTGTTTCCAGATTGAATAATTCTTCACTCTTGTCTAATATACTTTGTGTTTCTAGATTGAACAAGTTTGAACAAGAATGGCAACATGTTCATTATCTAAATTTTACTTTTGTCTAAATTGTTAACTACCCTGATGAAGGATAGTCTCATAGATTGTGCATTTGTTTTTGGAAAGAAACTCAAAATTGAGGAACTTGACAAAGATAAGAAAGAGTTGCTTTTTTTTTTTTTCTTTCTTCAGATTCTATCGACAACAAAATCTTCATTTTGTGATCAACTTCAGTAGGGTTATTGGTTTCGTTCATCAACATTTGTAAGAGATTTCAAATTTGTGATTTCTAAAACTTGAATCTAGTGACATCAACTAGAGAAAGATTACAACATCTTACAAACATATATATGAAAGGAAAGACATATGAGAAAGCCACATATAACTATGTATAACCATTCATAAGCCATGAAAAACTTTTGAAGGAACCATTCAAAAACCATTCAAGTTGTTTAAATGAACTTAATTTGATTTATTGAAAATAACCATTCATCGACCTTTCAATTTGATTTATTGAAAAATAACAATTCAATATCAATTCAATATATCTTATTGCAAATAGTCTACATCGTTGATGAGGCTATATTCAACATAGGTCAACAATATATTTCTAGAAAAGTTTCATAACAGAATAAGCCTCTTATGAAGGCAAACGACAACAAGTAATTAAGAACTTTTATTTCTCCCATTTCTCCAGGTAAGGAAAGGCACACCCTTTCCATCAACTTCATCGGTTACCAAACTATCTACCTCCTGGAACCTTTGTTTCCAGTGTGCAACGTTTATCTCACATACATCTAACATGCCATTAAACTAGTCAACTAAAATTTTGTGGTGTTTCATGCTCACCTCACACCCTACCTCCTGTTTCTCGATCAAAATTTGTTGTCTACAAAATTCTAGCTCGAACTCCACATTCTTATCACTCAACTCCATGACCTTCTTATTCAGTTTAAGGCATCTCCTTTTCAGCTCAGTAACCATCCCCTTCAACATTTCATTTTCTACCTCAGTCAATTTGACCTTGTCCATTACCAATTGTACATGCATGGCATCAAAATTCATTTTGGCCATGTCATTAGGGTTGAGGGGATCCTTCCTGTTTGGCAAGGGTTTTGGTTATTTTCTTGTTGACTTCCCTAAACAATCAGACATGATAATATCGAAGGCCCCATGCCTGGGTGAACTCCTATCAGGCTTTCCCTCTCCTTCGAGGGATGCTTTAGCACCCTTTCTTTTTCTTGTCCTTTCTTTTCCCATTGTCGTCCCTACAAACATTTCCAATAAAGACATATTAGTCAACAACAAGGAAATATAATATACAAGAGCATGAACTTCTCCTTGCAGCCCAAAGATATGACTTGTGGGAGGGTAATGCCCACATTGGAGGCATTTTCCCGCATCATTTCCTCCTATCCAGACACGTCTTTGTGTCAATTTATGATAACATTAAACATACATTGGAGATGTAAAACTTTTCTTTATCCAAAGTTCTTTCGATAGACACCGTAGGGAAATAGAGAAAGAATTGGTTACTTTGGTTAAGAAAATGTCAAACGCTTTGTTAATTCTATTGAATGCCAAACCTCCCCAGGTGAATCTACCCCTATGACTGGTAGTGCTAGATTTGAATGTTACCATAGGGCCTGTGCTATCATAAAGCTCTAATGAAGCTGCAGGGTTAGCTCAAATTCCACCCATAACCGACAAGGGAATGGTGCAAGAACATCAAGATGAAAATGTCCAGCTGATGGATGGGTAAAGTAGAGAGTAAATTCGATACCTATTTTCATAAGCATAACTATGGATGTCGGATGGCTCTCCATTTTCAAAACTATTGAGGATGGTCATGATGTGAAATTATAAGCCTACATGCAATATTAACTATCCTAGGTAACAGGTGTTGGTCTCTTCATTTATTTCCATCGGTTCAATAAAACTGGTAGTAGAGACATTTTGTTAACCAATTGGGTTGAACTAGTAATGGAGGGTCCTTTTGAACCGGTTAATACGATAAGCATTTTGGTATTAAAGTTCTAGTATGATACATTCGATAACCGGTTGTGGCATCTTTACTTGGTCTCTTTTATTTCCATCGGTACAACAGAACCGGTAGTAGAGACATTTTGTTAACCAACTGGGTAGTACTAGTATTGGAGGCTCTTTGAACTGGTTAATAGGAAAGGAATATTGGTATTAAAGTTTCAATATAATACAACCAGCAACTGGTTGTGGTAGCTTTACTGTGTTCCTATAACCAGAATCCTGTTCCCCAAGTTTTCATGATATTCGGTGGTTGGGGTAGTCTTTTAAGGTTTCTTCTAGATTTTTTTTATCCTGCTACTCTCAACTTTGGCCTATATGAGGTTTTTACTATGGGTAGGCCCTTTTTTCCTTTTGGATCTTTGTGGGGTCCCTTTTTATAACCCTAACGTCTCTTTTCATGGTACCTGAGCAAGGAGATAGGGTTTTATTCCTGATTCATTCCCTATTGAGCTCTTGAATCAATTATCTTATTAATATATATATATATATATGTATATATATATATACACATACATATATATATATACACACATACATATATATATATATATATTTACACATACATATATATACATATATATATATATACATTTACACATACATATATATATATATATATATATATCAGTGCCTTGCCACTTTTGCCAAAAAAAAAAAAGATGCATGAAACAAGAGTGTGTTGAACACAAGATGCCAATGAGAGGGGGGGGTGGTGAGTCAGTGATTTCCAAACTTAACCCTTTTCTCTCCTTTGTGTGTAAACTGGTTAACTAATCTAACATAAAGCAAACATACTGGTTAGATGGGAGAATGACACAAATGCGACCACACATAAAAGGGACATCATATAACGTTGTATGTATGAGGAAAACCCAAGATGGGAAAAACCTTGGTGAGAAAAGCTGTTGGAGACTACTGCTCCTATACAACCTCATAATGAAAACCCCAGTTACAAAATTTAGGGCACCAACCCAAGGAGTACCACTCCTCCTTTAAGGAACCAATCCAAAGAGCACCAACCCCTACAATGAGTTTCAACTCAATGATTACAAGATCATATAATAAATAGAAAAATAATCTCCTTTCTACAAAAGAACTTTGTAACACTCATGCAAGTCTCTCAACCAACTCTCCTCTCTCCAATTCTCTATCGGTTTTTTGCTCACCTTCTCACTACTACTGTAACCTTATCTACTGCTACACCTCACTCTTTGCTGCAACCTTACCGATTTAACTTCTTCTTCTTCTTCTCTATTGGTTCTACTCTCTCTCGGTTCTCTTTTCTCTTTGTCAAACTGTTGCTAGCCACCACTAGTCTTCTTCATGTTGGTATTATGGATATGTTGCATTGGTTTTGCCATTGATGTCAACACTTATCAACACTTATCATTCTGGAGATCTTTGATTATGTTCACTGGCAAGTTCTGTGACTTATGCATAGTCACCAATATTTGGTTCACCAACAGGTTATATTGTTCACCGACACTGAGGATAACTTGTTATCATCTGGAAATCACTTGGTTATGCCAAAGACATGGTTTGGACACTTGGCTTTGGAGATTTGGTTATTGGTCTAACTAGGTTGACATATTTGTTGTTATCGGCTAATTGGTCTAGGTTATGGACCGACATGCGTTATCTATTCCAGATCAACATGACACGTTATGGAGATGGTTAATCAATTAATATAGTTGTTGAGCTGACATGATGCACCACATCTTGACTTGTTGTAATTGATTTTATTGTATTATTCTTAGTAAGCCGACCTACACATTTGGTCTTAGGTTTTGGTATATATGTAAGATCTCAATTGTGTGATTAGTATGGAGATAGTATGTAATAAGGTATTATAAGGTTGTGATATTCGATATATGCGAATATAAGCAGAGCTACTCATACAGACATCATTTGAAGATTCAAGAAAGGGTTGAAGAAGACAATCAGAGCTTAACTGGTGTTGAATCTAGCATTGGAGATACTACTTTGAGCAGTACATTATCATTGGATTTAATCATCTAATTGTAGTCAGTGTGACTCCTATTTTGTGATTGAGCAGTGAGCTCTAGGAACCTGGCCTTTCTGCATGTGTAGACCCCATTTGTAAACACATACTATCTGCAATAGTATCATTTGATTGTGAGTAAGGTTTCCCACCATGGTTTTTCCAGTTACAGGGTTTCCACATACAAATCTAAGTGTTATGTGTTGTGGTTATTGTTTCTCTTTTTGTTTCATGCATTAAGTTTCACCGGTATTGTTATTAACTGTTAATCTGTTTACCGACATTAAGTTTGGTTTACCAGTATTAAGTATCAAGTTTGGTTAAGTTGTATTTGGGTTGAAATTATTAGACAACTGATTCACCCCCCCTCCCCCCCCCCCAATTTTCTTCGGGTCCTAACAATTGGTATCAGAGCTAAGTCCTCATTTTTTAAAAGTTTAACAACTTGAGGAGATTCTATGGCAACTAACTATTTTAGGAAGGATAGTCTGAAACTTGATGGAACTAACTATGGTATATGGAAGATCAGAATGGAGACAAATCTAAATTGCATTGGAAGAGACATATGGGATGTTACACAAAATGGTTATGTTGGTCCTACACTAGGTCAACCTAATCCACCTACATTGGCTAAGGATCAAGAGAATGATTGCAAAACAAGAGAAGCACTTTTGAGTGCCTTGTCAGATCAGCAAGTCATGGGATTATAAGACCGATCTACTACTAAAGCTATTTAGAACAAGTTGGAAACATTGAATGAAGGAGATACCACTGTCAAAATTATAAAACTAGAATGCTTCCAGGTCATGTATGAAAATCTAAAAATGGAAGAAGATGAAAGAATTTTTGCTTTTATGGAAAGGGTTAATGAAATTGTTTTGGGAATACAATGTTGTGGAGGTTCCTTAAGTGAAGATGAAATTGTTTCAAATTTTTTAAGAGCATTGCCACCGGCATACAAAATGAAAGTAACTACTATATGAGTTAAGAACTATGCCTAATACATCAATGTCTAGAGATACCTTGGTTGGAAAAATTTCAGCATTTGAGCTTGAGGAATTTGGTCATGTTGCTACAATAAAGACAGATTTAGCTTTCAAAGAATCATCATCTGCAACATCTTCATCATCAGCTGATAAATCTGATTGGAAAGCACTTTATGCAAGAAAACTTGAAGACATCGAGAGGGAAAATGAAGAGCTTGAAGAGCTTGAAGCACTATTTGCAAGGAAAATGCCTAAGGGTCCTATTGGAAGTAAGTATGAAGGTAAAGCACCTTTTAAATGTTTTAACTATAATAAAATTGGTCATATGGCATCTAGATGTACAGATAGACATGCAAGATTGAGAGAAGAAGCAATCTAGTTGTTTGTTGTTTTATTTTGTTCACAATAATTATGTAAATGATAGTAGATATAGATTATAATACATAGATCTTATAATGCATGAAAGGTTGGTAATGTTGTGAAATGTAGATTAACATAATGTATTTTGGAACACATTATGTTTTCAAACACACTATGTTTTCAAACACATTATTTTTTAAAACACCCTATACTTATAATATGCAGCAAGGGGCTGCTCTTATTATAATAAGCATCAAAATATAAAAAAATAAAGAACCATTTTAGATCTAAATGAGAGGAACATAAATATAAACAAAAAAGTAAACATCATAGTAAAACAAATATGTTTTCTTTATCTTAAATAGGCTAATCCAACCTCTTATCCTTAAAATATTTAAGATGTGTAAAGATAAGTTATTATTTTAATTTTAATATTCATTTTACTTTGGAAGATGAAACTTACATGTAGCACCAATATTAAAAAGGCCCTTTTCTATAAAATTCTCAAGAGACACTTCTACTAAAAATCTAGTCCTATTAGTTCAAGTTAGAGATTAAGCAAGTTGTTTTCTATGAAAATATCAAGAGACACTTTTATTCACAATCTAATCTTATAAGTTTGGGCAAAACATTAAAGTGAACTATATATGAAAGAGTAGGAAAAATTTATAGTTGTTTTAGTGTAGTTGTCCAAAAATACAAGCGAAATCAAAGTTTAAAAAAAATAAAATGTGTTTTAAAATAAAGTGTACATTTTGAAATAGTGTTTTGAAACACATCGTGTTTTGAAAAATAATGTTATAAAACCAAGACAATAAATAAATTATTAGAATACAAATTTTCCAATGTCATCCATACTTGTGGCAAGATTGGAGCTTTGTAACAGGACACATGGGCATCCTTCAAATCAAGTGTGTTTTAAATTAAAGTGTATTTTGAAATAGTGTTTTGAAACATATTGTGTTTTGAAAAATAGTGTTATAAAACCAAGACACTTTTTTTATTAGAATACAACTTTTCCTTGATGTCATCCCTACTTGTGCCAATATTGGAGCTTTGCAACAAGATAAAACATGGAATAAGGCTACAAAAAAATATTGTGTTGGAAAACACAATGTGTTTTTAATCTACACTAAAATTACATTTCAACTCAATATAGAAGACATGGACTTTCTAAGTCACTTTTGTGAAGAAAGTGTCTTTTCAACCATGAAATAAGATTCTGTAGGTTAAAAAACACACTATGTAATTCAATAGGTGCAACTTAATATTTATGATGTCATTCTATCACAACCCTACAACAACATGAAATAAGAAATACAATTATGTTGGTGTGAAAATGCTTCTATTACTTGAAAAATAGGGTTTTGATATCCAAGATTTCATTTGAGATAAAATCAATTGAGAAAAAAACACATCAAGTGTCAACCATAAATTTATCTTGCATGGGTTGGCAAACACATTGTGGAATTCAACCCATAACTTAATATTTACAATGTCATCCTACCACAACCCTCCAACAATAACAGACAAGGACTACACTTTTTGGGGGGTGTACATATCTCTATTACCTAAATAAGAAGGTTGTGATATTCAATCCTTCATTTGAAATAACCTCAACTAAGAAGACAAATATCTTACAAACAATTAATACAATGTGCCTCTATTATATAAATATGTGTGCCTATATCTTTCTTTGTATGATGCCATAGAGTTTTGATAGGACTTCAGTGTACATATGAAGTTGTAGGTTAAATACACATTGTGTTATTTAACATACAAAAGCGTAATTCATGGTTGACATGTTCCCCCCAAAAAATGTATTCCTCATTTTATATTTCTATAGGGTTTTAATAGGATTTCATTGTATATGTGAAGTTGCAGGTTGAAATACCCATTGTGTTTTGTAACCTGTAGAAGTTTAGTGCATTGTTGATAAGATGTGTTTTTTTCTTGGTTGATGTTATCTCAAATAAATGTTTGGATATCACAACCTTCATCTTTAGGTAATAGAGGCATGTTGGATATCACAACTAAGTTTGTGTGGGTTGAAAAATACAATGTGTATTTTAACCTATAAATTTATATTTATAATGGAACCCTTTCACAATCCTATAACAACATAAAATTAGGAGTACACTTTTGTTGGGGTGTGCATATCTCTGTTACTTGAAGAGGAAGGTTGTGATATCAAACTAATCATTTGAGATATGTTTTATACAGTGTAATTTACACAAAAGTATATCACACTGTGTTTTACAACCTATGCAAGCTTAGTTCATGGTTGGTAAGATGTATTTTTTCCTCATTTGATATTATATCAAATGAACAACATTCCTCTTAAGGTATCAAAGACATGTGCACCCTAAAAAAAATGTATCTTTTTTTATAATGTTGTAAATTTTTGATAGGGTTGCATTGTATATAAACATAGTGTAGATATACAACATTAACATCCAATCAACACATATAAAAAGGGTAGTGAGAGTTAGGCATAGAGGGGGGATGGGTAAGTAGTGAGATTTAGGAAGAGAAAGATGGAGAGATGGAGATAGAAATGTATTTAGAGAGGTAGAGAGAGAAAATTGGGGAGGGAGACATGTACAGAGAGAGAGAGAGAGAGAGAGAGAGAGAGAGAGAGAGAGAGAGAGAGAGAGAGAGAGAGAGAGAGAGAGAGAGAGAGAGAGAGAGAGAGAGAGAGAGAGAGAGAGAGAGAGAATGGATTGGTAAGAGATTGAGCGACAAATAGTTAGGCGTAGAGATAAATAGAGGTGAGAAAAAGAGTAGAAAAGGAAGGATCTCGAGAGAGAAGGTTGGAGGTAGGGAGAGAGATAGAAAGAGTTATAGAGGGAGAGAGATAAGGGGGTAGAGAGATAGGGAGAGAGTTAGATAGGGAAAGGGAGATAGAGAGAGCTAAAAAAAGAGTATATATGGGAGAAAGGAGGTGGGAGAGGTAGGGGAGAGATAGAGAGATTTGGAAGGGGGGAGAGGGATAGAGATATATTAGAGAGGAGGGATGGAGGCAAAGAGAGGGATAAAATCATGTTATTGAAAACCATATGTCTTAGCTAAACCAGTTATTCCTATATGAGTTACATATAGCAATGATAAGTGACTAGTCCTATATGTTGGCCTTTGAGTATATAAAAAATAAATTAAGAAGCATGCAAAAAGGAATGAATATAGAGAATTAATAATTTTATATCATGTTTTGTTGATAGAAAATATAAAGGAAAAGTCCCCTTCACAACCTCACCCTTTAAGTAATAGAGTTATGTGCAACTCAACAAAATTGTGCACATAGATGTATAATAGAGGTATATGCACCTCATATTAGGAATTTTTGGACTATTATAATCTTCATTAGTATGGTTTATGTAAGTTTTTTATTTTATTCACATAACATTATCCAAAAAAGGACCAACATTTCATGAACATGTGAATGGTTTCATATATTTTATCAAAGGAAGAGTATGTAAACAAAAGAAATGAGTGATTTTTATATTATGATCCATTTTTGTATTATAATGTAAGGGTTATGACATTTGACTAAAAGGCAAATATGATTGATGTGATGGATAGAGAGGTGCTTGTGAAGTACTAAAAACAGTTTCTATTTTACATTATCTCAAAAGAAAAACCCTCCTCTTTATCTAACAAAGGCATGTGCACTCCAACGAAAGCATATTATTCATTTTACGAATTTGTAGAGTTGTGATAGGATTATATTGTATATTTGAAGTTGATAGGGTTACAATGTATATAAAATTACACTTTTGTTGGGGTGTTCATAGCTCTATTACTTGAAGAGGAAGGTTGTGATATCAAACTAATCATTTGAGATATATTTTATATAGTGTGATTTACACAAAAGTGTATTGCATATTGTGTTTTACAACATGTGCAAGCTTATTCATGGTTGATAAGATGTATTCTTTCCTCATTTGATATTATCTCAAATGAAAAACCTTTTTCCTTAGGTAACAGAGGCATGTGCACCCTAAAAAAATGTGTATTTTTCATTTTATGATGTTGCAAAGTTTTGACAGAATTTCATTGTATATATGAAATTGTAGGTTGAAATACACATTGTGTTTTGTAACCTACAAAAACTTAGTTCATGATCGATATATATAGTATTGTAAATTGTAAACCTTTTAAATTTCACACTCATTTAAGGACCCTTTCTTTAGTATTCCTCATTTCACTTCAATTTC
The DNA here is from genome assembly GCF_030272615.1 of Cryptomeria japonica. Lineage (NCBI taxonomy): Eukaryota > Viridiplantae > Streptophyta > Pinopsida > Cupressales > Cupressaceae > Cryptomeria > Cryptomeria japonica. The sequence continues at coordinate 712,070,624 of NC_081411.1, read as the reverse complement.
ATATAGATCTTTCCCTATTTTCACTTTAATGAATATAGGAATTAATCTACTTCATTTAATTCCATTTAGACCCTTCCTTATCTCAAATTTAAATTAGCTTTTAAGATAAAATTAATTATCAAAATACATATTGCCACCTTTGCCACCTTTTCAAAAATTGGAGTTAGGACATGCTGTCGTCATCTCCAACTTGACTCGGTTCACCACTTTCACCACATCGCATACTTACCTCAATAGTTCTATTTTATCATTGCAGGATTGCGGCGATAGTTATCACATTATCGCAACTTTTACTTTCATTATGCTCTTGCTTTTTGTGATATCGCCATTTATTTCCATTTATTTAACCCTTTATCACTATATCACGACATCCTTTCCTTAGTACTAAGCCCCTTTATGCATATAGTGATAACTTTATAAACTACATTCTCTTTGTTGGGGTGCACATAAAATAACCCTACCACAATATGAAAACAACATAAAATAAGGAATACAATTTTGTTGGGGTGCACATACCTCTATTATCCGAAGAGGAAGGTTGCGATATCAAACTAATCATTTGAGATATATTTTACACATCGTGTTTTACACAAAAGTGTATTCTACATTGTGTTTTACAACAAAGTGTATTCCACGTTGCTTTTAATCCTTAGTCTATTAAGCCTTTTGAGCCTCTGAGATGATTACATAGTTATAGAAGCAAGTGTCTTTGGTGGTGACCTACTAGGAAGATAGGAAGGAGTTCTTTCAAAAGAAGGGGGTGATATAAATTATTCCTTCTTGGTTGACTCATATACAATGATGGAGAAGGATTGATGGCTTTAATTTGAAGATGGTGGATTTACTATAGAGATAATGCTTCAAACATTTCCCTTACCCCACTTTTAATAGTTGTTTTTATCATATGACCCTAATCAAGGGCATCATATATCTTAACTATGACAGACATATTTTTCTTCATTTTAGAAGTTTCTTATATGCTTTAGGAGGATAATTGTTTCACATTCTCTTATTTCCTTTTCCTTTTTCCATTTTGTCTTTCAAATGGTTCAACCATTTAGTAGAATATTTCTCTATCTTTTAATTTATGATCTTCAGTTCATGATTTTTTGTTACTGTTTAGATAATCATTGAAAAATGTTACTATCTATATTTCTCTACCATCAGAGTAAAGGTTGGGTTTTACAGCCTTCCTCTTTAGGTAACAAAGATAAGTGCACCCCAAATATAAGTTCACTAAGAAGTTTCAATTCATCCACATCCATTACAAGTAAATGATCTAAATTTTTATAAGAAATATTTCTCTTCACCTTTTTAGCTAGATACACAATATGCTCATCCATACTGGTTGAAGGTAACGAGCCTGACCCCTCTCCAACCTTCATTGATTCAACTTGGGCCTCGTCCCTATGTTCAACTATGGGTATTCTTAGTTCTCGATCAAAATTTCATGAACATTGAACTAATTTCATCTATTTTGTTAAAGGAAGAGTGTGTACACAAAAGGATTGAGTAATTTTCGTATTATAATCCATTTTTGTACTATAATGAAAGGGTTATGATATTTATCTACAATTCATATTTGGTTGATGTGATGGATAGAGAAGTGCTTGTCTACAATGCACATTTTAACCTACAAAATTTATATTTATAATGGAACCTTATCACAATCCTACAACAATATAAAATGAGAAATACACTTTTTTTGGAGTGCACATACCTCTATTACTTAAAGAGAAAGGTTCTGATATCAAACCAATCATATGATATATTGTTTACACATTGTGTTTTACAAAAAGGTGTATTACACATTATGTTTTTTTAACCTACACAAGCTTAGTTCATGGCTGGTAATATGTGTTTTTTCCTCATTTGACATTTTCTTGACTCGGCTTATGCATGTTGAAAAATAAAATATGTAGTTCAACCTACAACTTTATAGTTTTATATCTATCTATGAGTGTTATTATTTGAAATTTTGACAAAGTTATAGTGGTATTTGATGGGTACAATGTAGTTATGTTAGAGTAGATAGAGAGGGATGGATGGATAGAGGGGCACACATTTAGAGATAGAGGCAATGATTTAAAGTTGAAATTTATTTTATTATATATGAAAGTTACATATTGAAATACACATTGTGTTTTTAAACATACACAAAAGTATTTCATAGCTTGTAAGATGTGTTTTCATGCTCATTTTATGTTATCTGAAATGAATGGTCGTATATCACCACCATCCTATTTAGATAATAGAGGCATGTGTCAACTTGCACAAGCTTAGTTCATGGTGCATTCCGCATTTTATGTTGCTATTGTGTTGTGATAGGATTTCATTGTAAATATGAAGTTGCATGTTGAATTGTACACATTTCGTAGGTGATCTCGAGCCTTTTCATTTTGTCACAAAGATCATGTTGTATAATCTCCAAGTTTTGAATGGATTTCACAAGCAAAAATGTGTTTTTTAATGGCAACTTGTGAAGGTCATTTCTCATTTAATTCATTCATGCCATTGTGATGGATTTAGCAGTTTCACCACCTTTTCAAAAAATATGAGTTATGAGCTATTGATGTCACCCTCAATTGAGCTCAGTCATCCACTTATTTCTATATCGCAAGCTCACCCTTGACAACTTCCTTTATCATTGCGAAATTGTAGTAACGATTACTGTGTGACCACAACCCTTCTTTCTATTACATTCCCTCTTCTCGCGATACTACGATTCATAATTTTTCTTTATCGCTATATTGCAATGGTGACTTTATTTAACTGTCAGCACTCTGTGCTTTAGCGATGACTCTACTCTGGGTTATCCCTATATCACAATATCATTATTTTAATGTTATGTGTCCTTTGCGATATTGCGATAACCTTATCTTTTGTCGTTGTACTGCAACACACTCATCTTAGCACTGCGTCCCTTTTGTGATACATCGATTACCTTATAAACTTTGTTCCCTTTGTCGCTATATCACAAACCACTTAATGTGACAAGGGAAGGGTCTTGCGAAATTGTGATAATTAGAGATAAAGCATGTTAGGCCCTAAAGGACATGACAAGAAAGGTGGATAGGAATAATTAGGAAGTATGATAGGAATTATAAATAGGAACAATTAATTCAAGTGTTTTGAAGGGTATAAAATCATGACTTTTAATAGCTTATGATTAATTATCAAGCAATTTCGTGTTGACCTTTGGAATTTAGGCTTAAAAAACACATTGAATTATGACACAAAAAGAGAATTTGGCTACACACATGAATTTTGTTTGGTTTAGTTTAGCCATTGATATCGATAGTAGTCGAAAAATATTAAGAACTTAGGAACACCATAGTTATGTTGGGCATTTTATTGAGTGTTCCAGAAGTGTTTAGGTCTAGAAAGAATTGCTATTGTTGTTTGTTATTGTTATCTTCTTTGGAGATAGTTTTGGTATCATGGATATGATAGTTCTGTGGTCCAAAAATATCATTGTGTTCTCCAGGTGTTGTGGCATTATTAGGTGTTGTGGCATTATTCATAGCTGGTTGTGATAATTTATGTTAGACCTATCCATAGGTCTAGATATGATTTGTGGAAGATTGTTTAATGTGTTATGGGGTCTCATTGTAGCATGTGGGGATCTAAATTAGAGTTATTTGCATTGGAGGATATGTTTTGATCGTTAATTACTTTTATGGATGCATAGCATGTTGATATGATGTTTGTTATGATCTGGTGATTGTGGATCGATGACTTGATCTTTAAAAGATGAGTTTTGGTCCCCCCTTTCTCTTAGAGTGGATCAACTTGTCTGTTTTTGGTCCAGAAGTTTACTTTGGTTTAGGCTGACTTGGTTTAAGCTTTTATTATCTATCTTGTATATAAGCATGAATGTGATTGAATGAAGAGAGTGATGAAGTGTGGTGTGTAGATGTGTGATGTGAAGATAATCAATGAGGTTTGATGAAGAACAACTTGAAGAAGAGTGGTGTTCGAATGATATGCAAGATGTGCTAACACTATGATAGAGATATGAGACAAAGTGTTGGCAGTTGAGGTTAGAGTTGTTTGTGTTGATGTTGTTTGCTTGATGCAAAGTTCAAGGAAAGATTCATGATCATGACACCCTTCTTTGCAAATCATTTTTCGTATCTTGTCCTATTGAAGTTAGCTTTCAGTTTTGTAGTCCTCTTTTGTATCTTGCCCCAAGAACAATTAGCTCTAGTTTACAAGTTCAGAGCAGTGTTCTCTTTTCATTGTAATATGATATACATCATGGATATATTTTTGTGGGTAGGTGTTCACCATTTTTTTTCCTTGTTTGGGTTTTCCACCTAGAAAATCTTGGTGTTCATGTGTTAGATATGTGTTGTTGATTAATTATTTATGTGCTAGATTTTTGGATACGTGTTGTTGATTAATTGTTTATGTGTTGCATTAATTTTTGTTTGGATTGATTCAAACCCTCCTCTTAGTCCTACCTTGGGTTTAACAATGTTAAGAGATAATAAAAGATATTTGTAGGCATCTCAAGATATAAACATTTTGCATAGTATAGTAGACAATTTCTTTCTACACCACTGTTTCATGTATAAATTTTCTTGCCTTTCCTATAGAACACCTTCATATTTGCTCACACATGTACCAAATCATCACTTCATAAATTCCAAATCTTAAGAAGTCCTTGCAATGGAACTAAAATATTAACAATTTTACTACATGTGCACCTTGGCTAAACACTTGAATAAACTCACACCCAATAGAATTTCACTTCAATGTTTTTCACTCATGCTCAAATTGTTCACTCTTAAACTAACAACTTGTACATTATCAAAAACACATAGCTGCAATATATATCAGAAATCAAACATTCATATTAGAAAAGGGAAAAACTTTATCACTTCATTTATTCCCTAAAAGATGGGAGCATCCATGAAGTTCATATAAATAGTTATCTTTAGCATTAGTTAAGTTTGTATTAGAAATTATTTGCATTTGTTAAGTCTGTATTAGAAATTATCTATTAATAGTAGAGGCTTCTCTTGAAAAATATCATTTTTTTAACAATCCTAGAATATATAACTTATTCTAAATATTTTATCCTTATCTAGACAATTTTACAATTATGATACATTAACATGCAGCATACCAACTAACTTCTAACAAGTATGAGAAATAAAGTTAAAAGAATTTGAATTTGGATTTTATTTTTGAAATATAAATTTAATTTTAGAATATTATATTTAATTTATTTAATTGTAAATTAATTTTGATATATCAATAAAAATTTTGAAATGATACAAATGATTAAAATCTTAAAATAATAATATTTATGAGCATATATTGTATAGTATCTTCAAATCAAAATAGAAAACCAAATTCTAAAATAGAAAACCAAATTAAAAGAATTGAAATCCAAACTAAAGAATAAAAAAAATGAAATAAAATTATTCATATAAAACTTTACACAAATGAAATCTCACCAAATCAAGAAGAATAACAAATCTTGAATGTTACTAATTCTCAACTAAAAGTAAATAATAATAATTACATGGAATAGTTAAATTAATTTCCCCTTCATGAATCAAAATTTAAGCCTTCATTTAATGTAGGCAATGAAGGGGTGCAATAGAAATATATTACATAATTTATAATTTATTATTATTTTATTTTATATAATTTTATGTCAATAATTATTTATATTTGGTGGTTTCATTTTTCATTAAATTATGGTTATAATTTTATTTGTGATTCTAAACATATTATAGTAATGGAAACAAACAGAAAATTGAAGTGATTTGAGCAATCACATCATTTAACTTTTAGTTCTATTAAAATAAAAATATAAACATTCTCCCAAAAATTAATAATTAATTGTGACTCATGGACATTATAATAATTACTTTTATTCCTCTTATGTGAAGTCTATTGTAACAACTAAAATTGTTAGCCAATCAAATTGATAATAATTTATTTATTTTAATATTATTTGTTATAAAAATTGTATATAAATTTTATAAATTATACACCTTTTTAATCAAAAAATAAAATATAATGATAATAGACAATTAAACAAATCTAATTGTAATAATATATAAACTAATAACAAATAAAAATATATTTCATTTTATAACTTTATGTAGAAAATAGATCATATTAAATATCATAACCATTAATTGTTTCTCATTATAAAACAATTCAAAAGAAATTAACAATTGACATTTCCACCATGATTGAATTACCAATCAAAACACAAGATTATATACCGATGGAATATCATGATTAAATTAGTACAAATCGGCTTAGAAGAAACAAACATGCCTAACTCCAAAACCTATCTTACAATTTCTAATATAAAAGAAAATAATTTACACAGGGTGCCCATTGAAATAGTTTTCTCCCTCCCCAAAGACACGCTGCTTATTTATATTACCCATCTCCGCTTTCACGGACTTCACTTTATCGTCATCCTCGTCATCCTCTTCTTCATCCCAATTTGTTGTTTTGTAATATAATCCATATAAAATCAATTGTGCTATACCAAGTAAAGATCCTATTCCATTAGGAATCTGCAAAACACAATTGTAAACATTAATCATTAAAATCATTGATAAATGATCAATATAATCACATAATCACATTGATAGATGATCATCTGTAAATCTAATATGTTAATAAGCTCACTGACAAGCAAAATAATCTTCATTGTACCAGCAAAATTACATACAAAATAAATTGTATGTGTAATAAATTGGAACTTATTTGAAAATGGAAAAGTAAGATTTGAACTCACATTCACCTACTTATAAAACAAATATACTTATCTTTGCCGTTATAACAGTATATTAAGAATATGAGAATGAATGAAAGATTTGAACCTACATTCACCTGCATATAAAAGAAATCTACCAATCTTGTCTTGTTTTAAGCCTACTGAGAGAATTAGAATAAAAAGAAACCTATTGAAAGGAATAATCATACTGCTGAATCACAACATACATATTAAAAACAGTCTATTGAAAGTATAAGATTCATAGATGAGGTTTAGACATACTTACAGTAACAAATATGTCAAAACGAATGAGAGCATAAGCTGTCCAAACTATGCCATTAGCCAATCCAGCAAGAGACAAAGAAAGGGGCATGTACTTCACGCTCTTTGTTTTAATCACAAGCTTCTGTTCAACCACAAGCCAATATACTCTTTTTCAAACAGAGGATGTACAAATTTGAAAAAAATAAACGCAAATTCAAGCAACTTTCACAGTGACAACATTAAATATTTGACACGGTTGATGATCTTTAAGCAAAATTACCATGACAGACAAAGGGGCTGCATACATGCCCGTGCAGAACACCACAGCTAAAAGTCCAACAAATAATGATCTTTTCTCATGACTGTGAAAAACCGTCAATGTTAGAACAGCAACCCCGGCAAACAAAATGAGCACCGCTCCAAGTGCCTTCACCACTTTAAGCTGTTAAACACAAAGGTTACAAGTTATGAAGCAGAAATCATTCTTTAATGGCAATCTACCTGGACTAATATATATATCTTTACTGGCAATCTACCTAAGCAATAAATACAAAAGAGTTTTATTCTTTACTGAAATCTACCTGAAGCAATATATAGAGAAGATCTTTACTAAAATTGCAGATGAGATTGAAATTACCTTGTCATTTTTGGGGGAATAGAGAATGAACATTGAAAGGTAGAAAAATTCAAGAACAACTCCCGTTCCGTTAATCGTAATGACGAGAATGCTGTGAGGGTGAACGACTGGAATTCCGTACAAAACCCAGAGCAAACAATTCGCCAGTGTCGCGACATATGGCACGCCGGAAAATTGCCTCGTCGACTTCCATTTCCAGACCTTGTAAAACGTCGACCTGCAACGAAAAAGTCATGGCTAGTTCTACGTCAGATCGCAAAAGTCAGTCAAGGGAAACAGAAATAGAAAATGAAAGAAAGAAGTAACGAACGTACACTGGAGAAAGGAAGAGAAACAGAGAGGTCACATTTCCTGCAACACACCACCATTAAGACACATTTTCAAGCTATTCTTCACAGAAAAACAAACGAACCCCCAAAAATGCGTCATAAGACAAATATTATCTTAGGTTTATGTGATGCTCACCAATAATGCCGAGGATTGTACGAATTGTGTCCGGTAACGCCATGATCACAAGCTTCCGAAAAGATCGCACAAGATCTCTCTCAGACTGCAGAAATCTCTCGACAGAGAGAAAACAGAAATGGCGCTCTTGTTTTCTATCGCTTTGCTCTCAAAATTCTGGGTTCTGTGAAGAGATGACTGCTATTTGAAGGCCTTTTTAATTTGCTTAGTTATAACTAAGAGACCTAAATTGTTGAATTATGTCTGCCTTTTTTTTTCCGCCAGATTTAGTGTCAAAATTGGCGGGCATTATGTGTTCCTGTTCATTCTGTTTAGGAGAGTGTTGTGGGTTGCTACCCACGTTAGAAGTGTGTGTCTGTTATTGAGAGCAGAAGGTTAGTTATTCATCATTGGCTTGTCACTTTCAACTCAAATAAACGGGTATCTTACGTGCCGTCCTTCATACATGCTGACATGGCAGCCATTAAAAAAATATAGATTCATACTATTTTTAATAAATTAATTATAAATTTAGTAGGGTGACAATTTAAATTTAAACGAAAAAGAGTAACAATTTGGCAAACAATGAATTAATAATTGAATAAAATGGCTGCACCAGATGCATGGTCTAGGGGAATCCCAACAAACTGCAGAGAATAGTGGGTGCGTAATATATGACACAAGGAAATGAGTTTTGGCCACATAACAGGAAAATCTAACCCTGAGATGGACCCATCTACACGTTGGCCTGTCATTAAAAGTTGCACATACAAAGTGCATTGGAGCAAGTTTAACAACCTATAAACAAACATTTCCTGAAAACCCTAATTTCTAAATCTGAAATATGGATCAGACTCTGAACTTGTTACCTACTCATAAAGAGATGTTTTTTTTTTCTGTAAACAATGAATCAGAGTGGCACATGAATGGCAAGAAAAAGCAACAGCAGTCAGTGTTATTCTTAGGACAACAAAGTATAAAGAAATCCAAGTGGGATTTGACATTAACTAATGGTTCTAAGTTGGCAATAAGTTGAATGAGTCTGGTTTCATGCATGCATCAAAGTGTTGGAGTTGCAGGCTCAGTTTCACCATAAATGTTGTCAGCATGAGTTGAATGAATCATACACGTCTTCATAGGGTGTCTAAATCGGGACTTTCATTGGGCTGAGTGAAAGGATGATTCCAAGAGAAGGGGCACGCCCTTCAACCTTGATAATCAATGTCCTTTTTGTTGGATAAGGAGGAATCACAGACAATATTTATTGATTCTGTTTTCTAATGCAGATTTAGATCTGTTTGGATAAGTGGGCAACTTTCAGGGTGGCAGGAAAGATCAATTACAGTTCCATCTGTTACTTTGATCTGTGTACGTGCACAATTTCAGTGGGCAAGTTGGCACAGTTTTATAGCCTTCAAAATCATATTCCCAACGATTCAGTGGAAGTTGGAACATAAATGGTATTATGGAATTTGTCTCCATTTTGATGTTTCTAAGAATAAATCTTAACCATGAGTTGAATAATACCCATTTTGCAATTTGCTAATGAGAGATTAGTGTCAATATCTAGCCAAGACAGTTTATCTAAACAATTGAATTAAATATCTAGTTGATTATGATTTTGAGGTGACATGTAAGATTCATTATAATCATGTGAATCTTTGGTCAAGTCAACATATTGTGTAAGATTTAACATATTGTGTAAGATTTAACTATGAAGCCACCCAAAATCTAAATGATAGAAGAAAGGTAGAGGAAAAAAAAAAAAAAAATCGAATTGATAAAATAAAATTGTATTTTATTCAATAGAAATTATAGAGCAATTTAGAATGAGTAATTACAAATGTATTACGAGTGAGTATATATAGCTAGGATATATCACATAGGAAACTAGAAACACAACCAATGTGAGATAATGTGTAAGAATCTTTAAGTAAATTTAACTAGTCTCAAAAGGAACCAATCGAAGAACTAGCTATTAAATGAACTAGCTAGGAAATAAACCCATTTCAAACTGATATCCCCCATTATGTGCAACTTATGGGAAGAAAAGATCTAAAAACACTCAAACATGAGTCTTAGCAAAAAGGCTATTTGATATTTGATGTACAAAGATCCCCTCAAAATATAAGAGAAGGAGAAAACCTAGTGGGAAACCCCCTCACCCATAAGAGGAAAAGACAAGAAAGGCTAAGCGACCCCATCTAAAGGAATATCACACACCCTCAAAAGAGATCAGAGGTGGATGTTATTCTCTCGATGAAGTGTTTGTTGAAGATGTCTAAAACCTAATTTTTCTCTCAAATAATAGTGCAAGTCAATAATCCAATCTTGAATAAACTCCCTAAGAAAATACATGTGGATCTCAATGTGTTTGGTCTATTGATGATGGACTAGATTCTTTGAGGTGTCAAAGGAACTCTAATCATAAAAAATTGATGACTAATGGTTTTTAAAAAGAGATATAAAGTTCAATGAGGATATTTTAAAGCCAAATAGCCTTAGTGGCAACATTGCCAACTCCTCGATACTCAACCCTGTTGAGCATAGAGTAATGACATGTTGTTTCTTACTTTGCTAACAAATGGGAAAATAACCAATGTGGAAAATAGCCAAGTTTGGACTTGTGATCATCAAGACAACCGACCCAATAAGAGTCCATGTATCCAATTTGATTGGAACCTATGCTTGTTACAAATTAAATTTTGTAACTATGAGTGCTCTATATATAGTGTAGAATGCATTTGATATCTTTATAATGAATCTCATGTGGTTACATCATGAACATTTATTTTCAATCATGAAACATGAAAATATGGAAGTTGTAAATAAAATCTTATGGTGAGTATGAGTTAGGTAGATGAGCCTACCAACAAGTTGACCATATAAGGGTCAGTGTAAGAAGTTGAGTTCACTTTTTGGCCAAAAAGTGGAAGTGTTCTCCCTGATTTTCATATTTTGCCACATTTGACCTAAAAATTTGAAGCATTTAGAGATTGAATCATGAAAAAAGTCAGTAATATGAAATGTAGCACTCAAAGTCTAGTTTCCAAATATGTAATTTATTTTAATACCCATATAATAGAAATTTACTTTCAAAAGAGATTTCTAAAAATCACTTTTTTGAAATGTTTATTTCAAGACCATACCATGCACGTGTACAACCACATCTTTTTGACACAAATAAAAGTTTTTTTAACCCTCCAAGGAAATCATTTATAACACACTGAAGATTGATGAGGATATTTATTTGTAATATTTTATTTTATTAATTTCTTAGTGGCCCTAATTGTCGTTTTAAAAACTCATTGTGTACGTCCAGCATAATTTGACCTATAGTTGTCATTTTTTGAAATGTTCTTTTAATTGAAAAGAATTCTATTTAGATTGATGACATATAATTTGTTTTCCAAAAAACGTAAAAACAAAAAAGTTATTAAATAGACAATATAAATTTATATTTCAAGTTTATGGACCAACTTCAATATAAATTAATTGAAAAATAGAAAAAAATAATCAAATCTTTAAAAAAAATTATATTCAAAATCTAAACAATGTAATCTGAAATGGATTTTAATTTCGTCAAAACATTTGTGATAATGGGCATCAAACATATGCTAGAAGTTGGTATTTCACCATCTCATTGATAGAACCTTATACTTGTAGGTCCAAGGCTAAGGGTTGGGCATTCCATGCCTTTCCAAAACCAAAACCTGATGCACATGGCAAGCTCTATTTTTTCAATTTAAGAAACAGGGTCTTGTTTTACTAAATGGATCCCTGACGTAGTCAAGGGAGGGAGATCCAATGAAGGACATCCCCGCCTTGCAGCCTATAACACAAAACACCATGCAAGATATCGACAACCGATAATATATTACAAGATATAACCAATAAGCAACCCTAACTGGTAGAAGCAACACAAGATATAACCGGTAATATGTAAATCGATCATTACAACCATTTAAAGAATTACATAACCCTTCAACAGCTACACATGTTGGACCGTGGCCCAAGATTACAAAACAATCTATACAACACAAATCTAAGATCTGTATATCTTCTGCTCGACAAATAAGCCTCTAGTAACAGTCTGCACTGTCCTGCACTGATCTGGACCTTAGTCCATCCCGACTTCAATAACCTCGGACCAGAATCTCTCTGAAAACTACATCTTTGCTCGATCTCTTCTTCCTCCGATCTCTGTCCTGCAAAATGAATCTCTAAACTTTCCCTTTATACCATCTGCAAGCAATAACAACTTGATCAAGTCGGCCAAAGACCAAGCGGTTCTTGTAAATGATAACATGTTGGCCCAAATCACCAAGAACATCTTCAAATGCATAAAACTACATGCGGTCCTCCAAAAACATCGGACAAGGCCCAAAAAAACATCGCTCAATGATCCGCAAGTTACGGAAACCACCCGAAACCCAATTCATATTTGCTCCATACACTGGAAGACCAACCGATAAGAACATACCAATACCCCCGACCAATACTGGGATCAATATCTCACCGGGATAAAATCCAAATATCGGTTTGAACTACTTTGGTGCTCCTGCATCAATCCCTATTGAATAAACAGGGCCCCGTTATTCTTTTTGACTATTAATTTACATAGCGAGGCCCCATTCTAAGAATGAGGGCCCAATATATGAAAAATTGGTTCCCATTTACAAAACGAGGACCCATTACAAAAATAGTCGTTACTATAAAAAAAGACAGAATACAATGATTACAAAGCTTCTTATTAGGATCCATACTAACATAGAATAATTACACTGTTTGGCCTATTACTGACTTAGTTTTTGTCTTTTATTTTATCTGAATTTACAAAAAGTCAACAATTTTGAATTTCAATTATATAAAGGTGTCCTTTTTTAATCAAGTGGGCTTTGTAAAGAAGGGATAAAAGAAACATCAAAAGAGACAAAGGAAGGCCATGATAAGAAAGGAAATTCAAGCACAAATAGATGAGGCAAAATGATAAAGAGACGAAAGATCCAATATATGACAATTGAAGAATACCGAAGCATCTAGTTCAGTGATTGTTGAAGATGAAACCACTTAGGAGACCATGATGGATGCAACTAATGTAGATGTGGAAATGTCAAAGAGGTCAATATGGAAGACAATGTGATTATAGAACCAAATACAAGTGTGTCATCATATGAAATTTTCACTGGAATGGAAAATGTTTGTGTTGATGGGAATCCTTGTATGTCTTTATATCCATAAAACTACACTAAAAATAAAATTAAAGATTTGAAGCAAGCTAGATATTCATTCAATGATTTTAATGCTACTCCTAAAAAGAAAGAAATAAAAGTTGATAATAATTCATTCCCTTCTTTCAATGAATATGAAAGTAATTGTTTTAATATTCAAAGCAATGTCTTAGATAATCTTCATGGTTTAGTTTCTTGGAGGCAAATTAGAACACAATCTAATAGATTGTATAAACATTTTTTTTATAATAAAGAGCTAGGATTTCAATTTCAACTTATGTTACAATTAATTAAAAATGTTGAAAATACGAAAAGTGATGAAAAAATTAGGAATTTATATAAAACCAAAAAAGAAAGATGAATCATCTCAGAAAATCGTATCTACCATTGCTAGTGCCATTTATTCTATCAAAAAAAAAAATTGATCAGATAAAGATAAGAATGTGTCACAACGAATTATAACAACTGCTATAGTTAACAAAACAACTACAAATAAAAGAATGTTAAGTAATATAAGTGGATATTTGAATATACATCATAAAACCTTATCAAGAGAAGCCAAAAGAAGAGTTACCATTGAAAGCGATCCAATAAACCATTATTGGAGTTTTAGTGGTAGACTTCCAAGGTTAAACATGAAACTAAATATTGAAACTAAATCATTAATTGAAATATTTTGGCACGATAATACGAGAGTGTCATCCAATGCCAGAGATGTTTTGAAGTTAAGGATGGGATCAAAAATTCATGACTCATCCAAAACATCTTCTAAACATGACTCAAACTGAATTTTATAAAAAAATCTTAGATGATTATGTGTTAGAAAATGTAGGTATTTTTGAATATCCCTAACAATTAAGAAGGGGGGTGAATCAGTTGTACCAATTGAAATATTTTACATAATCTATAGAAATAGATTTGATAAAAAACTTCGAATAACTTAATCATAAATAGATATAAGCATGAAAGAGAACACACACACAAGATCACCAGATATACGTGGAAAACCCAAGAAGGGAAAAACCACGAAGAATGCTAATTATCAATTATGAAACACCTGTTAGGGTGACACCGGTTAAGGTGATTTTTACAAAGGGTGTCTCACTACTTAGAAGAGTAAGGAAAAAGAAAGAATCCACCACTGAAGCACAACTACCACAATGTTGCAATAATGAAAGAAACATTTGGCTCACTGCATACAATACCAAACAACAACAACAACAACACACAATATTACTACTCAACCTCAACTCTTCACAACTTTGCACATATTCACATAAAGTAGATCATCTTCCTTTTCAATCACTAGCTTCCATTTCTTTTTCACATTACAATCATCCTCAATTTATATTGATTTCTTGAATTAAGAATCTCTTCAAGTCATCCAAGAATAATTTACCAATACACATTTTGAAACAGGTCTACGCTAAACATTTCTGAGGTGGAAAGGAATGAGAAGTGGACCACATCACTATACTAATCAAAATAACACGTTATCCATATGCCACAAATATTAGAGAAAAAAGGAATAGAATCATTCAAGGTCAACCGGACTTAGGATGAACATATCAGCAACCATGACTCTGGAGCTCATCATCACGTGTCAAATCAGAATATCATAGGTAAATACATTAATAACATAAATAAAAATTGTGGACATTTGCAAACTTTGCCAGAAAACATCACCAACACTAAATAGACTTCTGAAGCACAACTTCTGGACCATCAAAACACAAGAATAATATCTCAAGGCAATATCCAATGTCATACCAACACATCCTGAATATATGTGCAATATACCAAAAGTGCAGAGCAAAAGCCAAACACTGAATCACAAAATCAGTTTGTTGACATCAATGACAACCATACTAATATATCATCAAGTTCAAATTTGCAACAATCTCCCCCTTTATCATTGATGTCAACATTCATCAACAACAAATTCAAATCTCATCTTTCAAATATCTCTCCCTTTGAAAAAAATGACTATATTTCTCCCCCTTTGACATCAAAAACAAAGGTACACAATAACTCAGCTTAGAATCCACACAGCTCCCCCTAAGAGGAAACCCCAAAACATTAGTCCAGACTAAAATATGCTTGAAATTCCATGGACTAATGCACTATACAATGCATTAGTTCAAACTAGGAAGGAGTAATACCCCCAAATTCTGCCAGAGATACTCAAAAGTATCTTTGTACAAAGCTTCCATAAAGATATCTACAACTTTCTCTTTTGTAGGAACATATTCTAGCTTCACTTCTTTGTCCAACACCTTCTCCCTTAAGAAATGATACTATATAAAGATATGCTTTGTTCTAGAATGCAATACCATATTCTTAGAGATATTTATCACACTTGTATAATCGCACATGATTGAGATCGGTTCATCAAATATCACACCAATATCTTTCAATATTTGTTTCATCCAAAGTATCTGAGTACAACATGATGCATTGTAATGTACTTAGCTTCTGCAATTGATAAAGATATGGAATCATTCTTTTTACTTAACAATGCAACTAACCGGGAGTGAAGGAAAAATGCTCCACCACTGGTACTCTTCCCATCATCAACACTTCCTACCCAATCTACATCCATAGAAGCTATTAGAGTAAAATTTGATCCTCTGGGATAACATAGTCCAAAATATTTTGTACCTTTCAAATATTTAAATTTTTTTCCTGTGATGTTCAATGCGTGACTCTTTCGAATCTTGTTGAAATCTAGCTGCAAGACAAACACATACATGATATCTGGTTAGGTAGCAGTCAAGTACAACAAACCTCCAATATTTGATATATACTTTCTTGCATCAATCTTAGGATATTTATCATCATTAGTCAACTTGCATCCGATTGTCATAGGAGTACATACCGATTTAGAATTCTCCAATCCAAACTTTTTCAACAACTCTCTGACATACTTTGACTGAGAAATAAAAATGCCTTTACTGTTCTTATTTACTTGTAATCCAAGAAAATAATTCAACTCATTAATCATAGATGCAGTTTGTCATGGGGAGTTTTCATGGAAATTGGTGCTTGGCCGCCTTAGAGAAGTGAGTGCCAAGGGTGGAGCTAGTGGGGTCAAGCACCTAAATATCCGCTTTGAATATCGTAGCCTCAGGGGAAACCTCATTTGAGATTAAACAATTATTGTATCGGCCTACCATAGGATTTGTGCTTGCTTGTGCACTTTGCTTTCTAAACATTGTGTCTTTTATGTCTGCAAAATGTTCTCAAAATGGTCAAAAACTTGAAAAATCATCAGTGTGAAATGAGTAAAAAATCCGAGAACTTGCTGGAAAACTGAAAAATTTCATCTGACATAGTAAGAATCACACTTTTGTAATGCAAAACAATGCTTTTGTAACTCAGAACAATGCTTTTGCATCTTAAAACAATGCATTTTACCTTTAGGATCACGCATTTTCTCAACAAGACAACGCGTTTACAACTGAAACAGTTCTTTTAGCTAACAGAGCAGTGCATTTGTTTCTCAGGTTGGCGCTTTTGATCATAGGTTAGCACATTTGTTTTCTCGCATCTGGAACAATGAGCATTTCCACATATCAGACCAAAATTTCAACATCATTTTCAGATACCCTTTTTCAAGGAGGTTTGTTTTCAACTATCACAGGTCTTCAAACTAGTCAAACAATTAAGTTATCAATCAAATAGGCTATTTTCCAAAGGTTTTTATAAGCATAAACATCCAATAACTTAGTGATTCAACCATCTCAAGTGCAAATCAACATCATTATCTGTTTCTTATCAGGATATATCAAATCCTTTATCACAAAACTTGATCATATCAACCTTTGTTCATCATCTTGGATATATCGTTCCTCTTTGGACCTAGGTTTTTATCAAAATCAAGATTGCACTCACATTGGAATCAAATAACGTGTACATCATTAGATGCTTATATGACTTTTAGATATCAAATCAAGAAAAGAAAACCAAGTTGGAAGGCTATTTGAACAAGAGGAAATTATTATACATCAATTGCAAGATCTTGTTAAAACATAAAACATTCCTATACCATTTTCGTCACTATTTACATGGTTACGGAACAGAGTTTGATGGAGAAATTTTACAAGCACGCGCTTTTCAACAAAAAGATGCCTTATCACAATGCACTAATAACAGTGGTAAAATAAACAAAGCTTATCTTCCGAACCAGTGATCACCTATTGAGTTGCATTTTAGAAAATAAAAAACTTGGGAAGTTTTCAAATCAATCACATGCCAATTTGGACTAGAGCTCAACACGAGCAGTTGAGAAGACAAAAACAAATGCATGAAGACGATTCAATATTTCAAACATTTGGGTACAAATATGTTGATAAAGAAGCAGTCAATAACACCATTAGAGGCCTTGAACAAGATTCTAGATTTGACAAACTAATGGAAAAACTATTGGAAAAACAAAAGAAAAAGTACATCCTAATGTTGGCAAATTCGAGAGCTAAATTGCCACAAAATTTTAACGTGGAAAGTTTGAAACAATATTCAGGAACAAGTAATAATAAAAATACTAATGATCCCAATGATGATGATATAAATCAAGTAAATCATGAGGAAACAAGAGGAGATAAAACAAGAAGAGACCATGGTGATGCAAGGAACCAAGATGAAGCAAGAAGAGAGCGTAGTGATAGAAGAACATATGAGGATGCAAGGAGAATGCGTATTGATTATCATTTGTTAACTCTCACTCAACAATTGAAAACCTTGCAACAACAAATACAAGATATGTAGAATGGAATAAGTTCCAAGAAATATTCATTGGAGGATATCTAGCCATATCCTTTTGATAAAAATCTAAACATGATACCATTCCAACAACATTGTGAAATCCCTAAATATGATAAATATGATGGGAAATCTGATCCTCAAGATCACGTTAGGGAATTTTCCACTATGAGTATGGAGTTTGCACATGATGAAACTTACCTGATGCATCTTTTTCCTAGAAGCTTAAGAAGACAATCAATGGAATGGTTCTCAAGATTACCATCTAGGATTAAATCTTTTGAAGAACTTGTGAATAGATTTATGTCACAATACGAAATGAGATAACAATTCTAGATCTATGAAATATAAAGCAAAAGGATGGTGAACCTTTCATGGCCTTTTTACAGTGATGGAGACAAATGTTTAATAGATATCAAAGAGATGTACCAAATCAAGAGAAAATGGGCATATTCATTGATAACCTTGCCAGTGAAATGAGTTATCTTCTCGAAATGAAATTTCCTCCTTTTGCTAAAATGATTGAAAATGGTCTAAAGATAGAGGATGCAATTGTAAAGAAGGAGAGTTAAAACTCTACAACAGTTCCTACAACAACAACAACAACAACAACAACAACAACAACAACAACAACAACAACAACAACAATAACAATGGTAACAATAACAATGAAAAACCTAAATTCTGGTCAAAGAATAAGAATGTTACCAATGGAGGAAATGACGATAACAATGCTACCAAACAAAAACCAATCTTTAACTTATCAAGTCAAGTACCAAACAACAACAACCAAGAGAATAGTAAACCCAAGTCTTACTTCTCCAATCTCCGCAGTCATTCACAAACATTAGTGAGCCATTAGAATCAGCTTTGAAGACTCTTCTTGCAAATAAATTGATTAACTTACTAGAAGCAATAAATTATGATCCTCAAGTCAAACTGAGTTGGTGGACTGACAATCATTTTTGCAACTATCATCGAAACAAAGGATACCAAACCAATTATTGTCAAAGATTGAAGCACCATATTCAAGATTTAATCGATAATGGAACTATCACAGTGGATGGTCATAAAATGAATGAATAGCATCTAGCATTCAAAACTACACTCCCAAATTATGAACAAGGTGAACAATCTAACCCAAAAGATGACAAGGGAAAAGTTAAGGTAAAGTATACTTACACATATGATGATGTGGTCAATGGCATCATTGTTAAAGATAAAACACCTTCATAACCAATCAACATCATTACAAGAAGAAAAGTGAAGGTTATATTTTTTGGGTATAACAAATGAATGAAAATCCACTTCAGGACAATACAATCTAGTGGAACAATTGCAAAAGATACCCGCTCAAATATCAATTTTGGAGCTCCTAAAAGCTTCACCTATGCATAAGGAAATATGAGAAAAAGATCTAGCAGAAACAACAGTCTCAAAAGACCTAGATGTGGATCAATTCCAAAACATGGTGGGACATCTCATAACCCCACATTGCTTATCCTTTTTTGAAAATTATGACGCATCCTTACTACACCCTCACAATGCTCCCCTACATATTGAAGTCACCATTCATACAACCCGTGTCAAATGCATATTCATAGATGGTGGAGATGGCTTGAACATTTGTGCATTAAGTTTAATAAAGGCTTTGGGATATACAAAAAATGCAGTGGATCCAGAGAAGAAAATAACTAACAAGGCCTATGATGAGGAAGAGTGTTCTTCTAAAGGGATTGTGGTGTTGTCAATCAAAATAGGACCCGTGGAAAGAGATACATTATGTCAGGTTCTAGATTTGAATCTATCTTATAATATTCTTTTGGGAAGACCATGGATTCATGACATGCAAGCAGTTCCTTCTACATACCATCAATGTGTTAAGTTTCCTTATAATGGACAAGAAATCACATATCAGTAGATTCTAGTCAATATTGCAATAATCTGAAACCAACACAAGATGCAAGAGTTCCATATAACAGAGAAGCAGTCTATCCCACTAAGGAAACTCAAGAAAAATTATGAGAAACCTTTGATAAAAAGCTCAAATTAAATGATGAAGGAATGGGGAAGTATTCTTTGCATAACTTACCACTTTCACCTAAATCATATGGAAAACCTACAAATGCTCAACCACAGATCTCACATAAATCAGTTGAAATGTTTGATGGAGCATTTGTTAGAACTTGAACACTTTCAAAGGAAACTGAAGACAAGGATATTCTTAGCTAGTTATACAAAGGTGAAGATGAAACTATAGCAATAGGTGCAGAAGTCAGTATTCCCATAAAGCAATATGGCAATGGTTACAAAATCATGTAAAGGATGGGATATGAAGGAAAATAACCAATTGGCAAGAGACAAGAAGGTATTTCATAACCCATTTGTCCACACACACATTCTAAAGAAGATAAATCAGGACTTGGGTATCCTAAACCAAAACAAAAGTATCACAATTATCAACATCCAAAGTGGAGAAAGAAAGCAGTTCCTAAAGAAGAACCATGGCAAGAAAGGCTACATCAAGCAGCAAAAACAATAGTGAACAAATAGAAACAAGAAGAACATGAGAGACAATAGGAAGAGATTGCTATCAAAAGAGAAGAAGAATCTTGCAAACAAGTCCAAGGCATACAAGCTATAATGTCATAAATTGTACGCACTTGCTAAAGCAGTACAATTTAACACCTGGTTTAGCACTCGCCTTGGCGCAATTGCATTTTGCATTGCATTTCCCCTTTAGCACTTAATTAATCAAATTAATTAGGTCTAAAGGTTCTATTTCATCATCTTTCACATCACAAAGTCGGGCCCTTTCATTAAAGCATGCCCCTTTCATTTTATTCCTCCAATACATCACTTAATCAAAAACCCTAATTAGGCCCTATTCTGAGCTTGGGGGCTTGATTTCGGGGGTCAAAACATCTCGAAATAACCTGTAACTTCAGGATTCTCTCTAAAATCATCATATCTGACGGCCTTGAAAATTTGGTGAAAAGTTGTCGGGACCGTGGCGCTCGGAGTGCACACGGTCCCGGACATTTTTCCCAAAATTTTAGGAGCGTGATCCAATCATAAAATAAAGCTTAACCCCAAGAAATTGGCAGGATATTCAATCTCTAGATCGGCCAAAGATGAAATTGTGACCTAGGGTTTCATACATAAGAGCTCTCTTTCTTCATTTGAAAGGATCGGATTTTTGTTTCCAGGAACCTCATATGCAGCGAAAGAGCAGATCTTTGAAGACTTCAACATCTTACAACATCCCTCTATCAAGAATTTATCAATTCCATTCATCCATTTAGGGCTTGGGAGACATTGAAGAACAATAGGAGATTACCGACTGAAGATTGGCTTGTACCTTTCCCTTGAGGGTTGGGTATGATTTCATGTTGTTTTCATGTCTTTGCATAAAGATTCAATATATCCTTCATTCATGCTTTAGATCACTTTGCATCTTGATTTAGAGCATTTACATTATCATTTACAAGCAATTAGGGTTTACTTTCTAGGTTGCTCTAGTTTGCTTTCTTGCATTTTAGGACCTTGCACACACACTAGGTCTGCACACACAATATATTTTACAAAACAACTTGGCTATTCATGGAGGTGGAAATCACTGAAGCGGGGGTTTGACTAAGGCAAAACCCTATATAGCCACCCATACCCCCTTTTTCAGATATAAGTGCAGGTTTCGGGACTCGGACGACGCCGCAGGATACAGATCCGGAGAGAACAGGTCAAGACAGCACTCTATATCAAATTGCAGAGCAGAAGACTGGGATAGGGGTGTTGGGCACCCTGGTCCTGCCAGGACAGGGGCGCTGGGCACCCTGGTCCCTGGGACAGAGGCGCTGGGCGCCCTGGTCCTCCGGATAGACACCTTTCAGATAGCTTCCCGACAGTGTTTCAGAGTGCAGAACGACAGTTTTCGGTGTAGTTTTCAGGACAGTGGCGCCCGCGCCCCCGTCCTGCACATTTTCAGTCCGATTTTGACTCTGGGTACACATCTGCATTCTTATTTCATCCTTGTATTTATAGCTTTCCATTGTTTAAGTTCAATTCTGTAATCTTGTTGTTAGCTCATACTTGCATTTTAGGGTTAGGAATTGAACTTGCATAATCTTACCTTTCAATTACAACAAAGGAATAGAAACCCTAATAGGTAGCCCGTGGCTCTCTCTTTCACAAAAAGAAGTAGCCAATTGTGCGATACCTCTAGGCTCTTTC
Source organism: Cryptomeria japonica (assembly GCF_030272615.1). NCBI lineage: Eukaryota > Viridiplantae > Streptophyta > Pinopsida > Cupressales > Cupressaceae > Cryptomeria > Cryptomeria japonica. Next base: position 712,048,300 of record NC_081411.1, on the reverse strand, counting down.
GTATTCCGTAGTGTGTGACAAGAGGTAGGATTAGGGCATGATAACCTAGTCTCGCTTTTTCCCCCACACATTTTTGTGAACCCGATGTGAACCTATCATTGCTTCTTCTTGTATTGCATCTATTAGATCTAGATCTAGATTTAGTGTGTTTTCATTTCATTTTCATTAAAAAAAAAAGAGTGTGTTTCTTTGCATTGTGTGTTTAAATTTCATGCACTTTTTATTTCAAAATGTCCGACTTTTATTTGCAAAATGTTCATGCTTATGATGATTATTATGAGTATAGCCAAGATGAATTAGATGAAGCTTTAGATGAGTTTTTGAACCCTAAAGATGCCAAACCTTCATTTTACCAAAAACTCATAAACCTTGTTACTATGCCATTTCGTTGTGATGAGAAAGATAAGTTGAATGAGTCCTCTCAAGGGTACATTCCTATCAACTCTTCCACTGAATCTAGTAAAATGGTTGTTTTCAATAATCCCCTCTATGAGGAGATGTCTCCTTTTGAATCAAAAGATAAACCTTTTAATAGATATGATCATGCTTTGTTGGATGATGCTCTTGATGACTTTGTGGCTTTATCGAAATCTTTAAACAAGAACAAGACTTCTAAATTGGTTAACATGATAAACTTGAATGAGCATAAAAGGCCTCTCTTTGAAGTCCAAGGAGCTTATCCTTCTCCCACCTTTCAAAGTCCTAAAACACCTCTCCTTACTGTACAAGGAGGGTATGATCATGATTCCTTTCGTACTCCGAATAAACCAATCATCACTGTGCAAGGAAGAAAACCTATAAGTCCTTATAATTATGCCAAGCAAATAACTAGAGAGAGTTATTATGCGGTTGCCCATACTTATCATACTAGAAATAATAGGCAGCCTAGTCCTCCTCCTGTTATCCCAGTTTCCCTTCTGAATCCTCAACCGATTCTTCCACAAGCTCCACGTATTTCACAAGTTCTTGGCAAGGAATATGATCTCATAGAACAACTTAAAGCTACCCCTGCTAAGATATCCCTTTGGGATTTGATTCAAACTTCTTCCGCTCATCATGGAATGTTACAAGATGCCTTGAAAGATTTGAATGTTCCTCCACTGAATACATCTAGTAATATAGCATCTTTGGTTAACTCTGTGATGAATCCTAAAGCTCAAATTGTGTTTACCCAAGATGAGTTGCCTACTAGTGAAATCCAACATCAATATGATCCCTTGATGATTGTGGTTATCATGAAAGACACTACTATAAGGCGAACACTAGTAGATAATGGCTCCGGTCTTAATGTGTGTAGCATTAATCTTTTGCATAAGATGAATGTGGATACATCCTTAATTGAACCGGATTCTCATCCTATTCGAGGCTTTGATAATGTGGCTATAACTTCATTAGGTACTATCACCTTACCCATCACAGTGGGGCCTGTTACTTTGCCTACACCTATCCATGTTATGTCGGGAAATCTAACGTATAACTTGCTACTGGGGAGACCTTGGATTCACAGTATGCAAGCTGTCCCTTCTACATTGCATAGACAAGTTAAATTTATTTATAACAATAAGACATATACCTTGATAGGTGATACCAATTTTCAAGCTTGTTTGCAAACATCTACTTCCAAAGGGGGTGCCTCTAAGCCGCCCTCGTCTAGTGGTGACTCTTTAAACAAGATACCTATCGGTGAATCCTCAATCTCTGATCAAAATTCTTTGGATAAGTCTGGAGCTCTTGAAGAAGACTCTTCTCGACTTGAAACTACACATAAGAAGGATTTTGATCCTGAGAAGGTTCTCGCAGATGATGATTGGGGATCACTTGATTTTAATCCTACCTTTGTGGGTGAATATAAGGTTCCTTCTAGAGAGCTTAAAATTGAAAAGAAGGAAGAAGCTAAAAATCAATCAATCTTACCTGAACCTATGAGTAATAATTTTGTGGCCGCTTCTCAAACGTCTTCTCCTCACACCTCTAATTATGAAGAGTTTGATTCTTTGTCTTATGAAAAACCGCCTTCTCTTCCTGAAATGGCTGATCGTTATGGTCGTGGTTTTCGCATTTTTGCTAAGCATGGGTATCATGGAAATGGTTGCGGTGCTCATGAACAAGGGATAAAAGTTCCTCTAGAGACTAATTTTCACAGTTATGCCTTTGGACTTGGCTATAATCCCTGCAAGCACACTAAAGCTTCTAAAAGACCATGCATTAGTGTTAATGTTATTTCTACCTCTCTATCAATACAACACCCCGAGTACATTGATGGGGATCCTTCGTGTGCTTGTGCTTTTGACGTTTTCCCTACCGATGATGCTTTACCTGAATTTTTAGGAGCATATGACACTCTTCCTCGTTATCATCACAATAGGGGACTCCCTTATTGTTTGAACACTGAAGCCTACTTTGGAAAAGAGACGGATAATGATGAGATTGTGAAAGAATTCCCTCAGCTAAAGGATACTCCTCAACAAAGCAATCTTCTCATAAGTGACACCACTAATGTTAAGATGGATCCTTGTAATGAAGAGAAAGTTCTTAAAATTGGAAAATGTTTGGATGGAGAGGAACAAAAACAATATGAAGATTTATTGCATGAATTCCTCAAGATATTTGCTTGGACATACTCTGACATGCCTGGTATAGATCCTAAGATTGTTACTCATAACATTGTCTTAGTTCCTGATGCTAAGCCTGTGAAACAAAAGATTCAAAAAATGAATCCTAAGGTAGCTTTGCTTGTTAAGACTGAGATTGAAAAGTTATTGGAGGCTGGATTTATCCGCCCTATTGATTATTCCCCGTGGATTTCAAATATTGTCGCTGTGGCTAAACCAGATAACAAAATAAGAATGTGTACCGACTTTCGGGATCTAAATAAGGCTTCTTTAAAAGATGATTTTCCTCTTCCAAACATTGACATGATAGTTGATTCTACGGCAGGACATGCCTTGTTATCCTTCATGGATGGTTTTTCAGGATACAATCAAATTTTTATTAACCCTCAAGATCAATTCAAAACCGCTTTCACTACTCCTTGGGGTACGTTTTGTTGGATAATGATGCCTTTTGGACTTAAAAATGCTGGTGCAACTTATCAACGAGCGATGACCCTTATCTTTCATGATTATATGCATAAGATTTTTAGAGGATTATGTTGATGACATTTTAGCCAAATCCTTTCTTTGCATGGATCATATTAAAATCCTTCATCAAATCTTTGAAAGGATTCATAAATATCACATGCGCTTGAATCCCCGAAAATGTGTTTTTGGTGTGGATAGTGGAAAACTATTAGGATTCATAGTTTCGCATCATGGGATTGAGGTGGACACTAAGAAAATAGATGCTATTGTCAACATGCCACCTCCTAGAAATGTGTCTCAACTTAAAAGCTTACAAGGAAAGATTCAAGCTATTCGTAGGTTTGTATCTCAACTTGCGGATCGTACTTTTCCTTTCACTCAACTTCTCAAAAAGAATATCACTTTTCAATGGAATGAGGATTGTTAGCAAGCATTTGAAGATTTAAGAATGTATTTAACCAATCCTCCTATCCTTCGACAGGCTGAACCTTCTAAACCCTTCCTTCTTTATACGGCTGCATCCTCTCATGCTCTTGCAGCATTATTGGCACAACATGGTAAAGATGGTAAAGAATGTCTGGTTTATTACATAAGTTGTACCTTACTCGATTATGAGACCCGATATTCTGCGATAGAAAGACAATGCTTGGCCTTGGTGTTTGCGACTCAGAAATTGAGACATTATCTCTTAAACTCAGAAGTCCACGTCATGGTAAAGTTTGATCCGTTGAAGCATCTTTTCTCTAAAACTGATTTATCAGGACGCCTAGCTAAGTGGGTTATGATGTTACTTGAATTTGACCTTAAATTTGTTTCACAAAGAGCAATTAAAGGGCAAGCGTTGACCGATCACCTAGTTGAGGCCCCTTCACCTTTCTCCTTCCCTAACCCTGAGTCTTTTCCTGACGACTTCATTCTTTCTATAGAGAAAGATGAAACTTGGGAGTTATACTTCGATGGCTCTAAGTGTCGTACGGGATCAGGGGCAGGTGTTGTTCTGATTTCTCCTACAAAGAAACCCATTCCCTTATCCTATCGTCTAAATTTCCTATGTACCAATAACATTGCTGAGTATGAGGCTCTTATAGCAGGAATAAAAGCAGCCTTAGCTCTGAACATAAAACACATACATATCTATGGAGATTCACAATTGATTATAAGACAAGTAATAGGAAGCAAAACAAGACAAATTATCACAATATAAAGATCTTGCCATCTCTTTATTACAAAAATTTGATTCTTATACCATGGAACCTGTTCCTCGAAAAGATAATCGACATGCGGATGCAATGGCATGTGTGGCTTCTCTTGTATCTTTAGAGGACCCTGTGGTTGATCTTAAATTTGTTATTCACAACCTTATTTCTCCAGCTATTGTAGACGATCCTACTCTGGTAACATGTTGTGACTTTATAGACTCAGATGAATGGTACTCGCATATCGTAAGATATTTGACCAATGGTACCTTTCCTGATTCTGCTAATAGAAACACTAGGGCTAGAATCCGCAAGTTGTCTGCTAGATATATCATTCTTTCTAATGTCCTTTACCGAAGGGGTTATGATGGTCTTCTCCTTCGCTATCTTAACAAATCAGAAATCCCCGTTGCTCTTGAAGAGGCGCATTCAGGTGCCTGTGGGGGGCATTTTGGAGGCAAATCCCTGGTTCATAGATTGATTCGTATGGGATACTATTGGCAAACTATGCAGAAGGATTCTTTTTCATTTGTTAAGAAATGTCATCAATGTCAAGAACATAATAATCTGATTCATGCTCCTGCCCAAGAACTTCGTTCTCAAGTAGCTTCTTGGCCTTTTTCCGCATGGGGTTTGGATCTTATTGGTAAAATCTCTCCTCCTTCATCTCAAGGACACACCTTCATTATAACCGCAACAGATTACTTTACAAAGTGGGTAGAAGCTATTCCCCTTCGCTCTACCACTGCTGAAGTAATTTGTCAATTTCTTCTAGAAAACATCATTTCTCGATTTGGGATACCTTCTACTATAATCTCAGATAATGGGACATCATTTAAGAACAAGGATGTGAAGAAATTCCTCGAGAAGTATCATATCAAACATCGATTTTCTACACCATATTATCCTCAGTCAAATGGTCAAGCCGAATCATCCAATAAGATAATTGAACAAATTCTTCGCAAAACCGTGAATAAGAATGGTAAGGATTGGAGTAACCAGCTAATCTATGCTCTTTGGGCCTACCGAATGAGTGTACGAATTGCCACAGGAACTACTCCTTATAATCTTGTTTATGGTGCTGATGCTATTATGCCTTTAGAGTTAGAGATTCCATCACTTAGGGTTTCTCTCAAAGGTATAGTAGATGATGACTCTTATAAAGAACAACGACTTCAACAACTTGAGATACTTGATGAACAACGTATAAACGCTCTTGAGCATATTCAAGTGTATCACAAAACTCTACAATGAAGATATAATGATAAGGTTATTCAACGTTCCTTCTTAGTAGGTGACTTAGTCCTCTATGAGAATCAGCGCAATGTGAATTCCTTACCTGCAGAAAAGGGAAAATTCAGTCCTAATTGGCTTGGACCATATATCGTTATTGAGGATTATGGATCAGGTGCTTACAAAATAGCGGATGTAGACGGTACGCCTCTTAAAGAACCTATAAATGCTATGCACTTGCGTAGATATTATGCTTAATTCTTCATTCCTTATTTATCTTCTTTTCAGTTCTTCAACATTGGGTAATATGTTAGTATCTCCTAATTAGAGCAAAATAGAATTAAATGTTATGATGTTTAATCTATATTGCTTCGTTCTGGACAAGCGTGTTTCCTTACTTCATGGTTTGTCTTGAATTCATTTATGTAAGTTGTAAAAGATTTACATTTCCATTATGCTAGCATATTATACAGTGTCTTTATGTGTTAAGTAGAATCGTATCATGTTGTGTTTAAGTTCAAAATTAAATCACGTTAGTTATATGATTCTTAGACTTAATGCATATTTCTTCCCTATCATCAATGTAGTACTTGATGAAATATTTAATTAAGTCACACATGTATCAATTTAATCATAGTGCATTGAGAAATCAATCATATGGAAATTAAATTCTGAACATACATGTACATTTACCAAATGTATTAGATTTAATCAAAGCAAAATATACATTGTTTTAAGCATTAAAGATAACACATTTGAGACAAAAGAGAAGCATGTATATATACATATATATATGTGGATCGTATACAAATATAGGTCACTATACATCCAAAATGTGACCTCTCCTACATCATAAAATCATCTCCTATCCCTAGGACTAGTGGCTGGAGAGTGTCGACTGGACGCTCCCTCCTGATTTGGCCGTGAAGGTGGACCCATGGGTGTGTAGCGCAATACAGACCGTGAGTGACTCTGAGAGGAACTCCTACGATCCCTATCCATAAGGAGCACGCGATAGGTGGTAGCCTCGGCTTGAGCTGCTGCTAGATCTCGCCGCGCCCGCTGAAGGTCCTCTGATAGGACTCTCTCTCTCTCCCTCCATATGTCTACCTAAACTCAAAATGGGGAAAACAAGTCCTCGTGCCGACCCGCGTTCCCCTGAGGCCTATAGGCAATCTGTGAGGAACTGGGGATCTGTGCTATCATGGAAATGTCTGTCACTGCCTGCTGAATCAGGGAACGCCACTCCTGCACATTAGTTATGGCAGTAGAATAGATTTTTGTATTAGTACCATTCTATATCATCAAAACATTAATAATCAATTTAAACCTACTATACCTAGGTCTCCCTCGCGCCAGTAGGGATCATGATACGGTAGCATCTGTGATTGGGATCTACTAGGCTCCCCTCGCTCAACTAATCTGTGCACGATGGGTGTAGGCTGGGCAGTACTAGGAACAGGTCTCTGTATCGCCTCATGTTCCCCCTGTTGGGGAATAAGAGGAGGATCCAGAGCTATGGTATCATCCCCTGAATGGTGAGGAGTTGCATCTGACTCCTCCTCATCATCTCTATCCTCATCTGCATCCTCATCCTCATCTACATCTGACTCCTCCTCATCATCAGTTCTCTCCTCCTCGTCCTCATCTCCATTTGTGTCCTCCTCCTCCTCAGCGCTGGGCTGATCGCCTGTAGGTGGATCAGGATCTCCCGCCTCCTCATGACCCTCTCCCTCCTCTGGCTCCTCTGACCTGGATCCCTGGTCCTCATCTCGGTCTCCATGTATCCATGGGCCTGGATGGCCTGTTGGGTGATCTGGTGGAAAGATAGGACCTGGATATGATCTCATAAACAATGAGACATACCTGCGCTGTGCTCCAGGCTCTGCAGAATAATCAGTGACTACATTCTGATCAGATCCCTCTATATCTATAGTCTCGATGTCATCTATTGTCGGTCTCGCTACTACTCTAGGTTTAGGAAGGACCCGTGAGTGTCGAGTATAGATGGGCACATCGGCTGGAACACACTGCTCTAGCCCAAACTGCCTCCGTACTCGGTCAAAGTAGAAAGGGACTATGACGTGTGAATATCGTCCCTGCTGTAGGCGGCTCCTCTGTAAGCATGCTAACTATCTCTCCATCCCATCCCATCTGTGCATCCGCAGATATGGTCTCCACATGATCACCTCAGCTGTCAATCTGTCAACTATCACTCTCCAATACAACAAATCTCCAAATCTCCACTCGCTCGTAAGTGGATAAGCAAACACCCTAGGTCGCTCGCTAGCCGTACTCAGCGAGAAGCCAACAGGCCTGGTGCATGTGAAGTGCTCTAAAATCCATACCTGCAGAAGTGTGCATGTCATCAAACTGCAACCCTATCCAAATACATACTCCTCAAGGTCATGATAGAGATGTGCAAGCATACTCTGACCCCAAGCATACACTCTCCTGTGTCTCTCCATCGCTCTGATGCACCATGTGAGACCCCCATGCATGTGCATGCCACACCCATTAGGGCAGACGGCTAGTGCTATGATGGCGATCATAAGGCGTCTCAGAAGGGGTACCTCCCCTGTAGGATGTAAGAGCCAGCTGACCATGATGCGACCTCTCGTCTCGCTCGGCATGACTCTCCCTATGCAATACACCTGCTCCCTCTGATGATCCTCCGCCGACCGATCGGTCGCGTATGTAACAGTCGCTCCTCTGATAGGAAGACGAAGTATACGGTACACATCCTCGAGTGTAACCGTCAGCTCCCCTACTGGAAGATGAAATGTGCATGTGTCAGGATCCCATCGCTCCATCAATGCCATCAGCATTGCAGGATGGAACCGAATGGCTAGCATGAGGATCACATACCATAATCCTACTATCGACAATGTGTCTCTCTCTACCTGAGTAAGCCACGGAATCTGATCTCACAAACTGCGAAGAATATGTCCCGCAGTATGCTCTCTCATGTACGGAAGGCCCTGCAACACAAAAACATAACCATAATCAGTACTCGACCATCAAAATCACTCATGCAAACTGTTGAACACCGTATGCCAAGCCCTGTCAAGGACCATGGCTACTCACAAATTTCATCACTTTCCTTAGTAAGCATTAGGTGATTTTTGTGATCTAACGTGTGTTTTGTAGGGTGCGGTTCCTAACTGTGTACTGCAGATACCGCTGGGGGCTTCGTCCGACAACTTATGAATATATCCTTTTTTTTTCAAATAATGTTTACTTTTCTGTACTTTAGCTTGCATATGCACGTAGTACTCATATGACCACTAAAGTGGGGGCTAAATGTAACGTCATAAATTGTACGCACTTGCTAAAGCAGTACAATTTAACACCTAGTTTAGCACCCACCTTGGCACAGTTGCATTTTGCATTGCATTTCCCCTTTAGCACTTAATTAATCAAATTAATTAGGTCTAAAGGTTATATTTCATCATCTTCCACATCACAAAGTCAGGCCCTTTCATTAAAGCATGCCTCTTTCATTTTATTCCTCCAATACATCACTTAATCAAAAACCCTAATTAGGCCCTATTCTGAGCTTGGGGGCTTGATTTCGGGGGTCAAAACATCTCAAAATCACCTGTAACTTCGGGATTCTCTCTAAAATCATCATATCTGACGGCCCTGAAAATTTGGTGAAAAGTTGTCAGGACCGTGGCGCTCGGAGTGCACACGGTCTCGGACATTTTTCTCAAAATTTTAGGAGCGTGATCCAATCATAAAATAAAGCTTAACCCCAAGAAATTGGCGGGATATTCAATCTCTAGGTCGGCCAAAAGATGAAATTGCGACCTAGGGTTTCATACATAAGAGCTCTCTTTCTTCATTTGAAAGGATCAGATTTTTGTTTCCAGGAACCTCATATGCAGTGAAAGAGCAGATCTTTGAAGACTTCAACATCTTACAACATCCCTCTATCAAGCATTTATCAATTCCATTCATCCATTGATCAAGATATTCCAAAAATAGTGAAAGAATAGATGGCCAAAATTATAGAACTATTCTCACCATATAACATTCATGTCAGGTAGAGTGGTGTGATTCTAGACAATGATTCAGAAACAGATTCAAATTAATATGAATGGGGTCGAGATCCATCATCCAATGCACCAAATGAAGAAAATGATGAGGAACAAGCAACTGGTACAAGTGAGGACACTCTTTTCACAAAACAGAGAATGGAGATAGAAAGAAGACAAGAAGAAATCAAGATTAAGAGTGAAGAAGCATATGCAAGGCAACAAAGAAAAGAGAATGATAAAGATCAAGAAGTGACACCACAAGAAACACAAATAGTCACTACTCAATCATTAGAAGATCAACAGAACATCAGATCTATATCAAACATTGAGCAAGAGACACCAAGGTATGGAAGACCTATAGAAGAACTAATAGAAAGTCAAATAGGAATGACTATTATTACAGAAGAAGTTGAGTTTGATAGAAGGCGGAAGTTAGCAAAGAAGAAGAATCCTCTATGCCATGTGCACAATTATGATAGCTTCAAGCCACAAATGAATCTGATAAGATTGACCCAAAAGGAATCTGTAGTATCAAATATGTATGTGTTGATATAATCCATTCAGTTGAGGGGTAAACATCAGAAAATGAGTCACTTGAGAGCGAATCGCAGAATACCAATCCTGACTTCGTTAGATCTAATTGGAGAGTGCTTGGCAGAGATTATCCTCAAGAGAGTTCTATCTATGATATAACCTATTCTACACCAAACTATGACTATTACGTCATGAACCTTGAAATACCCAACGATGATGATGACTATGACCTACTCTTGCTTCATCTAGAATTGATTGATTGGGATAACTTAGAAAACCTTAAATTGGATGTCTTTTCCAATGATCATGAATTAGTCATATATCTTAATATTTTTGAACCAATCACACTTAATATATCCTCCATCGGGGAATCACATAACGCTTCTTGCAGTTGGGAGAGTACCAAACGTTCCAATCACAAAATTGAAATAAAACAAGGGAAAAGACCTAGTGCTGAAAACCATTTCATGGAAACACTAGATCAATCAAGAGGAAAAATAAAGGACGTATCTGATGGTGAAAACCTCCTTGAGCCGCTAGAAGATGGAAAGTTTGACACCCTCCCTGCATATTTTTAGGGGAGATATGTTATATTGACAGAGCCAACAAAAGCAGTAAAAATTGGGACATCAAAGGAACCCAAGGTCCTTCATCATGATGCATCATTATCAGATGAAGAAAAGAAAGAATACATAGAATTATTCAGACAAAGGTAGATAAATTTTGCTTGATCCTATGCAGACATGTCAGGACTTGATCCAGATCTTATCATGCACCATCTTAATATGGATCCAAAAGAAAAACCAGTTAAGAAAAAGTTAAGAAAGATGCATCCACATATCGCTCTATTGGTCAAAACGGAGCTAAAGATTCAACTATTAGATGTGGGTTTCATAAGACCTATCTCTTATCTAGAGTGGGTTTCAAGTATTATTTTAGTGTCCAAATCGGATAAAAGCATAAGAGTTTGCACTAACTTCAGAGATTTGAATAAAGCATGTCTCAAAGATGATTTCCCACTGCCCAACATTGATATAATTGTAGACTTATTAGCAGGACATGAGACTTTTTCCTTAATGGATGGATTCTTAAGGTATAATCAAATAAGAATCACCCCTGCAGATCAGAAAAAGACAAAATTCACTTGTCCATGGGGTACTTACTGCTAGAATGTCATGCCATTCGGGCTAAAAAATGCGGGAGAAACTTATCAGAGGGTCATGACAACAATTTTCCTTGACATGATGCACACAATAATAGAAGACTATGTATATGACATACTTGCAAAATCTCATACAAGAAAGGAACATTTGAACATCTTGGGCAAGATCTTTGACAAGCTTGAACAATATTAGTTAAGATTGAATCCAAAGAAATGTGCATTTGGAGTTACCTCTGGAAAACTTCTTGTGTACATTATATCAGCTCATGGAATTGAAGTAGATCCTGAAAAGGTGAAAGCTATCATGGAGATGGAGTCACCGAAGAACATAAGCCAATTGCGTTCTCTACAAGGGAGATTGTAGTCAATCAAAAATTCATCTCTCAATTACAAGATAGATGTCATCCCTTCACTCACCTATTACACAAGAATGTTACATTCAAATGGGATCATAAGTGTAAGGAATTATTTATGCGAATCAAGGAATATTTGGCAAATCCCCCAATACTAGTATCACCAATCAAAGGGAAACAATTGTTTATTTACATTTGAGCAACAAATGTATCACTAGGAGCTCTCCTAGCACAACATGATGAAGTAGAAAAAGAAAGAGCAGTGTATTACATCAGGAGGACACTTGTAGGATATGAATTGAACTACACATCAGTTGAGAAGACATGCTTACCAATTGTATTTGCAACTCAGAAATCGCAACACTATATGCTGACTCATTCTAAGAAATTGATAGAAAAAATAGATCCACTAAAGTATTTGCTAAGAAAGCCAACTTTGACAGGCAGATTGGCTAAATGGGTCATGATACTAAGTGAGTTTGATATAGAATATGTTGATTGAAAAGCTATCAGAGGACAAGTCATTATTGATCAATTGGCTGAAGTACCCCTACAAAACAACACGCCATTGCACATTGAATTTCTTGATGCAAATAATCTGGCAGTTAGCACAATTTTTTGGGAGTTGTACTTTGATGGCTCCTATACACAACATGGATCAGGTGTTGGAATTTTGTTCATCATGCCTCAAGGCCACATAATTTCAAAATCATATAGACTGTGATTTTTATGCACAAATAATACTACAGAATATGAGGCATTGGTTATTGGGATAAAAATGTCCATTGAATGGAACATCAAGGAATTGCATGTTTATGGAGATTCGTGGTTCATAATCAACCAGATAAATGATGATTATCAAACCAAGGATGACAATTTGATGCCCTATAAACAGTTGGTTGTATATTTTAAAGAGCACTTTAAAGAAATATCATTTACTCAGATCCCAAGAAATGAGAACAAAGCAGAAGATGCAATGGATACAATAGCATCTCTTTTGCAGAATCAAGAGAATCAAAAACATTACGAATTCCTAGTGGAAGATATCTTGCATCCTTCTATTGAATCCTAGAATAGCCACATGATTTTCCATATATCTAGAACCGATCAATCCTTATATAGCCAGACTTATCGATACTTAAAAGAGAATATCCTTCCTCCTGACTGGTGCAAGAGAACCTCCTTACTAAGATGATAAGAGAAATAAAGGCTAAAGGTCACACATGGGAATGTGACCTTCCAATAAGTGTAATAGGATAGTCTTGTTTGTTTGATTTTTGTAATAAACCCGACCTTGTCACCCAATGACATGGATTTGGCAAATTCATAAGCCACCATGGGCATATGGGCCTAGGGGTATTTGGTTGAGTATTTTATAGGTGTTTATGTGTTGGATATTTCTTAGAAATGTTTAGGACATGTTGAAATATCTTTAGGTAGGCAGATTTAACATATGTCAAAAGTTGCTCAAACTTGACAACTTTTGTTGACAACATTTAATGACAACTTTTGGTTGCGAATAGCAACTTATTTCTAACGATCACCTCAGTTCAAAAGGTGGTTGATAACCATTGAGAAAGGTATAAAATTTTATTCCCAATCATCATTGAGGGGAGATGATGACTTTGTAAACATTTGGCATCATTGAAGTAATACAATTCTGAGAATTTCCTGCAATTATGTTATTCTACATGGTGTACCTATACGAACATTTTGGAATTAGGAAACCACTGAGATGTATTAGAGTAGAAAATCACCTTTCATATGTATCAAGTAGGTCTTAATTTGCTAGGACGAGAGAGAAACCTATTATTTTCTGGAAGTGGTCTAGATTTGACAGTTTTGCCTAGGGTTTTGCAAAGAAATGACCTTACTTTGTTGATCCTTCATTGGTGGTTCACGAATTTTGAGGGGATGAAAGTATCGCCAATTTATTTTAGTATTTTGAAGGTTTTTTTCAGGTTTATACTAGTTGTAGGTGAGGGTTTGATGCATTAAGGTGGGCAACTCTATGTGGCCACCGTGTATGAGTAAGCAAACATGTCTCACATCAGGGGTTAGAGGTCTGATCATGGCCTGAGACTTAGGAATTGGTGCATTTCCTATGTCCTAAGAGTTTACCTTGAGTTTTTTTGGTGAGTTAAGGTCTGTGTCTATAGACACACTCCTTTGTAAAATAGGCGTAATTGGGGTTATTAGGTCTCCTAACCAAGATAGGGTTTGGATTCTTGTGTTCCCAACTGGTTAGAAACCTTGGAATATGTTTTGTAACTCTCAAAAGGGTATCCAGATCTAGAATTTATTTCTTGAGTATTCTAGAGAAATAAGGAGTTAAGTGTGGAAAACCGGTCTGGCAGGGCTACTAGGATTAGTAGGCCTTATTTCAGCAGTTACCCCAAATTGGTAGAGGGAACCTAAATGTATTGATTGAAGGAGGTCTCCCTAGCCTAAGGGACTTCAAATAAAACCTTGAATATCCATTTTTTCCTTGGAGAAGGGACCAAACCATTGTTGGCCATAGGGTCCTTAAGAGCCTCTAAAAGACCTCATGAGATGCTCAATGAAAGAGACCTTGTGAGGAAGTTTTTTTTTTGGAAGAAACGGATGTGAGACTTGTCAAACTAATATTCCTTAACCCCTTGTAGTGTTGTTTGATTTCTAGGGTCCTTGGTGTTCTCTTGGATTAGGGGAACCTATCCTATACCTATACTAGGGCTCTGCATCAGATTGGTATCAGAGCATAGGAGGAATCCTTTTCGGAAGAAGAATAGTACATGTCAGTAGATAAATCAGAGGGTGAGGCTAGAAGAATGCCTCCAAAGGTGACAAATGTGTAAATTTCCAAGATGGTGCAAGAGAACAGAGAAGAGAATGATTAGCTTAGAAAGTTGATTGAAAACTTGGAGGGTAGGCTACAAAAACCTGATGGCTCAGAGGAAGTGGGAGAAGAAGAGGAAGTTCCTACAGAGCATAGGTACCTGGTCAATGTCTTAAAGTCTGTGGAGAGGACAACCATGAACCAAAAATCAAACCTTCATATTTTTAGTGGGAAGATGGATGCCAATGGAGTGATGGACTGGATAGAGTCCTTAAACAACTTCTTTGAATGTGAAGACATTGCTGACAACCAAAAGATGAAGATTGCCAAGTCAAAAATATAGGGAGCAACCCTGACATGGTGGAATTTTGTGCAAGGAGAAAGAGTAAAAGAGGGAAGAGCAATGATCACCTCTTGGAAGAAGATGATTGCAGAGATCAAGGGAGTATATGTACCTAAGGACTATGAAGTCAAATTATACAAGAGAAGGAAGAATCTCAGATAGAAAGAGATGGATGTGTGTTCCTATGCTAAAGAATTTCAGAAACTAAGTATAAAGTCTAAGAAGATTGAAGATGAAAGTAAAAGAGTGGCAAGGTATCTAAACGGCCTAAGGTGGAACATACAAGAAGAGTTCAACCTCTTGTGCCCTAACACTATTCATAGATGCTATCAATTAGCATTAAAGGTGGAGGAGAAGCTCAAAAGAAGACAAGAGAAGAGCAGTAGAGGAAGGGGTAAGCGACCAAGAGGATTGAGAAACTTCAGAGGAAGAGGATCAAATTTTGAGTTTCAAGGAGAGAGCAGTCAAGACTCCTCAAGGAATGACAGCAACAACAAAGGCAAGTTTAGAGGGAGAAGGCCTAATTTTAGAGGTAAATCATCAGGAAGAGGAGCAGGACCAATAAAGTGTTTTAATTGCAACCAAGAGGGACACATTGCCAGCAGATGCCCGGAGAAGATGGGGTCTAGTTCCCAAGGAGAAAGGGGAGCCAATCTAACCCAAGAATCAGATTACCAAGGTAGTAGTAAACCCGATTCATATGGTTATCGAGAGCCCGGAGAGGCACTAATATTGAGAATAACCCCGTTGAAGGTACCATCACCTATGGAGCCACCTCAGAGGAAGTATATCTTCCATACCACTTGCCAATCAGGAGGAAAGTTATGTAAAGTTTTGATTGACTTAGGGTCTACTGAGAATTTTGTGTTAATAGAAATGGTAGAGAACTTGAAATTGAGGAGGATACCCCACCCATACCCCTATAAGGTGTCTTGGCTCACAAAGGGGGAACAAACACTTGAAGAAGAGTAGTCATGGGTAGAATTCTAGATAGGTGCATATAAAGATAAGATTTTGTTTGATATTGTTAACATGGATGCTTGTCACCTCTTGTTTGGAAGACCATGGCAGTATGATCTCAAAGCACACCATGATGGATTTAGGAATACATACTCCATCACAAAGAATGGTAAGGTCATAGAGCTACTGCCCCTGACTAAAAACAATGAAGAGCATAAATAAACTGAGTCCAAAGTGATGATGATGGAGGGCAAACCATTCCTCAAGGAGATAAAGATGGAAGAAGGAATATGCTTTGCATATCTTCCAATACCAAACTCAAAGGAGAAGCATATTGTAGATGACAAAGAAAAAGGAAAGGACAAAAATCTCAGTCTGGAAGTCAAGGAGATCATTGGTAGATACCAAGGCATAGTTGCAGATGGAGTGCCAAGGAGTTTTCCACCAATGAGAGAGATCAGTCACTTTATTAACTTGATCCCAGGGGATACTTTGCCTAACAAGGCTGCATACAAACTCACACCACAACAAAATGAGGAGATGGCAAGGCAGATTCAAGAGTTGCTAGATTTTGATCTGATTGGAAAGAGTCTTAGCCCATGTGCAGTACTTGCAGTTTTGGCACACAAAAAGGATGGAACATGGAGGCTTTGTACTAACTCAAGAGCTCACAATAAGATCACCATAAGGTATAGATTTCCAATGCCTAGGATAGAGGATTTTGCTTGATTGTTTGGGGGGTGCAAATTATTTTTCTAAAATTAATTTAAAGAGCAGATACCACCAAATTAGAATTAGGCTTGGTGATGAGTGGAAAAAAGCCTTCAAAACAAATGAAGGGTTATATGAGTGGAAGGCTCTGCCATTTGGTTTGTCTAACACCCCAAGTACATTCATGAGACTCATTAATGAAGTTTTAAAAGAATTCACAGGGAAGTTTGTAATATTGTACTTGGATGACATCCTAGTATTCAGTAGGACAAAAGAAGAACACTTGAGGCATCTAGACATGGTTTTGAAAAAGTTGAGTAAAGAGGAATTGATGATCAATATGGAGAAGTGTTTTCTCATGCAGGAAGAACTCATCTACCTTGAATTTGTGATCTCCAAAAGTCACTTGAAGATGGATTAGGATAAGGTAAATGCAATTCTTTCTTGGCCTACTCCTAAGACTATTGGTGAAGTTAGAAGTTTCCATGGATTAGCCACATTTTATCGAAAGTTCATAAGAGGTTTCAGTCAGATATGTGCTCCAATGTTGGAAACCATAAAAGGTGGTCAAAAGTGTAGGTTCTCTTGGACAAAGGAGGCGGATGAGGCATTTGAAACTCTCAAGAAAAAGGTAGCTCAACAACTGGTACATGCTTTACCTGATTTTAATAAAGTGTTTCAGATTGAATGTGATGCTAGTCATGTGGCCATAGGAGCAGTCATAAGCAAAGAAGGCAGACCTATAGCATTCTTTAGTGAAAAGCTCAATGAGGCAAAAAGAAAATATTCTTCTTATGACCTAGAAATGTATGCACTAGTTCAAGCTTTGAAAAAATGGAGGCACTATCTGCTGCCAAAGGAATTTTTAGTCTATACTGACAACGAAGCCTTGAGTTTCATTAATAGCCAAGAAAAGTTAAACCATAGGCATATGAAGTGGGTAGAATCCCTACAAGCCTATACCTTTTCCATAAAACACAAGAAAGGAGTAGCCAACAAACTAGTTGATGGACTGAGTAGGAGAGTGCTAACCATATCTAAAATCCAATTAGAAAGCATTGGTATTGATGCAATTAAAGATATGTATGCTGGAGATGAGGACTTTAAGGATATTTACAAGGCATGTACTGAATTTGGTGAACGGTATCATGTGGATTTTTTTGATTTTCTGATCCAAGATGGACTTCTTTTCAAAGGTGGACAATTGTGCATACCAAAGTGCTCAATGAGGACTAATATCATCAAGGAAAAACATAGTGGGGATATGGTAGGTCATTTTAGTTTGGAAAAGACACTTGAATTGGTAAGGAGGCACTACTTTTGGCTCAAATTGCAGGTTGATGTAAGAAAGTTTGTAGATGCATGCACCATTTTCCAAAAGGCAAAAGGAAGAAGCACCAATGTTGGTCTCTATCAGCCCTTACCCATTCCGTCAAGACCTTAAGAAAGTGTATCAATGGACTTTGTAATGGGTTTACCTATGACCCAAAAGGGGTTTGACAATGTATTTATGATAGTGGATAGGTTTAGAAAAATGGCACATTTCTTGCCATGTAAGTCCACTAGTGATGCATCTTATATAGAAGATTTATTTTTCAGAGAAGTAGCAAGGATTCATGGACTTCCATTGAACATAGTGTTTGACAAGGATGTCAAATTTGTTGGCCATTTTTGGAGAACTCTATGGAGGAAACTTGGCACCAATATGTCTTTCTCATCAGCCTATCATCCACAAAAGGATGGGTAGACAGAGGTAGTAAACCGGTCATTAAGGAATTTGTTGAGATTTCTTACAAGGAAGCATGGTGAAAAATGGGATTCAATCTTACCTCAGGCTGAGTTTGCCTACAATAACACTATAAATAGAAGCATAGGGAAGTCACCATTTCAGATTGTGTATGGGTTGCATCCAAGAGGGTTGTTGGAGTTGAGAAAACTACCCCATACAGATCCCATAAGTGTAGATGGTGAGAGGTTTGTTGAAGCTATAAAGGAAATACATGAGCAGGTCAAAATACAACTTCAAAAGTCATCAGAAAAATACAAAGAACATGCAGATAAAAAAAGGAGAGAGGTACACTTTCAAGTTGGAGATTTGGTTTGGGAAAATTTGAAGAAGGAAAGGTTACCCAAGGGAAAACACACTAAACTCATGCAAAGGAAAGTAGGACCATGTCAAATCTTGAAGAAGTTTGGCACCAATGCTTATGATATTCAATTACCATCAGACCTTGGCATATCTCCTATTTTTAATGTTTATGATTTAACTCCTTTTAAAAGTGATTCTAATGCAGGTAACTCATAGTAGGTCCTAGAAGATGTAGCAGATATAGACATTCCCAAACATAAGCCACCTAAGCTTGAGAAAGTGTTGGACACCAATATTGTAAAGAAGACTATGAACAATGATTACAAGAAATAATTGGTCAAATGGAAAGGAAAACCACACTCTGAAGCCATTTGGTTGGATGAAGATCAGATCAAGAAGCATGACACTACATTACATGACCTCATCTCAAGTGGAATTGAGATTCATTCACCCAGGAGTATGGTGTAGGAGAACCTCCTGACTAAGATGATAAGAGAAATAAAGGCTAAAGGTCACACATGGGAATGTGACCTTCCAATCAATGTAATAGGATAGTCTTGTTTGTTTGATTTTGGTAATAAACCCAACCTTGTCACCCAATGACATGGATTTGGCAAATTGATAAGCCACCATGGCCATATGGGCATAGGGGTATTTGGTTGAGTATTTTCTAGGTTTTTATGTGTTGGATATGTCTTAGAAATTTTTAGGGCATGTTGAAACATCTCTAGGTAGGCGGATTTAACATATGTCAAAAGTTGCTCAAACTTGACAACTTTTGGTTGCAAATAGAAACTTATTTCCAACGGTCACCTCAGTTAAAAAGGTGGTTGATAACCATTGAGAAAGGTATAAAATTTCATTCTCAATCATCATTGAGTGGAGAGGATGACTTTGTAAACATTTGGCATCATTGAAGTAATACAATTTTGAGAATTTACTCCAATTTTGTTATTTTGCACGGTGTACGGTACTGTACAAACATTTTTGAATTAGGAAACTATTGGGATGTGTTAGAGTGGCCAATAAAATTTCATATGCATCAAGTCTAAGGTCTTAATTCACCAGGACAAGAGAGAAACCTATAATTTTCTAGAAGTGGTCTAGATTTGACAGTTTTGCCTTGGGTTTTGCAAAGAAATGGCCTTACCTTGTTTATCCTTCATTGGTGGTTCATGGATTTGGAGGGGATGAAAGTATGTTTAATTTATTTTAGTATTTTGAAGTTCTTTTGCAGGTTTGGACTAGTTGGAGGCGAGGTTTTGATGCATTAAGGTGGGCAACTCCATGTGGCCACCGTGTATGAGTAAGCAAACAGGTCTCACATGAGGGGTTAGAGGTCTTATCATGGCCTAAGACTTAGGAATTGGTTCATTTTCAATGTCCTAATAGTGTCCCTTGAGTTTTTTGGGTGATTTAAGGTCTTTGTCTACACACTCCTTTGTAAAATAGGCCTAATTGGGGCTATTAGGTCTCCTAGCCAAGATAGGGTTTGGATTCGTGTGTTCCCAACTAGTCAAAACCCTTGGGATATGTTTTGTAACTCTGAAAAGGGTATCCAAATCTGGAATTTTTTGCATGAGTCTTCTAGAGAAATAAGGAGTTAAGTGTGGAAAACCGTTCTGGCAGGGCTACTAGGATTAGTAGGCCTTATTGCAACAGTTACCCCAAACCGGTAGAGAGAACCTAAATGTATTGATTGAATGAGGTCTCCCTAACCTAAGGGAATTAAAATAAAACCTTTAATATCCATTTTTGCATTGGAGAAGGGACCAAACCATTGTTGGCCATAGGGTCCTCAGGAGCCTCTAAAAGACCTCATGAGATGCTCAATGAAAGAGACCTTGTGAGGACGTCTTTCTTTTGGAAGAAAGGGATATGGGACTTGTCAAACTAATATTACTTAACAAATTGTAGTTTTGTGTGATTGCTAGGGTCCTTGGTGTGCTCTTGGATTAGGGGAACCTTTCCTATACCTATACAAGGGCTCTGCATCACTGATCTATCCCACAATCAGAAGAGAATTTTTATCTGTCAGTCATCTCAATATACTATCATTGATAATATGTTATATAGATGAGTTCTAGATAACAGTCTACTAAGATTTCTCGAATAAGAGGAATCTGAGAAATTTCTTAATGAAGTCCAGGTAGGTATTTGTGGCACGCACTCAAGTGGTTTAACACTGGCCAATAAACTTATTCGATTAGGTTACTATTGGCCTACTATGGAGAGAGATTCATTTACATATACGAAGAAATGCAATTAATGTCATATACATGGGAATCTCATCCATGTACCAACACAAGAACTACATCCTATGGCAGGATCATGGTCATTCTCTCAATGGGGTCTTGACCTAGTGGGTAAGATAAATCCTTCATCTTCTAATGGACATAAGTTTATTTTGACTGCTACTAAGTATTTTACTAAATGGATTGAAGTAGTAACTTTGACAAAGGTGACAGGAAAGAAAATATCATCATTCATCCTGAATTATATAATTTGTCGCTATGGAGTCCCTATGACCATCATCACTGATAATGGAAGGTCATTTAAGAATCAAGACGTGAAGGAACTATGTGAGTGATTCCATATCCAACATAGGTTTTCTACACCATATTATCAACAGGGAAATGGTCAGGCTGCGGCATCAAACAAGACAATCTTAAAGATCCTAAAGAAAACAGTTAATGAAGCTGGTAAAGATTAGCATATTAAGCTAAATCCTTCTCTTTGGGCATATCAAACTAGCATCCACACACCAATGGGGGCAACTCCATATTGCTTAGTATATGGATCAAAAGCCATATTACCAGTAGAAGTAGAGATACCTTCTCTATGAGTATCCTTGAAAGGTCTTACCCTAGAAGAAGAACAACGAGTCTCTAGACTTCAAGAACTTGAGTTGATTCAAGAGCATCGCCAAAATACTTCAGATCATTTGAAAGCATACCAACAAAGAATCATGAGAAGATACAACCACAATGTTAATCCACACATTTTTAAGAGAGGAGATGTAGCTCTAAGGGAAAATCCATGAAATCAACAAGATCAAGAAAAGAAAGGTAAATTTGAGCCAAATTGGTTAGGTCCCTTTGTTGTGGTAGCAACATATGGTTCAGGAGAATATAGATTATCTACACCAGAAGGAGGTTGGTTCAATGAGCCTAACAATTCTATGCATCTGAAGAAATTCTATGCTTAAAAGTATCAACAAAATGAAAAAATACCACAAAACAATGAAAAAGCCAAAAAAACCTAAAAATAAAAAAGTAGCAAAAATCCCTAAAAAACATTAAAAGAAAAATACAAAAACAGTATAAAACAATCAAAAGAACAAAAAAAAATGCAATAAATTTAGATGGTAAAAACCTAGTAAACATGCGCTATCTAAAAGTGAGTTTCTCCATCTATGAGATCGCTTTTCCCATTTATCTATCCTACCCCATCTGCTCACATCTACCTATCCTCACATATCAATTATATCTTTCACATCCATTGCTTTGAACCATTAGAAGGAAATATGCAGCTTATCAATAGTTGTCAATCTTTGATATACTTATCATAGTCACTGTCTTCGATTTTATCAGAATCAATCTACATTTGTATCCCACCATGGTTTGGATCATCATTTGTACATCCATAATAAATTTTGTTTCCATTGGGGGGAAAAATCCTAAACTCCTTTTGTTAAGGGCATCTTTAAAGCTTCGAAAAAACCAAAAACATTCAAAAAACTTAGAAAAATCAAAAACATCTCGGG
The DNA here is from genome assembly GCF_030272615.1 of Cryptomeria japonica. Lineage (NCBI taxonomy): Eukaryota > Viridiplantae > Streptophyta > Pinopsida > Cupressales > Cupressaceae > Cryptomeria > Cryptomeria japonica. The sequence continues at coordinate 712,026,012 of NC_081411.1, read as the reverse complement.
TTTTGAAACAGACGACAAACACCAAGGCAACGAAGATCAAGATATTTGTAACAACTGGATCATGAAACTCATAATACAAATATTCAACCATCAAGTACCGAAGGATTATCAATGATCATTCATCAAGATGATTATATCAGTTAATGACCATAAGAGCATATGTGCGACACACAAGATTCAGTGTTTATATCTTGATTTTCGCTAATCATGTGTCCTGTACACAACTGTTGGCATTATAACAAACAAGAAGAAGGTTGGCATTCCAATTACAATGAGAGATTGTTGGCATTTCAATAGGGGTATTGAGAAGGTTGTTGATAACTATGGATATAACTGATTAAGGATGACTACTGTCTTAATATTATTATTTTGTCATTGATGTCAAGAAATTGATTTTCTAATTCAGTATGATGTTGCCATATCTTAAGAAGTATGATTTGATGAGTATAAAGATGTCGGTAAATGACACAGAAAGAATATGATGAATAAGGGGATAAGTTATTCAATGGGCAACTATTACCGAGTTAGACAATGATGAGATCATGATGTTTAGATTGTTTTGATATCCTACAAATGCTATTGTTTGAAAGGTTAATACTATACTATGTTACCGAGCAAAGAACCTAGTCGGTAAACCCTAAAGAACCTAGTCGGTAAACCCTAAGGTTATCGCTATCGGTTAATGAAGGCAGAATGTCTACCGAGTGAAGTTTAGTATTTATCGAGTTACAACCGAGCTATAACAGAATGCATTAAATGTTTACATGTGATATTTAATGAAGGAAGCTGATGAGCTGGAGTGAATTAAATGATTGGTATGCCATGTATGAAGATTGTTAAAGAATCTATGGTAAAGAAAGATCGACAGGAAGATCTACAACTCGGATTGAACCGCAATACCCTAACACAAGTTCCAAGGTGAAAATGCAAGTTCCAAGGCGGGGTAAAACATTTTCAGATCGAAGGATACATTGAACTTGGACAAGATTGAAGATCAGATGGCTATGATTGATCATGGGAAATGTGATCAAGGAGATTAAGCTATTAGAAGATTGTTTATAAATAGGAAATTGTTGATAAACAATGTATGCGAGCAAGTGTATGCACAGGGATGCTACATAGTGATTACCGAGCATAGAAGCTTGAAGACCTGTTTTGATAATAGAGTATAGAGCCTAGAAGAAGGACAAGATAAGTCCTATGAATTGATTGTATTGAGAAAATAAGAATCTTCTTCAACATTTTTAGATGTGAAGTTGCAGACATATTTTTATTACTGTTATTTTAAGTAGCAGAAAATATCTTAACCGAGTGGACTTAATAGTCTTATTTCTAAAATCCTCTAGCAAGGTGACATTCTTATTGAGTGTTTGAAATCCTTTAACAAGGTCACTTCTAACAAAGTGAAGATCCTAATAGATCTGAGGGAAATCCCTTAACTGGGTCACATCTAGCAATGTGTTTGTAATCTTTAACAAGATTTGCTTTTAACCGAGCGTACTCTAGAAGAGTATATTTCTTAGTGGGTTCAAAATTCCAGAGTGGTTTTTCCCTATTTGGGTTTCCACGTTAAATCTAGTGTTATGAGGTTTATATTGTTCATATGCTTTTGAGTTTGCATGTTTGACAGTTTTGGTTATATGACTGATATATATGTTACCGAGGTTGAATCTGATGTTTTTATGGATGATTAAGTTTGTATGATTCACCCCCCCCCCTCTCATCTTGTTGGCTATTGGATTTGTACTTACATTAAGTATCAAAACTATCAACAACTTGACAATGTCCATGACTAGAGGAGCTATGATGGGGCATAATTATTTTATTTTTATTTTTTCTATGGTTTATCTCTTAGTAAGGTATGTACTTGTCTAAGGATATGATCAACAAAAGATCATGGAGGACGTTCCGAGTCATGCATTAAAATGGATAATCCTTGTCTGTTCTGCAAGAAATACTCAGGTCAACTTGATTCATCATATCAAGTTGCTTGCATAAACTTTCTATATCAAAATCCATGTAAGAAGCACGCAGGTCAACTTTAATCATTATGTCAAGTTGCCTGTATTTTCTTACAAAATTTAAAAGCTCAATGATAAAATCAAGCATTGTTACAAGACAACATTTGAGGAATGGCAGAATCATTTAAGTTAGATCATTTTAGATTAATTCATTGTTAGTTGCATTATAAGCATTTCATTTGAGATCAATGGTCAAAATAAATATTGAGTATATTTGGACAAATAAAAACAATTGCATTAGTTTGCATTCAATTATCTAGGTTCATTTCATTTAGGTTTGCATGTTATTATAATCCATTTCATTTATCATTCATCATTTATCAGTTGCATTCATTTTAATTGCAGTAGGATTGCACTAGTTTCATTTGCATTGATCATGTCAATATTAGTTGCATTAGATTCATTTATCATTATCATATTTTGCATTTATTTATCATTAGTTTCATTTAGAATCATTTTCATTAGGTTGATTTAATTGCATTTGTGCATTTAGAATCATTAACCATATTATTACATCATCATTGTTTATATTTAATCACCTAATCATTATAAGAATTATCATACAAAATCATCATATTGCATGAAAAAACTCAAAATCATTTCATCATCACATGCATATACATCAAGGAATAGAAATAAGCATCCATTTGCATATGTCATCATTATAAGCATTTTCCATATAGATCATTACATTTTAAAATTATTTTCATATGCATATAAATCATTTCACATCATCGTTATCATGTAGATCATATAAGTCTTAGATAGAATCAATATCATCATCATATCATCAAGATAACATCATGGAATATAAAGGAAAGGAAAGATCATCATCATATCATCCATGTAATCAATATCATTATCATATCAACCATGTAATCACTGCATATAGATCAGCAAATCATCATCCATGTAATCAATGAATATAGAACATATACGTCATCATCATCAGAGTAGCATGTATAATCAATCATGAATCATAACCATCATATAGAGTCCATGTCTTCATATCATCATAAAATAATAAACAGTCCAAGTATACAACGATATCAAAGAAATAATCAATAAAATACAATGCCTCATTATATAAAATCAAGTCTCAAGGATGCCCAGTACCACTCCCGCCGGAATTTTTCCATCTTTGTGGAGGTGGATGAGAAGATCCTCTAGATGCTTATGCTCCCCCCTGGATGAATCAATACATCTAGATCTTCCTGCAACATGATATCAACAAAATGTCAATTCTTGATCCAATCAATCACTTTGATCAATCAATCAGCTATCCTATCCGCTCACTTGAGATGTTTATCAATCTCTTTGACCACGTATTAGTGACGCTCATTCATAATGAGGTTACACATCTAGTCTATCCAATCTTGAGTTTACATCATTGACGTTCATCGATCATGAAGTCAATCAAACTCTATCAATCATCAAATCAAGCAGACTATCAAAGTAATCAAAGAGCGGACATTTTCATCAACCAAAGTTGCATAAATTTAAATCAATTATCGTGAGATTAATCCCTCAATCATATTTTTTAAGAATTTCATGATCAATCTCCCAAGGGGGCACACAATTAGGATTTCCATCTTCATCGAGGACATTATCAAGACTTGATTTACTCTTTGAAACAATGTTGTCTCATTATTTCAAAGAGGGGCAAAATGTATACACATAAAATTGGCTATGAGAAATTAAATAAATATTTTATATTTATTTAATAATCATTCTTCTATTAAATAGTTAATTTGAAAAGATTAATTTATTTAATTCATTTCATATTCTTCTATTAATTGAAACATTTTAATTCATTCATTCATTATATCCCTTTCCTCTAACCCAATTAATTAAATATCTTATATTTAATTAACTTCTATCCACTATCCTATAGTCTCATCAATTAAATAATTTCTTAATTATTTAATATTCATTTCCCAACTCACCCTCATCTCCATGCCACTTCTTCTTTGCCAACTCATCAATCATGTGGCTAAGATATTAATATTTTAAATATTAGTATGCATCATTATCTTCAACTTCAAAATTTATTCTTCAAGTAATGTGTACGTACACACATTCCTCAACCTCCCTATATTCTCTCCAAATTTCCTACATCTTTGGAGGAAGTTGAGTCCACTTGTCCTCTTATCCCCAAATCTTCTTCAAATATCCTATATTCTCTCAAGTCTTCTTCTTAGTCAAGGTGAGATGAATGACATTTGGCTTCTCCTTCCACCTTTTCCTCCATCATGTAGGTGTAGGAGGAACATCTTCCACCTTTCTCTCTCACATCTTAAACTCTTGCTCATAGCCATCCAATTTCCAAGATTTAATCAGGATCGTTGATTACATCCAACTGGTAACAACCGGGTTACAACATACCAGCACACAGGCCTAGTAGAATAGGTCACACCAAGACCTTGAATCAAAAGATCTATCTTCTCTAGGCACAGTCTATCTATCTAATACTTCTTGATTCTCTAATTGATTAAATTCTAAAGCTTGATTACAAATATATATATCGATTCAAAGAATCCTGTCAGCCCAAAAAAGGATCAAAACCTGAAGAACAAGACCTAACGTACAAAAATGAATAAGGTCGGCCTCCACCAAGAGATTCCTTCAGAAAATCCAAAGGATGAAATGTAGAAGGTAGGCCACATGCCAAGAAATATCAAGATCAATGTCCAAGGATCCACAAGCTTTGGAATGGGTTCCGATAGATCACTAGAATAGGTCTCAGGCAACCAGTAACAAAGGAACAACTGGTAACAAGAAACTATCAAGGAAACCGGTAGTGATATCTTGCTGGAAAATTATCCAAATGAGATGCAGTTTGAAAGAAAGAAAAATGATCAAGTCTTCAAGTAGAATCCATCTTCACAGGAACCGGTGAGCCAAAACCAGGACACACGGAAAGCAAAACTGAAACTGCAAACAAAAAAGAAATTTTTTTTGGTTGATGCAAGATTGTTGTGAACAGGGGATGCTCCTGCATCCTCTTCACTTTGGATCGCCTTTCACAGGATCTGCACTTCGCAAATTTTATGATCAAGAAATTTTGAATGAACTCAAAAATAATTTATACAATCTTTGTCATCACCATCAGGTGTTTCCTCAATCAAAGAAATAACAGATTTCAGAGGATTTCAAATTCAAAATATCGCACTCTTTCTTTGTGTTCCTTGCAACAAATCCACTCCTTGCTCAACCAAATTTGCCAACGCATCCCCCAAAAATAGTGACTTCTAGTTGAGTCCAGTTGTTTAAATGTGAACCAAAAAATCTGCAAGTAATCATGGCCTAACTGCATGATGACTAAAGTTGACTTCACCAACCTTTAGTTTGGCATAGACACAAACTCACCAACTCATCTTTTACCACCGCAACTGAATAACCGATTGTCACTCTGAGATTTTAGGCAAACATCTATCTTCTTTCTACTTCATCGGTCTACCAGTATACCACTGCGCTCTCCATTGTCGATTCATCCTTTGATGTTGGTTTGTAGTGCTTCTATCAAGTCTCTTCTCTTGTTTACCAATGAGGTTCCGGTTTACATACAACCTCAAGCCTTCTTGCCTAACTCACCTTTGGTGACTTCATTATCATCAAAATGACCAACCTGAAGATCTGACCTCAACACCGATCTTCTTGAGTGGCAGATCAGTTAGCTTAGTATGTCTTCCCTTGAGTTGTTTTAACCTTGATCACTTGTCTCTTATGTTGATTACATGTTGTTTTCAAGTCATTGCCTTTTCTATTGAGATACACCACTCCACCGGTCAGTGTTAGACATCAATGACAAATCTTAGTAAATATGCAATATTTCATTTGAGCAACTTCAGCTCAACACTACTTACCAAAACTCAAATACTATAATCATATCTCCCTCTTTGACAACAATGACAAAGATGTATTTCAGTACACTTACAAGACTTCTCCCCCTAATCGGAGTAGTCCACACTTATCAATCTAGTCCTAGATTTTTTTCATAAAGAAATCATACCAGATTGATATAGAGCCCTTATTCACTTATTTTAATGCAGGTAGGGGAATTACCCCTAGCTTACCTCTGAGGTATTCAAAGGTGTCCTTTTGTAGTGGCTTGGTGAAGATATCAACCACCTATTGTTTTGATGGTATATACTCCAACCTCACTTCCTTTTCTTGAACTTGTTCCCTGAGAGTGATATTTGATAGCTATATGCTTTATCTTAGAATGCATCATCGGATTCTTGGATATGTTGATGGCACTGGTGTTGTCAAAGTGAATCACTATCATTTCAGTCACCTTTTCTTGGATACCTTCTAATAATTTCTTGATCCATATTATCTATGTGCAGTTGATTGCAGAAGCCACATACTGTGCCTCAGTTGTGGATTGAGAGATGCAGGTATGTTTCTTGCTTGTCCATGACACAATTTTGTCTCCAAGAAAGAATGCACCTCCACTGGTACTCTTTCTGTCATCAATGTTTCCTGCCCAATCTGCATTGGTGAAGACACTTAAGCTGAAATACCCTTTATGTGGATACCAGAGACCATACTCATCAGTCCCCTTGAGGTATCTAAATATTCTTTTGACTACCACCATATGTTTCTCTTTCGGATTTGCAGCAAATCTAGCAACTAAGCCAACAACGTGTGCTATATCCAGTCTACTATGTACTTCATACTGCAACTTACCGATCATGGATCAGTAAAGTGTCTCATTCACTTCATGAGCCTCATCATTTTTGGAGAGCTTGCAACCTATAACCATTGGAGTTCCAATAGGTTTGCAATCTTCCATGCCAAAAGCATTCAAAATTTCCCTGATGTACTTGGTCTGGCTAATGAATATGCCATTCTTTAGTTGTGAGACTTGCAGGCCAATGAAGAATTTTATTTCACCGATCATGGACATTTCAAACTCTTGCTTCTTTTGTTCTACAAAACCTCTTCTCATCTCATCATCTCCTCCAAAGATAATGTCATCAACGAAAATTTTTGCAATCAGATGTTTTCCTTTTTCTCCGGTCTTTAGATACAGGTTACTGTTATCACTGGTTCTCTTGAACCCTATGCTTAATAGATATGAGTGCAACCTCTCATACCAAGCTCTTGGTGCTTATTTTAGCCCATATAGAGCCTTCTTCAACATGCATACCATATCTCTTCCATCTTCTAATGCAAACCCTTTTGGTGTCTCTATGTTTACTTCTTCCTCGAACACACCATTCAAGAATGTCGATTTCACATCCATTTGATAAACTTTGAATTTATTTTAAGCAGCATAGGCAAGCAAGATTCTGACCCCTTCCATCCTGACCACAAGTGCAAAGGTTTCTCCATATTCCAAGCCCTCTTCCTGAGCATACCCTTTGCAGACTAACCTTGCTTTGTTTCTTACTACTTGACCGGTTTCATCCATTTTTTTTAAACACCCATTTGGTGCCTATCACATTTTTGTTCTCTGGTCTAGGCACTAGAGTCCAAGTTTTGTTTTCTCAATCTGTTCCAGTTCCTCCTCCATGGCCTCGATCCAATATTCATCTTTTAGAGCCTACTTTGTTGTTTTGGGCTCAATTTTGGAGAGTAGATAGGCATTCTCTCTTTCTCTTCTTCTTGTCAATACTCCTACATCTTTATCACCAATGATATTTGCAGCAGAGTGATTATTTCTGACATACCTTGCAAGTATCATTTTGTTTCTTGGAGCTTCTTCTTCTACCGATTGTGCAGGTTGTACTTCACATGCTTCTTTATTTGCCGCTACACCAGGATTTTCTTCAAGAGGTTCAACCGGTACAGTGTACTCGAATCCTTGATAATCCTTTGGTTCACTTTTACTATCCTATTCAGTTTTCTCAGAGAATTCATCTACTCTTACATTTGCACTTTCCACAATTTTATCGATCCTTTTGTTCAAAAGCCGTTATGCTTTACTCTTTGTGGAGTAACCTAAGAAGGTTCCTTCATCACTCTTGGGATCAAACTTTCCAGAGTACTCATCCCTCTTGATATAGAACCTGCTTCCAGATACTTTGAAATAGCAGACATTGGGTGAGTATCCACACAATAATTCATAGGGATTTTTATTTTTCCCTTTCTTCACCTCTATTTGGTTCAAGGTGTACACAACAGTTCTTACTGCTTCTCTCCACAAGATATGTGGAATATCCTTTTGTATCATCAGATTCCTTGCACAATCAATTAGAGTTATGTTCCTTCTTTCAGCAACACCATTCTGCTGAGGTGTTCTGGGTGCAGACATTTGTCTCATAATCCCCTGTTCTTCATAGTAATTCATAAACTCTTAAGAGGTGAACTCTCCTCCTCTATCCGATCTCAGACATTTCAGATTCTTACCAGTTCCTTTCTCTACTCGAGCATTGAAGACGTTAAACATGTGAAAGGCTTCAGATTTTTATTTCAAGAATACACGCCACATCATTCTTGAGAAGTCATCTACAAAAAACATGGAATACTGGTCCCCATAGAAACTCTTGGTTCTCATAGGACCAAATAGTTCTATATGAACTAAGTCCAGCACATTTCCAGATGAAAAATATTTGCTACTGAAACTAGACCCGGTCAACTTTCCTAGTTGACATTCTTTACACATAGCATTTTCAGGTTTCACAATATTAGGCATACCTCTGACAGACATCATTTTACTGAATTTTTCTATGCTATCAAAGTTAACATGACACATTCTTTTATGCCACAACCAATTGTCTTCTACCTTATCCATTAGACAACTACCTATGGTGGTGGTGTAGGAGCACCTAGTTGAGTAAAAACTCTCCTTTTTGAGTCTTTCATGCTTTCATGTTTGTAATGTCTTGTATTAGGTTTATGATGATTTTTTAGGTTTTTGTGTGTCTTTTAAAGTTGTTTTTATCTCATTTTGTGCTCAAGAGGTCAAGTTTTGTCTTTCAGGATGTGAGTTGACAATTTTGGGTTTCTAGGCCAAAAAGAGCAAAAATGTGCAAAATTACCTAAAAGGTCTAGAAATGATTTCCAAAGCATTGAAAAAATGTTTGATAAGTTTTTTTAAAGCATGTATTATGTTTTTAGATAAGTTTATGAGGTTAGGTTGTCAAAAATATCTTTTGGAGCAAAAAAATGTTGTCATTTGGGCTTGTCAAAGTTGTCATTTTTGGACTTTTCTAGTAGAATAAAGTTGTGGAAGCCTCATGTCCATAATGGGATTGATAACTAACTATAAATACTATAAAAGGACTCCCTTTTCCTTGAGAAAGGTTGGTGATTGTATTAGCAAAGGAATCCTAATAGAAAAACACGAAAATCTGGCCTTTTACACTATTTTTTTCTTCCTTGGAGTAACAGTCTATACTATAGCATATCTAGTCTGTATTGTACCTTCTGGGAGGTTTTACTATTGTTTATGCAATGCTCTCCAAGTTATTATTGTACTAATTTTCCATTTGCAAGTTGGTTAAACAAAATTCCTTCTTTTTGTTGTGTTCACTGCCCTGTCAAGGGTTTGGGGTTTCAAAATGCAACAACTTGACTAATCCAGGCCTGGGTTCCCACCAAATGGATTTGGTCAAGTTGGAAAGCATGTACATAGTGTATATATGTTCATTTTGTGCCAGAGCTATGCTTGGAAAGGTGAATTTGAGCACTTATTAGGCAAGTTGTCTAACTTGGCTAATATTCTTCCTTAATGCTCAAGATTTGGATTCTAAAGCACCAAGTGTTGAAAAAAACATGGAAAGAGGTTTGTACCTGTCCTAGAAGCATTTTTAAGGGATTGGATCACCAAACTTTATCCATTTTGCATTATTATATGTCATTGTTTGTGAAGGGCAACGAATTCCCTATTTTGGGAAATAAAATGGTTTTTGGCAACAAGACTGTCTTTGAGATCTTCCAAGCATGAAGAATTTACCATACTTGTTCAATGTAGATTTAAATTGTTTTTTGAAGGTTTAATCATCCTATGGTGTAGGCATTTTGAAAATCCTAACCCTCTATTATGCAGCAAAGACAGTGAAAATAGTGAAAACAGTGAAAATGACTGTTTTTGTCACTTTCCACAGCTAGCATGCTAAGTGTTTGGTAAAATGACAAGTCTTAATTGTTTAAAAAATATTCTCCAAGGTGTGGTAGATTCCATCAGTCAGTTTAAGGCCTTGGTTTGTGAAGGAGATGTGTATCTAACAATGCAAGCTTGAAAACCCTCTTGAAACCCTACAAAAGTGCCATAAATAGTGGACAGTCCTTATTTTGCATTGACAATGGCCTAAACCATGAAAATCATTTAGTTTGGAGATTTTTTGGATGTCCCAAGTCAACTTCAAAGGTGGGGTAAACCATCATTGCATTCTACAAGCATTTTTCATCCAATTAGCCCTCCATGAGCTAGTAGCCCTTTTTAGGCCTCATACACATAAAATAAGGAATCCGATCACCTTGAGCTAGTTTAGTTTGGAGAGATCTTTGAAAGATAGTCCAAAATAGTGAAGAAACCTTGAGAAACATCCATGACATCCTTGTGAAGAAATTTTGGGTTTTCAGACCTAAGAAGTTGGTTTGAGCAAGTGAATCTAGGAAGCCAAAACCACAAAATGAAGCAAGCTTTTTGAACAAAACCTCCATCTAGTTTCCTAAACCATTTGGAGGTGCTTGTAATGATAGAGAAATATTAGAATCATACCCAAAAGGAAAGAGGAATGTGTTGAAAAAAGATGTAATGGTTTGACATAACCAATAGAGGATGAGTAAGGGAATGAGCTCACTCAAAAGGGAGTTTGTTAGGGAAGCTATGCATGAGATCCTTAGCTTTAAAACTTCAAATTGATTTGCAAACATATATGACAGACACAACAAGTCTTTTGGGAAACCAATTGAACCATTAGACCCAATTAAACCCTTTGAGCACTTTTCTAGCATTCTCCCTATTAGGTGGTGTCTAGATGAAACAGATTACCTCTAGATTGTTTACCGGTAGCAATCAGACTTCCTATTTTGTCATTTATTTTGCATATTCCTTCATGGAATTCTAATTGGTAACCATTATTGTTAAGTTGTGCAACACTTAACAGACTGCATTTTAGCCCTTCTACCCAATAAACATCTTCACATTTTTTTTTATCATTTAGGGCTATAGATCCCTTACCTTTTACTGTACATGGAGCATCATTGCTAAATCTCACCGTTCCTCCATTGCAATCCTCCATACTGAGGAATTTGTTTCTGTCACCGGTCATGTGGTGAGTGCAACCACTATCAATTACCCAGTCTCCACACCAGTTTGAACAAGAAATCGGTGTCATATCACCTTCCTCTGTGTTATCTTCCTTTACCACCACAAATGCAATTCCATCTCCATCAGATCCTTATGATTCTTCATCGGTAACTCCTTCATTTGCAAGATAGAACTCCTTCTTGCTTTTGTCTTTGTAGCTTCTAAAATTTTCTTTCCTATCATTGTCGGGACATCTGGATGCAATGTGACATATTTTATTGCAAGAGAAACACTTCAAGGGAAGTTTACCTTTATACTTTCCTTTTCCTCTTGGCAACCTTCTTGCTAATAGAGCTTCAATCTCATCTTGTTCATGTTCTTCAGATAACAAATTGTCACATTCATGAGAATGACCGGTTCTTGTAGTAGAATTGTTTCCATTTTCTCTTCTTCTCCTTGTTGGTGTATGTATCATGGAAGCTTTGAAGGCAACATCAATCTTTGGTACATTGTTATCATAGTTTCTCAATTCAAAGGCAGTCAAATTTTTTATCAGTGAATCAAGTGAAACACTGACTTTTCCCAAGGATCTGAGTTCTTGAATTGCAAAAACCCTTATGGCATATTGTGGTAGCAAGGTTCTTAGGATTTTGCTGACCACATCATCTTTTTCAAGCTTTCCTCCAACACTTTCTATGGAATTTACTACATCCTTTATTCTTTTTCTATACTGCTCTATATTTTCTCCTTCCTGCATCCTCATCTCATCAAATTTGCCTCTTAAGTTGTCCACCTTAGCCTTTTGAACATGAGGATCTCCTGCATAAAGAGTCTTCAGTTTATTCCACATCTGGTAGGCTATTTTTACATCTTGAACCTCTACAAACTCATCATCAGACAAAGTGCTAGTAATCAGATCCATAGTTGTGGTGTTGTCTTGCCTTTCTTTGATCTGATTTGTGGTGAGAACCCCTGTAGGTTCATTGTATTCTATGATTACATGACTCCAGTATTTATCTCCTAAGGTTCTTAGGTAGAGCTTCATTCTATCACACCAAAAAAGTGTAATTCTCCTTAGAGAACTTAGGACCCTCCTTTCGCATCATCTTGGGTATTTTTTTAAGCTGTTAAGCTCTTCTGAATCTAAGGACCAAAGCCCTGATACCAATTGTTAGTCCCAACCGGTGTTGAGAGGGGAGGGGTGAATCAACACTTTACCAGTTTTACACAATTAAAATTTTTAACTTAGTCTGCACTAACTCAATACTCATCAATATAAACAATTACTACAGAAGAATATGCATTCATGAAAAGATACATAGTGACACCAAGATTTATCTCGTGGAAACCCAAAAGGAAGAAAACAATGGTGTGAGTAGGAACTCACAAAATTTGTACTCTTCTAGAGTACGCCTAGTGAAGACCAATCCTTGTTGGGAGATTACAAAGACATTGTTAGGTACCACCCGGTTAAGGGATTTTTCTTAAGGCCTATCAGTGCCTTTACCCTATTAAAGGTAGCCTAGTTAAAGGACTTAAGAACATCAATTAAGATGTCACCTAGTTAAGGGATTTTACAAAGGGGCCTGTTAAAGTCCACCCGGTTAAGGGATTTGAGTTACAATGATTAAAAAGCAACAAAAATATGATCTGTTGGAGTAGCTACTGATAGCTTGATCAGATCACAATGAAAATCATACTCTATCTACATCGATTGTGTATGCTTTGCACAACACTAATTTTCTGCTTATACCTTTGGCTCTACACTCTGTCGGTCCTTTGACCCTCGGCTCTACACTCTGGCATTCCTCTGATCCTCAGCTCTACACTCTGTCGGTCTATTTCATACACTTTTTGATCTGCTAAATCTTTTAGCACTTCCTCTCACTCTACTCTTCACTTTGGATCGCCTTTCACAGGATCTGCACTTTGCAAATTTTATGATCAAGAATTTTTGAATGAACTCAAAAATAATTTATACAATCTCTATCATCACCATCATGTGTTTCCTCAATCAAACCAATCAAAGATTTTAGAGGATTTCAAATTCAAAATCTCTCACTCTTTATCTACGCGCCCTGCAACAAATCCACTAACTGCTCAACCAAATTTGCCACCGCATCCCCGAAAAATAGTAGCTTCTAGTTGAGTCTAGTCATTTAAATTGGAACCAGAAAATTTGCAAGTAATCATGGCCTGACTACATGATGACTGAAGTTGGCTTCACCAACCTTTAGTTTGGTGTAGACACAAACTCACCAACTGACCGTTTACCACCACAACTAAATAACCGATTATCACTCTGATATTTTAGGTAAACACCTATATTTATTCTACTTCACTGGTCTATTGGTCTACCACTGGGCTCTTCATTGTCGGTTCTTCCTTTGATGTTGGTTCACCCTTTGATGCTAGTTTCCAGTGCTTCTATCAAGTCTCTTCTCCTATTTGCCAATGAGGTTTTAGTTTGCATACAACCTCAAGCCTTCTTGCCTAAGTCACCTTTTGTGACTTCATTATCATCAGAATGACCAACCTGAAGATCTAACCTCAACACCGATCTTGACCTCAACATCGATCTTCTTGAGTGGTAGACTGGTTATCTTAGTTTGTCCTCCCTTGAGCTGATTGAACCTTGATCACTTGTCTCTTATGTTGCTTCCATGTTATTTACAAGTCATTTCCTTTTCTACTGAGATACACCACTCCACCAATACCACTCCACCGATCAGTGTTAGACATCAATGACAAATCTTAGCAAATATATCAGTTCTCTAGATTAACCGGTTTTGTCAATGCCAACAATGTCACAGTGGGAAAAAGTAATCACCCTGTGAGAATGACCCAAGTGATTACATCTAGACCTAAGCTTTCCAACTCACTCTAAAAAATAGGCCTCTCATGATTAAAGTCTCAGAGGATGGGATTATTTGAGTTTTCTCTTTTGAGATCTCTCATATCAAACATTTAGTAGGGCCTCACGGTCTCAATCATGCTTGCATGACTACTTCTTGTTTCAATACCTTGTTGGGCTATAGACCTCAATCATGCTTGTGCAACTGTAAGGGGTAATTCCAAATGGAAATCCTTACTACAAACCCTAAGATAGAAGCTACCCGGTTCACCTCTAAAAGGGGGATAATCTTTGTGTAAGAGAGATAGTAACTCTCCCAAGACACTTGTCATATCATGTCCCCATTAGCATTTAGAGTCAGACAATACGACGTTGAGAATCTATTGTGTGAGACTCAACGGTCGTATTTTGATTAGCTATTGGGTGTGTACCTAAGTTTGCAAGCAAAGGTTTTCTCTCTCAGCCAACTTCCTTAGGATTTAGTGTGTTGTGCTTGAGGTCACTTATCATATCACGTGTTTGTTGTGTTTTTATCCCTGAAATAGAAACTCAGACATCTAAAACTAGAAAACATAACCAAAACATCAAACATCATTGATCAAAAATCTGTCAGTCAAAATTTTGTCTCTGCTCTATCCTCAGTCGTACGAGTTTTTGAGTTTTTTGTATGGGAAAGCTAGTTTATCGTCATGTTCTATGTTAATTGTCATACAAATCAGATCAGCAAAAGATTATTTATTATCAGTTCTCATATGGTTTTGTGGGAAGTGTCATACGATATTATGCTTTTGTTGTATGGGTCTATATAAATTGTCATCTGGGACTATGTAAATTGTCGTACGCATTTGTCTTTGTCAGTCTAGAGCTGTCTTACTGCATTGTCTTTTCCAGGTCTGTCATCTTTGCTTGGTCAATTTATAGTGACTGTACACACTTGATATCTATCATCTTGTGCTTAGGTTGTCTTCTTGGTTCACTCGATCAAGTTATCTTCTATCAAAATAGATTCTAAAACAAGATACCCAAAGATTTTCAAGTATTCATCTTCAACAAGTTCAAGATCTAGCATCTCAAAGTGCATCATCACCTTCTTTGATAAAATTATCACTCAAAACATAGTTTCTCATCAAGATCAATTATCCTTTATCATGAAACTACAATGTTTGGTAAGGATAACCTTGTCCCATATCATAGGATATATCGTTCCTATTACACTTGGTCTTATTAAAATCATCATCATTGCACTCCAACTAAAGATCGAAAAACTTACAAATCTATAAATAATTGAATTATCTTTTCATGTCATATGACTCTATCATATCTACATTGACAGTTGGTCACTTAATGAAATACCTTTTAGACAATTGAATCCTTGCATAATATTCAACATGCGTGTATGCCCATTTTAAATTGAGTGTAGAGACGTAAGATCACATAAATGGAAATAGAAACATTTGAAATAGCTGAAGATCATAGAAACATGGAATACCAAAGAAAAATACAAGAAGAAGACATAACAAGTAAATATATTAGAGAAATCAATCAAGTCCAAAATAAAAAGCCAACTATGTCAAAACCTCGCAAGGATTCAAATGCATCTCTAAAGAAAGGTGGCTCTTTTATGCAACTCTTAAACAGATCTCTAAGGGATTTTTCTGAGGAAGATCAAAATCGCGCACCTATGTCTAGCAATGGCTTATCCCCCCATAATAAAATTGACTCTCCAAAGGCATCTATTCCTACACCTCTTGAAAACTTGCAAGAACCTTCCATAGCATCCTCACCAAACAATACACCCAAGGATGAAGTTCCCCAAGGGATATCCATAATGGCCACCAAACCTATTTCAGAGGATCATATTCAAAGCCCATCTCCTTCATTTCCAAGCATTGATTTCTTGAAACATCCCCATAATTCTCCCTTGCATATTTAAGTCCTCATTCATAGGACACTCATTCAACATGTCCTAATAGATGGGGGAGCTAGCTTAAACATTTTCTCATTAAGTCTTGTTCGTGCTCTAGGTTATTCTGAAGATGCAGTTGATCCCTAAAAATAGATTACAATCAACGCATGTGATGAAGAAGAGTGTTCCTCCATAGGGATTGTGGTACTACCCATTAGACTAGGACCTTTACAGAAAGACACAGCATGCCAAGTCCTAGACTTGGATTTATCATACAACATACTTTTGGGAAAACCATGGATACATGGCATACAAGCTATTCAATCAACATATCATCAGTGCCTAAATTTTCCATACAATGGGTAGGAAATCACGGTCTCAACAGATTCAAATCTATTCCAGTATTGTAGTAATCTAAAGCCATCTCAAGAGTTCATTGTTCTTCATAATAGGGAGGCATCATCTTCAAACACACAATCCAAGGAAAAATCATTTGCCTCAATTTTTTCAAGTATGGAAAAACAAATGCAGCTAAGAGATTGAGAGAACAAAGAATATTCACTATCACAGTTACCACTTTCTCCTAAATCCTATGGAAAACCATCAAACTCTAAACACCAACCGATTGTAAAACATCTTCCAATATTTGATGGAGCATTTGTTAGTGCTAGGACCTTATCAGAGGAAACAAAAAACAAATATGTGCTACAATGGCTATACAAGGACGACGAAGTCCAACAAAAAAACAATAATGTCATAATACCTACAAAAAAATATGGAAAAGGATTTAACATCCTTCAGAAAATGGGATACATTGGAATGAGTCTTGTAGTAAAAAGAAAAGAAGGTATCTCAGAACCTATACAACCTCATACTCAGCAAGATATAGACAAATCGGGCTTAGGGTATGGACAAGTTACTCTACAAGAGGACACATCTTCTAGGCAACAAAAAGATGAATATGATAACAAAAAAGAGAAACTTGAAATGGAAAGAGAAGAAGAAGATGTAGGTGTCTATGTAGTTCATGTGTATGCATGAAAAACATTAGGTTCTATCCCACTTGAATGAGGATCACATTCGATTGACTTGGACTTAAACAAGGATGATTAGGAGCTACTTGTGAGAGTTCATTCTGATGAGAGTATCATTCTAGACATTGAAATACATATTGAAAGCTCTGATATCTCTATCATGACCCTTAATATCTTTGAAACAAATCAACCTAAGGATCCCTTACCCCTAATCCATCCTGAACTTATTGACTGGGATAATGAAAGACATACTAACATTTATACCTTCCCTAATGACCATGTTATAGCCTTATACCTCAATACAATCGAACCCGCAACAAACTTTACCAGGAATTTCAACAACACATCTTCTAGTCAAGTGAGTGCCAAATCTCTCAATCGCAAAAGTGAAAATAAAGAAAGCAATATCAGGTATAATACTGAAAACTATTTATTGGCAACATTATTTCGAGAAAAAGTAAAAATAAAGGACGCATCTAATGGTGAAAACCTCCTCGAGGTACCGGAAGATGGGATATTTGACACCTTACCTGAATACTATCAAGTGAGGTCATCTATCCTCATAGAACCAATAGAGGCAGTTAACATATGTATAACTGATCACCCAAAGATTCTACATCCAACATACTCTCTATCAGAACAAGAAAGACAAAAATATTTGGAACTCTTCAAAATATGGCAAATCAATTATGCTTGGTCATATGCAGATATTCTAGGGTTAGATCCAGATCTTATAATGCATCACCTGAACGTCAATCCAGGAGTAGGCATCAATAATGGAACACAACATGGATCGGGAGCAGGCATTCTATTCATCACACCACAAGATCATACAATTCCAAAGGCATAAAAATTAAGCTTTACATGTACCAATAACACAACAAAATATGAAGCTTTGGTCATAGGAATCAAAATGGCCATAGAATAGAACATTACACAGCTACAATTTTTTGGAGACTCTTAGCTCGTCATCAATCAAATCAATGATGATTATCAATAAAAGGATGAAAAGTTAATGCCTTATAAAAATATGGTTGATGATGTCAATAAATAATTTGTTGAAATAACTTTTGAAAAGATTCTGAGGAATGACAACAAAGAAGTAGATGCCATGGCAACACTTGCTTCTCTATTTCAGACATAGGAAAATCAAGAGCATTACAAATTCCTGGTGGAAGATTTTTTTCCCCTGCACATAATTGTCCTAATTCCCAAACTATATGTCACCTTGTTGGGAATGATTCCTTGGTGCAGGAGCACCCTTCCAAGATCTTCCTCCTTTTTTTTGTTGGTGTTATGCTTCTTTCGAAGCCATTGTATATAAAATAAAGAGCCATGTGCTCATTGGTCCTAGTTAGGGTCCTAGTTGAGGTCTTAGGGTCATGAGTCAAAAATTGAGATTTTCTTGAAAATAGAGGGTATGTGTGTCTTTGAGGTGTTTAGGGGTCCTTCATAGCATGGTGGTGTCCTTAGGTTTGCCCATTGTGGGTCTAGGAGTCAAGAACAACAACATTGGAAAAGTTGCTCAAAAGTTGCATGACAACTTTTAAAAGTTGTCAAGCAACTTTTCTACCATGAGGTCAAAATCCTTAATGTAGTGTGGAAAACCCTAATATGGGCACATAGACCAAGGAGAGGATAGTATAAGTATTTCCAAACCCTAAGTTAATGGGATGGATGTTAGACATTGTACGACCCAAGCAAAGTGACCTGACTGAGACTGTAATTTTGTTGCCAGACGGCAAAAATGGAGTAAAGGAAGATTGTTAATGGATTGATTTATCTACAAACTTGTGTGGAGTGTCTTCTATGGTGTAAATACTTTCATTTTGAGCAATTAGATTAGGTTTTTGTTTTTAAGTGTGTTGTGCTTGTAAATATCTTGTAAGTTGTCTTCTCACTGTCCAGTTTTGGACTGGTTTGTGCAAATGGAATCATGACTCCATTCCCCATTGTGGAACCACCATGAAACCATGGGGAATGAGAGTGCAGGTCTTGTACTATACTGCAAAGCAAGCATGGCCCTTGAAAATGTAGGGAGGCCATCAAAAGACCCAATCCTAGGCAAGACTAAATAGTGCCCAACTAGGAAGGGTTAAGTTGCAGAGGTCTTGGAGAGCAAGGTTGGTCAGAGGAGAGTGCACCCTTTGGAGGAGGTGTAGAGGAGTGTGTGAAGCACCACTAGTGTGAAGGAGGAGCCTCCATGAATCCAAACAAGGTGGCTAAAATACAAAACATACATTGTGACCCAGGCAGACCTTAAAACCCTCACAAAACCCTTAAAAACCCCAAAATTCGCCCAAGGCACTGTACAGCCACTTGGAGGCCCAAAACAAGAGAAATCCTTGAGCCCTTGACAAATGAATGGTAGTCCATTTTGGAAGTTTGGGTAGTTTGTGCATCGTTTGTGAGAGGGAGCCCTAAAGGACCAGGTAGGAGGCCTAATTGGTCAAAATCCTTGTAGCCCTATTTGTAGGCAAAAACACAAAATAGTGAAATCGGTAAGGGGTTGGAATCTTGAAACCTCTTGGGGGAACATGAATGGGTGAAGAAACCATGAAATAGACCTGACCTAACCTTGCTAAGACCTAGGAAGTAGTAGAACAAGCCAAGCCCTTATTAGCCATAGTAAGGGGTTTTGAGTGTCATGAGTAGGTGAGACCTTAGGAGCAGCATTGCAACTCATTGGTGGGTGGATTGGGCAAGGTCAAGGGATTCCTCAAGCAAGGGAAGTCCTAGAGACCCTAGGGTGTGAAGAGAACACCAGGTGATCCAAGGGAAGGATCCAAGAGCATAGACTAGGCTAGTCTATCCCTAACCCCATCCCATCAGATTGGTATCAAAGCAAGTTAAAGGTTTGGTGGACCATGTATATCTTTGTATTCTAGTGAATCAGTAGGGGAAAGTAGAATGGTCACTAATGCAAAGCTGGCTAGGGAGGTAGAAGAGCAGAAGGAGAAAAATAGACTCCTTGAAGAAGCTATGAGCGAGATAAGGGATAAGTTGCAAGAAGTGATAGATCAGAGGACACAAGGACCTTGGGGTGAAGACACCAAAGATAAAGGCAAGAAAACTATAGACATAGATGATATCATACATGAACCAGATCCCTTGTTTAATGAAGAACCTTTTGTGAAGGCTATTAAGGCTTTGAATACCAAAGCTTTTGAAGGATTGCCACATTTCAGTGGAAGGATGGACATTGACACTGTCATGCAATGGATTGAGGGCATGGAAATCCACTTTGAGTGTGAGGGAGTGATAGAGGCTCAAAAGGTTAAGGTTGCCAAATCAAGATTAAGGGGAGCAACTTTGACATGGTGGAAGTACCTGCAAGAAGAGAGAGTTAGCATGGGGAAGCTACCTATTACCAATTGGAAGGCCATGGTGAGCAAGATCAAAGAGAACTACTTACCAGAGGATTATGAAGTCCAACTTCATAAGAAGAGATGGGGATTGAAGCAAAAAGACCTTGATGTGACCTCCTACACCGAAGAATTTCAAAAAATTTGTCTTAGATCTAAAGTCCAAGAAGATGAATCTATTAAGGTGGCTAGGTATCTAACCGGCCTAAAGTGGAACATTCAAGAGGAGATAAGCCTATGGACTCCTACTCCTGTTCAAAAATGTCATCAGCTTAATGTCAAGGTAGAAGAGAGGAACAAAAGGAAAGGAGACTCCAATAATAGGGGTAAAGGCAGAGGAAGAGAACAAATGAATCATCGAGGTGGTTACCAAAGCAAGTCAAATGAGCAGAGGAACCAAGGAGAAGCCAAGTTGACTGAACATGGTAGTGAAACCAATCTTAGAGGGGGCCATTCTAGAGGAAGAGGTGCACAAGGTGGTCCAAGTAGGGGTAGAGGTACCGGCAAAGGTAACTCCTACTTTGCAACTATGAAGTGTTACAATTGTGGACAATTGGGACACCTGGCATACAGATGCCCTGACAAGCCTACCTCATCAAACAGTGGAAAGAGGGTTGCTTATGCTCATGAAGACTCTTCAAGCATCAAGACACCAGATGTGGACCAGATTGAATTAGAAATTGGTGAGAATTTGATGTTCAATGGGATTTTGATCAGATAGCCGGTTAAGGAGGAACCCAAACATAGGAGAGCATTGTTTAGGGTGAGATGCAAAGTTCTTGATAAAGTGTGCAAGGTGATAGTTTACTCAGGCTCAACTGACAACATCATATCAGAAGAGGCAGTTAGGAAGTTGAAACTCACAAGAATACCCCACACTAGCCCTTACAAGGTGACTTGGTTGAACAAAGGACAAAGTGTGCTTGTCAATGAACAAACTTGGGTAGAGTTTTCTATTGGAGGATACAAGGATAAGATCCTTTGTGATGTGTTACCTATGGATGCCTGTCACCTATTACTAGGTAGACCCTGGAAATTTTATAGGAAGGTGATCTATGATGGAGAGGAGAACTCCATATCATTCAAGAAGGACAGCAAGACCTTCAAGATTCAGTCCTTGATAGACAATGAAGAGGGAACTTCAAGAACACCTAGTGTCTTATCGGCTACTGGTAAAGAGTTCTTAAACTTGCTACATGAGGAGGAGATAGTGAAGTGTGCAATCTTTGTGAAACCAAAGGAGGAAGAACACAAGTTGCAGGCAGAAGTACCCAAGGAGGTGAAGCAAATGTTGCAAGAGTAGAAGGACATAGTGAATGATGGAGCACCTGCAGCACTCCCACCAAGAAGGTCTATAAGCCATCAAATAGACTTTGTTCCTGGAGCATCCCTACCTAACAAAGTTGCATATAAGCTCACAACTAATCAAAACAAGGAGGTATCAAGGCAAGTGCAGGATTTAGTGGAACAAGGACTAATTAAGAAGAGCATCAGCCCATGTGCAGTCCCGGTAGTGCTATCATCAAAGAAGGGAGGTAAGTGGAGACTTTGCACTAATTCAAGGGCAATCAATAGGATCACCATAAGGTATAGGTTTCCTATTCCTAGAATAGAGGATTTGATGGACTGTTTAGGAGGTGCTATATATTTTACCAAGTTGGACCTTAAAAGTGGTTATCACTAGATTAGAATCAAGGAGGGTGATGAGTGGAAGACTGCTTTCAAGGCCACAGAAGGATTGTATGAGTGGCTTGTGATGCCATTTGGACTCACCAATTCCCCAAGAACCTTCATGAGGTTGATGAATGAGGTGTTAAAGGATTTCACAGGCAGGTTTGTGGTGGTGTATTTAGATGACATTCTCATCTATAGCAGAACCAAAGAGGAGCACCTTGAGCATTTGAGGTTAGTCTTAGAGAGGTTGCATGAGGAGAAGTTATCCATCAACCTAGAGAAGTGAGACTTCTTGAAGCAAGAGCTGGTCTACTTAGGATTTGTGGTGTCTAAAGGAACCTTGAAGATGGATCCAAGAAAAGTGGAGGCAATCTTGAATTGGCCTGCACCTAGAACAGGGACTGAAGTTAGGAGTTTCCATGGATTAGCTCAATTCTATAGGAAGTTTGTGAGGAACTTCAGTGGCATATGTGCACCAGTCCTTGACACCATAAAAGGAGGCCTTAAAACTAAGTTTAAATGGACTAAGCAGGCTGACAAAGCATTTCAATTATTGAAGCAAGACGTAGCCACAAAACCTATCCTTCTCCTACCTACCTTTGATAAGCTATTCACATTGGAGTGTTAGGCAAGTGGAATTGCAGTAGGTGGTGTATTGAGTCAAGAGGGAAGACCTGTGGCATTTTTTAGTGACAAGCTTAATGAAGCAAAGAAGAAGTACTCAACCTATGACCTAGAGTTGTATGCATTAGTGTAGTCTCTTAAAAAATGGCAGCATTACTTACTTCCAAAGGAATTTGTGGTGTTCACAGACAACCAGGCATTGAGTTATATTAACACTCAAGAGAAGCTTAGCAATAGGCATTTGAAATGGATGGAATACCTTCAATCCTTCACCTTCACCATCAAGCATAAGAAGGGGCAACTCAACAAGGTGGCAGATGCATTAAGCAGGAAGTTATTGATAGTTCAAGAACTACAGTTGCAGAGCATAGGAATAGAAGGTTTCAAGGACCTCTATGAAGGAGATGAAGACTTCTCATCACCTTATAAGGTGTGCAAGCAATTTGAGAACCATTTACATGGTGAGTATGCAGATTACACTCTTCAAAATGGTCTCTTGTTCAAAGCTAATCAGTTGTGGGTACCAAGAGGATCCATGAGGGAGAACCTCATCCAAGAGAAACACAATGGCAGTTTAAGTGGACACTTTGGAGTCAACAAAACCTTGGATTTAGTACTGAGGTACTACTATTGGCCAAAGTTGCCAAGAGATGTGAAAAGATATGTAGAACAATGTGGTGTGTGCCAAAGAGAAAAAGGAGGATCAAGCAATGCTGGTCTCTATCAACCATTGCCGGTCCCAAACAGGCCTTGGGAATGCATAAGCATGGACTTTGTAGTAGGACTTCCCAATGCAAAGATAGGTATGGACAACATCTATGTGGTAGTAGATAGATTTTCCAAGATGAGCCATTTCATTCCATGTAAAACTACACATGATGCTAGCTATGTTGCACATCTCTTCTTTAAGGAGATTGTTAGGATTCATGGACTCCCTTTAAGCATTGTTTCAGATAGGGACAGCAAGTTCATGGGCCATTTTTGGAAAAAATTATGGAGGAGACTTGGAACTAATCTCTCATTTAGCTCAACTTACCATCCACAAATAGATGGTCAAACTGAAGTCATCAATAGGGTGTTAGGCAACTTGTTGAGGTGTTTAACTAAGGAGTATGGGCAGACATGGGACCTAGTCATTTTACAAGGAGAGTATGCATATAATGATAGTATGGTGTAGAGAAGCCTTCCAAGATCTTCATCCTTCTTTTTTTTGTCGGTGTTATGCTTCTTTTGAAGCCATTGTATATAAAATAAAGAGCCATGTGCTCATTGGTCCTAGTTAGGGTCCCAGTTGAGGTCTTAGGGTCATGAGTCAAAAATTGAGATTTTCTTGAAAATAGAGGGTATGTGTGTCTTTGAGGTGTTTAGGGGTCCTTCATAGCATGGTGGTGTCCTTAGGTTTTCCCAATGTGGGTCTAGGAGTCAAGAAAAGCAACATTGGGAAAGTTGCTCAAAAGTTGCAAAAGTTGCATGACAACTTTTTAAAGTTGTCAAGCAACTTTTCTACCATGAGGTCAAACTCCTTAATGTAGCATGGACAACCCTAATATGGGCTCACAAACTGAGGAGATGGTAGTATAAGTATTTCCAAACCTTAAGTTAATGGGTTGGATGTCAGACATTATATGGCCCAAGCAAAGTGACCTGACTGAGACTGTAATTTTGTTGCCAATCGGCACAAATGGAGTAAAGGAAGATTGTTACTGGATTGATTTACATGAAAACCTATGTGGAGTGTCTTCTATGGTGTAAATAATTTCATTTTGAGCAATTAGATTAGGTTTTGGTTTGTAAGTGTGGTGTGCTTGTAAATATCTTGTAAGTTGTCTTCTCACTGTCCAGTTTTGGACTGGTTTGTGCAAATGGAATCATGACTCCATTCCCCATTGTGGAACCACCATGAAACCATGGGGAATGAGAGTGCAGGTATTGTACTATACTACAAAGCAAGCAGGACCCTTGAAAATGCAGGGAGGCCATCAAAAGACCCAATCCTAGGCGAAACTAATCAGTGCCCGGCTAGGATGGGTTAAGTTGCAAAGGTTTTGGAGAGCAAGGTTGGTCAGAGGAGAGTGCACCCTTTTGAGGAGGTGTAGAGGAGTCTATGAAGAACCACTAGTGTGAAGGAGGAGACTCCACCAATCTAGACAAGGTGGCTAAAACACAAAACATACACTGTGACCCAGGCAGACCATAAAACCCTCACAAAACCCTTAAAAACCCCAAAATTCGCCCAAGGCACTGTACGACCACTTGGAGGCCCAAAATTAGAGAAATAATTGAGCCCTTTCCAAATGAATGGTAGTCCATTTTGGGAGTTTGGGTAGTTTGTGCATCGTTTGTGAGAGGGAGCCCTAAAGGACCAAGTAGGAGGCCTAATTGGTCAAAATCCTTGTAGCCCTATTTTGTAGGCAAAAACACAAAATAGTGAAATCGGTAAGGGGTTGGAATCTTGAAACCTCTTGGGGGCACATGAATGGGTGGAAAAACCATGAAATAGACCTGACATAACCTTGCTAAGACCTAGGAAGCAGTAGGACAAGCCAAGCCCTTATTAGCCATAGTAAGGGGTTTTGAGTCCCATGAGTAGGTGAGACCTTAGGAGCAGCATTGCAACTCATTGGTGGGTGGATTGGGAAAGGTCAGGGGAGTCCTCAAGCAAGGGAAGTCCTAGAGACCCTAGGGTGTGAAGAGAACACCAGGTGATCCAAGGGAAGGATCCAAGAGCATAGACTAGGCTAGTCTATCGCTAACCCCATCCCATCATTCCTCCCACTATGGCCAAACTTATACATAGCTGAAAGATAATAGCCTGCCTCCTAACTTGTCAAAGAACCAAAATAGAAACTTTATTTTCGAGTCCTCCCATTATACTCTTGTCGCAGATACCCTTTTTAAATGAGGTTTGGACAGTACTATTTTAAGATGTCTCAAGCAAGAAAAATATGAGAAGGCCTTAAATGAAGTCCATGACATCATTTGTAGCACTCATTCAAGTGGTCTTACCCTTTCAAAAAAAACTCATATGCTTGGGCTATTATTGGCCAACTATGGAACGAGATTCTTTTCAAATAGCTAAAACATGCAAACAATGTTAGATCCAGGGTGTAGTGTCATAAAATTGCGACCCCCACAATTTTAACCATATTTGGGCTCCTCACTTTAGTGATGACATCTCCTTCCTTAACTAAGACCTATTTCTGCATTTCCAACCCTTCTCTCTTCCTCCTTTTATGTCTTCTGTCTTCTTTAGACCCTGTTTGTGCCCCAAAATAGCGTAGGACAAGGGTGTGGTGTCCCTATCCCCCCTAGGACAGTGGCATGGTGCCCTTGTCCCCACCTCCTAGGGTGGCCCTATGTTTGGTCTCCTTTGTTTACATTCAAGCATTTGCAATTACTTTCTTTCTAGGTTGATTCCTCAACTAGGATTTCACTGAGGAAAACCCCTATCCACAACCCCCCTTTCTTCTCTTTTTTGTGTGTAGGTTGCGGGTGCGCAGTTGTAATTGCAGGTTTGGGATTCATTTGCAGAGATGAAAGAACCCTTTTTCATTTCACAGATTTTGTGGCAGACCATGTACATTCCTGCCACGGTCCCAATGAATTTTCTCCAAATTTGCAGGGTAGATCTGTATCAATCTAATTAGCTCAGATCCAAAGTTACAATGCGATCCTGAACCAATAACACCTGATTTCATTCATTTCCACTCTCTTTTCCACATAGTCAACAAGTCAACTTTATCATTTACAAAAGAGGGTAAATCACACTTCAACCACTTGCAATCAACTCAAAATTCACATCCTTGTTTCCCTCAAATTTGGATTTAGTGGATTCAACCCCTCTTTTGAATGTAAAGTTTCTCCCAAGTGAAAAACATCCTAGTGGCTTCCTTTCTCTCTCCTAGGTGGGGAGTCACTAGAATCCAATTTTCCACTTTACATTTTGGTGAACCTGACGTCTTACACATTAATTCTGATTTCATATTCTTAGATCTTAATAATTGCAATTTTAATTTCAAATTTTCAAGTTTGATCTATTCGCAAATTTTAGAGGTTAATTGCATAAAAACCCTAATTTTTCATTTTGAGAAAATTAAGCTTGTGAGGTGTAAAATTTTCATTTCTTGTTTTAGATCTGATTTCTATTTCAAAATTACAATTCAAATCTGTTTCTTTATTCTGAAAATTCAGCAACTAATCATAAAACCCTAATTTGTAAAATATTTTCATTTTCAACCTTTGACTACAATTTTGACCGATCTAGACATCTCCAAATCAGTTATTTTTTTGGATTCCGCTTTAAAATCATAATCTCTACTATCCTTGAAAATTTTGAAAAAAATTGGTCGACTGTGTATGTTCCCACCACAATCCTCATCTTTTTTCCTGGAATTTTGAGAGATGGAATTCACTGCATTTTCTAGCTCAGATCCAAAAAATCAGTGTACTTTATCAATTTTCGTAGTCTCTAAAGTTGAACACAAATTCAAATTTCAACAAATTCACATCTTAAAATTTATTTTCATAAAAAGGTCCTCCTTTTAGATTTGCTTTTCTCGCAAATTCAGATTTCACTTAGGAGACTTTTAATGGCAATTAATAAATTGGATTTACTTGCTCTTTCACATGTGATTACATTAATTTTTGCATATATTTATCATGTGTCGAATAAGAGTTTCTTCTGTTTCCTTTCGCTTCTCTTTCTTCATAGCACTTGGTCATATTGTGTTGTTAGGATTTCCAAATTATTAGATCTCAAAGCTTTCATGTATCATTTATGTTACATTATGGTGATGCTGTTAACAACATGCATTTCCTATGTTAATCACCTTAAATTTTTTGTAGATCCTAAACTTAGTGATCCTAACATTTGTACCTCTCCTAGAGTATCTTGTGTGAAAGAAATAAGATCTAATGATTCACCCAATGATCTTTCTACAAGAGAGCAAGCATTGGAAATTACTATGGATCCATCCTCTTCTTCTACACATACCCTTGAGCAAGGGGGGAAATATGAAAACATCAACATTCTTACATCTTTAGATCCTCCTTATTCTCCTAGGACCTATCTTCAACATCAAAGTCTATGTAGAGAGGAAGATGTCATGCATTTTATTCATGACCTTTCTCCTTGCATAGATCACTAAAAATGAACTTTTAAATGATGAAGATGTTCTTCCCCAATCTTCCAAAAAGGATAAGCTTGATAAAGGAAAATAGATTTTCATTTCACATGATACTCCTCCTTCATCTACAAATCCTTTTTTGCCTCCTTACACGTCAGATTTCAAATAAATTCATGATCTTTTTCCTCCTAGTTAGTTACAACATGCTTATAGTCGTGGTTTTCATATAATTACAAAACAAGGTTTTAAAGGACAAGGAATTGGGAAATTTGAGCATGGAATTCGTGTCCCTATAAATCCTCCTACACAAACTACTACAAGAGGCCTAGGAATTTGTACCTCTCTTTCTATGGATGAATTCCTTAGACTTCAAAATTTTCAAGATTACCTTCAAAAACAACAAATCAAGAGAGCCCGCAAGAATGCTTCTTCTTCAAAGCATCCTTTTTGTTCATTTCATCTAACGGATGACCACAATGCTGATGATTTCCCTAATTTTCAAAAATCTATTCAAGATGGCATAGATAGTGGCAGGATTAGAATTGTGGATAATGAAACTTCTTCTCCTAACAAACCCTTTCCTTCATTGGAAGAAAATATTTACCATCCCGTTAGATTAGCCACAAGAATATATTGGAGATTGAAATATGACAAGAACATTTCCTTTCTTCAAAGTAAAAATAAAAATCTTACGCAAGTGAAAGGTATTGAATATTCCATTTTTCATGATTTATATTCACATTCTATTGGAAAATGTTATGCATTTAAGAAATTTGTTTGACTACAATATGATCTTGCACACATTTTTCTCATATAAGGTCTAGCTATATTTCTTGGTAAAAACATCGTGCCTTAGCACTTCTTTTCCCTTCATGTTGCTCTTCACCCTATGGCATAATTAGCCTATTTACCGGGGGCTCTTTATCATTAGTGGTGGTATAGTTTCACTTTAACATACTTTGGGGCAGCAACATGAAGTCCTTTTTCTCTTCTTTCCATTCATTTATCCCTATCTTTGTGCCTTACTCATTATTAGATCTCTTTTCTTGCATAGGGTTACTCTTATGTGAGCATACCATTGTTCTTTGGTTTTCCACTTTGCTTGGAGAGGAGCATCTTTAATGAGTACTGAGCTTATATTTCCTTCATTCTCTTGTAAATCTTACCTCTTCTATGGTTTTGATTATTTGCAAGTATGATATGTCCCTTAGCAGGGAATGATCTCTTGAGAAGTATGTATCCCTTCCTGGAAAGGATTTGTTCCACTAGGACAACATATCACTTGAAACTAATTACCATCAAAAAATGTGTAATATTTCTCCTTGTTCTCCTCACTTGGGGGGCAAGGATATTCTCTCCTTTCCCTTGTATCATCATTTTCTTTAGGGGCTGCATTTTTCATATGTGATTATCATTTCTTACAATGGTATGCTTTTATGATTAATCTCCCTTGGGGAATATATGATTTTTTTTCTCTATTCTTTTCGAAGATTACCACTTCTTGAGATGTGTATTTCAAATTTACTAATATCTTTTCTTGCATGTGTTCATGTAAGTTCATTTCATATTTGCTTATGTTTAATCTCTCCCTAGTAGATTGTGTAAGATCTTCTCATTGTCCCTTAGCTTGGGGGGAAATGATCCTTCTCTTTCTCTTTCTCTATGGATCCACTTTTCCCTATTAAGTGGATGGTGTGAGTTCTATTACTTGATGTCATTCCTTGTGTAGAATTATTGGTTATTGACTTAAGGATTCTCTCTTATACAAGAAGTGGTAATCCTTGACTCTAACCTCTTTTGAAGTTGGTTATGTATATCTATGATAAATCCAACCATCCCTCTTAGGGATAAACATGATTCATCCCTCATCAAGAATCCCTTTCACCTAGAAATAGGAGGAAGGATTGCATTCTTGTTCTTTCCTTTTCTTGTTCTAGAAGATGTTATATTTGTCTAAGACAACTCCTCTTGGGGGTAGATGTCTTTTTAAACAAAGATCTCTTATCCTCCAATGATCACCTTTACACTTATAGAAAAATACCTCTTGTCAACTATATTATCCTTTCTTGAAGAGTATTCCCTCCCTTTCTTGGATTTATGACATTGTTTGCATAGCAGATATCTTCTTTGTGACTAATGTAGGCATCCTTGTTCTACTTTCCTTAATATATCAACATTAACCTATGTTGACATCTTAAGGGGGGGGGCACCCACACTGCTCATGTGTACTATACTTCTCTCATGCATTTAAAAATGGGACATTCTTGGAACCAAAGGAAAACCTCTTAGAGAAAGATGTCATCGCCTTTTGTATAGTGCATCATTCTTGGAACCAGAGCACGGTCTCTTAGAGTGAGATGTCTTCACTTCTTATTTTCTTGTATAGTGAGATATTATTGGAACCAAACGGAAACTTCTTAGAGAAAGATGTCATCACTTTTCTCTTGTACAGTGGGTCATTCTTGGAACTAGGGGGAAACCTCTTAGAGAAAGATGACACCACTTTTCTCTTATGCGGAGTGATTATTCTTAGAACTAGAGCATGGTCTCTTAGAGCGAGATATCACACCTTTCTTGACACTTGTACTATACATTCTATATAGGTTGTAGCATACTTGGGCATAGACTCCTATGAGGCACTTCAAACCTCACTTGCACACATGCCCATGACGTTGAGTGGAACTAATGGAGTTCTCACTCTCTCTCTTTACATGGATCACCTAGGCAAGATCTAGGGGCGAGATTTCCCATGTCCTTCTCTCCATGGATCACCTATTTTTAGGGGTGAGACGTACATGGTTTCTTTCTTCTTTTCTTTTCTTCTCATGGATCACCAAAGTGTGTATTCATGTTCTATCTCTTCTTCCTCTCATGAACTCATAGTTTTCCTATTGATAGTTCATGGATGATGTTGGCTTTGCTCTTTTATGTGATCTCTTGTGTTTATGTAAATGTAATAGCATTGGTGTTTTTGTCATGATTAGTTGTTGAGACATCTGAGCTCGAGGTCTCTTCAACTAATTAGTTTTTAATCTTGTGTCTTGTTCTTGTCGCGTTTCTTTTAGCACTTTGTCTTTTATTTTTGTGTGTTTTGTGCCTTTTGGTTTTGTGTACTCTTGCATATGTTGGCATGCGTTAAGACCCTAAGATTGGGATCTTTTTGCTGCTCAATATTAGTGGTGTCTTATACTCCTTGTGGTTTTTCTCTGCATCTCTCATCTTCATCTCTCTTTTTCTACTTTACCGATAGTAGTGGCATAAGCCATACTCCTGCTAAAGTGGGGGCTAAATGTTGTGTCATAAATTGTGATCCCCACAATTTTAACCACATTTGGGGTCCTCACTTTGGCAACAACATCTGATTCCTTAACTGAGACCTATTTCTTCATTTCCAACCCTTCTCTCTTCCTCCTTTATGTCTTGTGTCTGCTTTAGACCCTATCTGGGCCCCAAAATAGGGCAGGACAGGGGTGTCATGCCCCTGTCCCCCTAGGATAGTGGCATGGCACCCCTGTCCCCACCTCCTAGGGTGGCCCTATGTTTGGTCTTCCCCATCTCCTATGCACTTCTTGTCTTTGGGGTTTGTTATTCCTCTTTGTTTGCCTTCGGTGGTTGAAAGTTAATCCTTGAGGAATGTATAAAAGGGAATTCAATACCCTCATTCAAGGACAGATGGATAGCACATAGACAGATAGTAGAGGATAAGAGATGGAGAGCATAAGGAGAAGATACAAGATTTCAAGTTCATTATCATGCATTCAAGTCTTCTTCATTCATCCATTGGAGCAACATTACAAAATTCATTTGCAAGCATGTGTGTGTTAGGGTTCTATCATGTTACATGTCATTCCATGCAACATTTGTGGTTACATTCAAGAAGCAAAGCAATCATCATCAACAAGTTGTAGATCTACAAGGTATACATCTTTGTTGGCTTGATGAAGAATGTAATGATTAAACTTTGTCATATGTTGTCATTGATGAAACACATACACACACATATGTTAATATTATCTACCGGTGTGTTTTCATATTATCTAGAGTGTAGTCGTTCATACCATGCCTTTGGTGCTTGTTTCAATCCATACAGGGCCTTATGTAATCTACACACCATGTTACTATCTTCTGATAAGGAAAATCCATCTAGTTGGTCAATATACACTTCCTCTTCTAGGCTTCCATTCAAGAATGCAGACTTCACATCCATCTAGTATACCTTGAATCCCTTAAATGTTGCAAATGCAAGTAGCATTCAAACACCTTCCAATCTAGCCATTGGGGAAAAGGTTTCTCCATAGTCTTCTCCTTCTTCCTGAGCATATCCCTTGCATACAAGTCTTGCCTTGTTCCTTACAATTGTGCCTTCTTCATTCAACTTATTCCTGAAGACCCATTTGGTACCTATGACATTCTTGTGTTCCGATCTGGGGACCAAAGACCATTTTACATTCTTTTCTATCTCATCTAGCTCCTCTTCCATTTCCTTAATCTAGTCTTCATCTTTAAGTGTCTCTCTAGTAGTCTTAGGCTCAAATTTGGAAATCATGCAAGAGTTTTCTTTCACCTTTCTTCTTGTGAGTATCCCTACATCTTTATCTCCTATGATCTGCTTTGGATCATGATGTAGTTTCACATATCTGGGAATGACTCTAGCTGGTTCTGCTTTCTTTTCCTTTTCTTCTTCTTCTCCATCTTCTTCTTCACTTACTGCAACTTCTACCAGTACAAGAACACTTAGGTCTTTGCTTGTTTATTTCTTAACTGGTTCCCAAAAGCTTAACCCTAGTTCATCTTCCACCTGCTCATTGCAAGTTTCCTCAGGCTTCTCAAGGGATTCATCAACCCTGACAATGATACTCTCAACAATTTTCTGAGTCCTATTGTTGTAGCACTTGAGAGCTTTTCTCTTAGTGGAATATCCCAGAAATATTCCTTCATCACATTTAGCATCAAACTTGCTCAGATGCTCACCTCTCTTGATATAACACTTATTGCCAAATACTTTAAAATAACTCATAGTGGGAGTCTTCTCGGTCCAGTACTCATAAGGGGTTTTAACTTTACCTTTCTTGATGAGTACCCGGTTCATAGTATAGACTGTAGTGCTCACCACTTCTCTCCAAAATGTGTGAGCTACCTTTCCTTGGATCAGCATAGTTCTGGTTGCTTCAACTACAGTCCTGTTATTCCTTTCTGCTATGCCATTTTGTTGTGGTATCCTTGGGGCAGATAACTACCTCTTGATATCGTTCTCTTCATAGTACTTATTGAATTCATCAGAAGTGAATTCACCTCCTTGATCAGTTCTTAGGCATTTTATCCTTTAACCACTTTCCTTCTCTACTAATGCTCTAAAGGATTTGAACTTTCCAAATGCCTCAAACTTGTCTTTCAAGAATGTGACCCACATCATTCTTGAGCAGTCATCAGTAAGAATCATGAAATACCTATCTCCCTGAATACTTCTAGTTTTCATAGGACCACACAAATCGGTATGCACAAGATCAAGTAAGTTCTCTGCTGAAAAGGACTTACCTTTGAAAGTTGAGGAAGACATCTTCCCAAGTTGACATTCTCTGCTCAAAGAATTCTCTGGTTTGTTTAGCAAAGGCAACCCTCTTACTGCCTTGATCTTACTGGCCTTTACAATATTATCAAAATTCATATGACAAAGTATCCTATGCCATATCCAACTATCATCAAACTTCACCATTAGACACTGACTAATCTTGGTATTCAACTGAAACAAGTTACCTCTGGTCTGCTTCCCGGTGGCAATAAGTTCACCACTCTTTCCAATTATACAACAGACTCCACCTTTGAACTCCATAATGAGTCCTTTGTCATTTAGCAAAGCAGCACTCAAAAGGTTATGCTTAAGACCTTCTACCCAGTATACATCATTCGCACTGCTCTTTCCATTCAGTGAGATGGATCCTTTACCTTTCACTAAGCATGGTGCATCATTCCCAAACCTGAAAACACCTCCATCATATTCTTCTAGAGACAGAAACTTTCTCCGATCACCAGTCATGTGGTGAGAACACCCTCTATCAATAATCCACTCATTAGAGTTGTCAATGCGAGAGACAAGGGCTTTCTTGTCAGACACTTCTTCCTTTACAGCTACAAACACTATGTCTTCATTCTCTTCATCCTCAGATTCTTCATCAGTAACACCTTAATCAACTACAACAAGACAATTTCTTCTACTTCCTCCTTTATACTTTCTAAACCTCTCTGGTTTATCCTTATTGTCATTTTTAGGATATTTAACAACTATATGTCCTATCTTATTGCAAGAAAAATATTTTAAAGGAAGCTTACCTCTGTATTTTTCAGTGCCTTTTGGAAGTCTCTTGGCAAGAACTTCAAACTCCATCAGAATCTCTTCATCATCCATACCTCTACTTTGCATGGATTCATAACTGGTACTTACTTCTTTTCCTTTTCTAGTTGGTGCAATAGATGCTCTAAAAGCTGACTCAGTCTTCTGAACACTGCCATCATAGCTATTCAACTCATATGTTGTCAACTTTGCACTGATAGAGTCTAAGGATACCTTGGTTTTGTCGATAGACCTTAGCTCCTGGATAGCAGCAACTCTGATTGAATAGACCGGTAACAATGATCTCAAAACTTTACTGACAACGGTTGCATCATCAATTGTTCCACCAGTACTCATGATGTCTCCAACCACAGTCTTGATCCTTATGCCATATTGTTGAATGGTCTCTCCTTCAACCATCCTCACGTCTTCAAATTTTCCTCTAAGGCTTTCTTCCTTAGCTTTCTTGACATGTTCATCACCGCCATAAATGGTTTCCAATGTGTCCCATACATCCTTAGGAGTGCCGTTATCTTGTACATCAATGAACTCAATATCGGACAGACTGCTAATAAGGGCTTCCATGACTTGCCCATTTTCTTGAATCTCTCTTTTTTGATCATCAGTTAGAGTGCTAGTGGGGATTACATAGGCATTCTCAACATAGCTCCAATGTTGAGAACCCAAACTATTGATATAAATCTTCATTTTGTCCTTCCATATTTTGAAGTTATCTCTATTGAACTTAGGACCTTCCCTCTTCATCATTAAAGAAAGATCTTTTACCTCAAGTGGTTAAGCTTATATCACCGAGGACCTGGAGTTGCTCTAATACCAATTGATGAATAATAATAAACAACAAATACCCTAAATGGTACTGAGAGGGTGGTGTGTATCAATACATACAAAAACTTCTCAACAACTTATCAAGTTAAAACAATCATAACCAGTTGTCTTCATCACGAAACTTAACCATGGAAATACCGGTTAAATACAATAAGACTTCAGACATCTAAACCAGTAAAACTGAATACTTCAAATAACATTCAACACTTGATAACTACTTCACCAATATACATATGTATGTGTTGTATCAATAATACCTTAACTATTAGCTTTGCATGCATAATCACCTAAACAAAGAATACTCAATCATCACATGAAAAATGCACAACTCATGACACACAAATTTTTCACATGGAAACCAAAATGGGAAAAACCACGGTGGGGATGAATACCCACAAGCTTGTTTTTGAACTCTTTTGAAGCTCTCTTTGTTAGGAGCCTAGTCTGGTTAAAGACTTTACAATAAGGTTCTGCTAGGAACCGATCCTGTTAAAGATCACCTGGTTAAGGGATGGCTATATACCCTGTTAAAGGTTACCTTGCTAGAGGATTTGAAGAACCCAATGATCTTGAGTCACCTGGTTAGAGGATTTACAATAAGCTTGTTAAAGCTACCCGGCAAAGGGATTTTCCTACTATTGAAATGGTTAGAAGACAACAGGTAAAGCTCTGATCAAATAACAACACTACATGCTAAGGAAGATCCTTTTTAGTTCCTCTACTCTACAATCACACTCTGCAGTTTTCCACTCAATGGTCTGGCAAGTATCTCATCACTTGGATAAAAAACACAACATTTTCCAACAAAAACAATAACAAACATCATCGACCTTATAGACAACAATTAGGTCAGTAGCATAAACCTTAAACCCTAAACATTTTAGGTTTACAATTACAAGTGGTCCAATCTTGACCGTTTAAACACTTTGCATAGAATAAA
Organism: Cryptomeria japonica; assembly: GCF_030272615.1. Taxonomy (NCBI): domain Eukaryota; kingdom Viridiplantae; phylum Streptophyta; class Pinopsida; order Cupressales; family Cupressaceae; genus Cryptomeria; species Cryptomeria japonica. The sequence continues at coordinate 711,990,089 of NC_081411.1, read as the reverse complement.
ACAATCTCAAACAAATCACAAGTCATTCTTCAATGTCCATTATTTACCGCACATGGGAATCAGTAACCCATCACACTCTCTTCACATACCGCTACGAAGAATGTTCATTCCTGAGGTAGAAATTTAATGCAATCGATCTTCACATGAAAGATTCTCAAGGAAATCCTTCACGTGCACAAAACTGACATGGCATCTCGATCTCATCCTTGTTTCTTAGATAACTCATCACAGTGTCACCGGTTGCATCGCACAAGCTAGATTTCCAAACCAGAAACCCTAGAGTTGAGACTACTAACCGGTAGTCACACTTAGTGGAACCTTGACACCGGTTCACTACATCTCTTCATATCGGTTTCCAACTTGAACATCAATAACAAATTCTTCCAATCTCATACCAGTTCACCTATACTTATTGACATCAATGACAACATACATTATCATCATGATCATCATACAGGTTCATCATGTGCCAATAGTTATGTGCAAAGGAAGAAGTATTAAGTTGCAGAGTATGATGGTAAATAAGTGTTGAGTGCACAGAAGAGGATCTATCCAAGCAAGTTGTGCTATTACTAGATCACACTACCTATTATTTTCTAATCATTGCAACAGTCAAATCCCCTAACAGAGTAAGCTCTAACAAGCTTCATTGTACAAATCCTCTAACTAGGTGATCCATTAGTACTACCTTTTACAGGGTGTAGCTTTTAAGTAATCTTTGGGATCTTTAACAGGATTCGCTCCTAGCAGAGCACTTTGTAGACCTTAACCGGTCAGTTATCTATTACTACAGATAGTTAACTTGTGAGTCCCATCTCACCGTGGTTTTTACCTATTTGGGTTTTCCACGTATAAACACTTGTGTTATGGTGGATGTTATACTTATTGTGGATGTTGTTATATCATTTTGGATTGTATGCATATTGTTTAACAAACTTATTAAGTATTTATACCAGTGAGTGTTTAAAGTAGTTTTGTTTTTGGTGTCATTGATTCACCCCCCCCCCCTCTCAATGCTTTACAAGTCCATCAATCTCCTTTGTTTACATTCATTCATTTACAATTACTTTCTTTCTAGTTTGATTCCTCGACTAGGGTTTGACTGAGGAAAACCCCTATCCACAACCCCCCTTTCTTCTCTTTTTTCTGTGTAGGTTGTAGGTGCATAGTTGTAATTGCAAGTTTGGGATTCATTTGCAGCGACAGAAGAACTCTTTTCATTTCGCTGATTTTGTGGCAAACCATGTACATTCCCACCATGGTCCTGATGATTTTTCTCCAAATTTGAAGGGCAAAATTGTATTAGTCTAATTAGCTTAGATCCAAAGTCACAGCGCGATCCGGAACTGGTAACACCTCATTTCACTCATTTCCACTCTCTTTTCCACATAGTCAACAAGTCAACTTTCTCATTTACAAAAGAGGGTAAATCACACTTCAACCACTTGCAATCCACTTGGAATTCACATCCTTGTTTCCCTCGGATTTGGATCTAGTGGATTCAACCCCTCTTTTGAATGTAAAGTTTCTCCCAATTGAAAATCATCCTAGTGGCTTCCTTTCTCTCTCCTAGGTGGGGAGTCACTAGGATCCAATTTTCCACTTTACACATGGAAATTTGATTCATGCACTAGCACAAGAACTTCATGCTTTGGCAACATCTCAGCCTTTCTGCCAATGGGATCTTGATCTAGTAGGAAAGATAAATCCTCCTTCATCCGATGGTCACAAATTCATCCTTGTAGCTACAAAATATTTCATAAAATGGATTGAGGCAGTACCTCTCATAAATATCATAGGAAAACAAATTGTTGCATTTATCTTGAACTATATCATATGTCACTATGGCATACCCATGACCATTATCACTGATAATGGGTGACTATTCAAGAACCAAGATGTACAAGAGCTATGTGAGAAATTTAAGGTCCAACATAGATTCTCCACACCCTACTATTCACAAGGGAATGGGCAAGTAGAAGCATCAAACAAAACTATTCCGAAAATCCTCAAAAACATAGTAAATGATGTTGGCAAAGATTGGCATATTCAATCGAACCATGCTCTATGGGCCTATTGTACCAGTATCCACACACCAACAGGCACCACACCTTTCTCTCTTGTCTATGGATCATAAGCAATACTACCAATAGAAGTAAAGATACCTTCTCTACAAGTATCATTAAAAGGCCTTATCCTAGATAAAGAACAACAAGTATCTAGACTGCAAGAGTTAGCATTGATCCATGAATGAAGACAAAATGTCTTTGATCATTTAAAGGTGTATCGGCAAATAATGTGTCATAGTTATACTCACAAGGTCAAACCAAGAGCCTTTCAAGTTGGAGAACTAGTAATAAAGGAAAATCCACACAACCAGGTAGCTCGAGAAAAGAAAGGGAAGTTTGAACCAAACTGGTTGGGTCCATTTGTGGTCACAACAATATTTGGGTTAGGAGCATATCAGCTATCAACATAGGATGGGGATCATCTCGAGGAACCCATCAATAGCATGCTCCTGAAGAAGTTTTATGTCTGAAAAAACAAAAAAAATCAAAAACAATGAAAAAGCAGAAAAATCCAAAAAAAGTGTTAAAAGGAGAAAAAACAAAAACAGTGAAAAAGCATAAAAATCCCCAAAAAGTGAAAAAGGCAAAAAAAAAAAAAACAATGAAAAAGCAGAAAAATAAAAAACAATGAAAAAACACAAAATTAAAAAAAGTGAAAATGTAGAAAAATAAAAAAACAGTGAAACATCAGAAAAAAAATTTAAAAAAAGTGAAAAAGCAAAAAAAAAAAAAACGATGCAAAAGCATAAAACTCAAAAACAGTGAAAAAGCAAAAAAAAATCCAAAAACGGTGGAAAAGCAAAAAAATAAAAAATAGTGGAAAATCAAAAAATACAAAAACAATGAAAATAGAAAAAAAAATCAAATATGAGAAAAAGTGCAATAAAAACAGCTGGTGAAAACCTGGCAACAGGTGCTATCTGTCAACTAACTCTTCCATCTATTGGTTCATGTATCCTTTCACTTGCATTCATTTCCATCAGCATTGTTCATATCCATAATAAGCCTTTGTACATACGCAGGTATTGCAGCTGATTTCTCACCATGGTTTGGATCACTGGGTATATTATAATAAGTTTGTTTCTAGGCTTGGGGCAAAATCCTGCACCTAGCTGGGGGTAAAAATTTTGATCATTTTGAGCTTCATCAAATAGGTAGACCAATAGTTAGACAACTCTTGTCAAGCGAAATCTCAAACACATCCAACTTTGAATACATGATCACATTATCAATCATCAAGCTATCACATGTTAGTCTAAGCATGACATACACTTTTCAATGAATGATATCTTTTGATTAATGATTTTCACACTTTCGTTCAACTTTTATATCTTGATTTTCGCTATCATGATTTCTGAGTGACTCCAGGATGTCTTTGACTAGAGGAACAAGGACGAAACATGATATTTTTATTATCTGCTATCTGTAAATTAACCATTAATATTTGCAAATTTTGTCTCAGGACATGATCATCGGCATATCATTGAAGACATTTTTGATTTGTGTATAGAAATGGTTAATATTGCTTGTTTTATGCAAGAAACACTCAGATCATCTTGGTTCAATTATACCTTGATGCTTGTGCTAACTTTCAATATCAAAATCCAAGAAAGTGGTGCTTAGGTCATCATGGTTCAATTATACCATCGATGTTTACACCCACTTCCCACATCTTACAAGCTCAATGATGACAAAAACGCAATAACCCAATGACTGGTCTGATGGAAGCTTTGCATTTCATTTGCATTTATCTTGCATTTCATTCTTGCATAGGATCACACAAGCTCATCTTATCCAAGGCCAAATCTATCGCAAGAATCATCAATGTATCATCATAGGTGTATACGCAATCAAAATGATGACTCATCTCTCTAGATGTTGTCAACCCAATGCAAATCTTATGCTACTCCCTCAAATGTACCAACATCAGCACATCTGAATCTTCCTGCAACATGATATCAACAAAATGTCAGTCCTTTATCCAATCAATCTTATCAATTCTATCAATGTATCGCATCTGATCCATTCTAGCATGTCTTGTATGGGATGTATCTTTCCTGAAATCAGTCCTTTTGATCAAGTCTTATACAAGATATATCGTTCTTGAAACTAGATGCTTTGATCATCTTTGTCTTATACAGGAGGTGTCATTCCTAAAACTAGACCGGATCTCGCTTTCATCAATCTAGTCAACCTTATCAATTCAATCAAGCTCTATCAATCATCACATCGAGAACCACATCATAGTGATTAAATAAATCGCACTTTCATCAATCAACATTACCGAAATCAAATCATTCATGATCGGGAAATCAATTTCGCAAATATTCAAACACATCAAAGGTCAATTATCTCAATTGATCTCCCGAGGGGGCATCATCACATTGCAATTTATCAATCAATGTCTAAGGCATCTTATCAAACCAATATCACATCAACATCATCAAAATGAGATAATTCTTTGAATCAACGCCTCATCACACCTCACTTCAAAGAGGGGCAAAATGTATACACCTAAAAATGGTCTGAAGATAATTAATTAAATAAGCAATTATTTAATTAATCCCCCTTCCCAATTTAATTGAATACATTAGCAATTTGATTAAATTCCCCATTCACCTGCTTATTAATAAATCTGAGGATTTATTTAATAAGTTCATTTCAATAGTCTCATTTGATTAATTAATTTAAGTTTATTAATCCTCCCCCCATTTAATTCATTTCTTCTAATCTCCTAATTAATTAAAACAAATCAATTTATGCATTGTTGAAAGTTAATTAGCCTTTTCCTATTATTTGAATTTTTAAATTCAAATTTCCCACATGGCTCCTAACTCCTAACCACCTAACCTAACCATCCCCCTAGCCTAAAACATTCCACCGAACCCTAGATTTAACTAACCATATCCTATCCTCCTCATCCTAACCTCCTATGGGTTGGATATTCTCCTCTTGAGACACATGGCACTTATGCCACATGTCTCCTCCCTTGGACACTTGCCCTCTTATGAGAAATATTCCTTGACACTTGTCACCACAGAGATGAAAAGTTTCCCTCGCTCCAACCTCCTCCAATTTGACCCTTGATAACTTTAGACTCAATATTGACCGTTGATTCCTGCCACCTCACCCCTGGCCTTGAAAATCCTATAAATATCCCCCATTTTGGAGCACAATGGATCCCATCTCAATAATTGTTATTATAGGCATATCATTTCTAGAATTCTAGTTTAGCATTGTTATCATTTATTGCATCTTAGATCTATCTTAATTTGATCATCTTCTAGTATAATTGCTTGATCATATAGTATAATCAATCTCTCATCTAGTTTAATTTCATTATCATTGAGCATAATCATGCATACCATTAGCATAATTAGCTTCTTGGATCAATATAGTTTAATCATGCATTCATCTAGCTTGCACATCATATCTTTTTAAATCCTTCGTCTTGGTCTATTCAAGTCATTGGGATTGCTCATCTAGATCTGAGAGAAAATCCGCACTCTCATCTCTTAGGAGGTGATAGGTTGATTTTTCATGGTTTATCCTTCGTTTGATTTCAATTTGCTAACCATGCTTGTAATGATCTATTGAGTGTTTGTGTTGCAGTTGCAAGTACCCTACTTCACACTCACGATGGGTTCTAGTTTTAATGTTTTTGATATTGACTTCCTTAAATGTATTCATGTTGATGTTACTTATCTCACTCCATTCAAATTTTATATCAAAGGTTTCAATGATTTCTATCCGTTCACACTTTAGACTCTATTACTTTTCCTATTTTGTAGGTCATACTAGTCTTCCCACAGTATTCCATGTCATGCTAGGAAATCTTCTTACAAGCTTCTTTTTGGTAGACCATTGATTGGTACAATGGGTGTAATCCCATCTACGCTTCAGCAATCTACGAAATTCTTTTTTAGAGGAAAGTATTTTACAATTAAGGAGATAACGACCCCTTCCAATACTATCAAATTAGTGACTCAATTCTTTTTGCACCAACAATCTCTTATATCCCTTATATAGTGGCATCCTCTTGTTCAGTCCAACATGATGAACCACTAATACATCCAATTATTGACTTTGTATATGTTAATTATCACCATTCTTTCACTACATGTCCTAGTGATAATTGGGGCTCCTTGGATTTCACCCCATCTTACACTATTGGATATAAGGTTAGCATAGCTTAAGTTGATCTCTAGATGGAACATGGACCCAAATTATTATAGAAAAAATATTTCATCATACTCTATAAATTTTTATATTGTTTCTCTAACATATGAATATATAACTCATTTCAATAGGAAAGTGATGTGGGTTCTCCTATTTTTAAATTTCGAAAAGCATTAGGTCACCCCTAGATTTAAAATTCTTTTTAAACATAAATATAATGAAAATAATCTTGGGTGCATGGAGAAATGAACTAAGGTCCCTATGGAAGCTACATGACACTAAAATCTTCAACATAAATCTTTTCTTTCTCCATCAACTGATGTCTTGATGACTTATTTTTTATGAATCTCATGCTTCTCCCCCCAAAACAAGGGTTAATTCCTACTTCATCTAATTTTTCTAAACCCATTCAAAACATTTAATTTTCTTCTATTCCATCCAAAAAAGAAGACAACTCCTATACATTGATTTCTCATCTCCTTGGCATATTCTGCCTATGCTCCTAAAATCCCTATCAATTATTCTCCATCCTACCACACACAAGAAACTTCCTCAATAAGATCAATTAGTACTTACAACCTATGCATATCCTCAAGTGATAGGCCACTCCAACTAGTGTTGAGCATTGCAAGATAAATTCCTAAAATCTAGTTGATACACATGAAATCCTTGTTTCTTCTAATGTTACACCCTTCTCTTCTTCACATGATTTAGGAGATTGAGAATCACCTATTTCTATTTCATTATATTGTATTAATATTCTTCTTCTTCGTTTTGATACCCCCTCTATTGCAACATTAAGATTATATCTCTCGTCGTGCATTAAAACTACCTCCATCACTTTCATCATCAAATACATGATGTAGACACATAAATTTGTCCACTAGATTAAATAAATATTTAATATTTATTTGACACAATAATAATCCTCTATTAATTAAATCCACATTTAATTAATTCATTCAACCCCCATTCAACTATTTTAATTAAATAAATTACATAAATTTATCTAAATTAAAACCCCTATCTATAACCTAGTTTTTAAATAAATCTAATTTATTTAATTTTCCTCATTCCTCTCATTTAAATAAATCAACATTTATTTAAAAACACAAATCAAATTGCCCTTTTAAATAAATCAATATTTATTTAAAAACCCATCCCACTTGCATTCTCCTACAAATGCATGTTGCATAATTTTAGTTGAAATAAATGAATTTTATTTTAATTAAAATCCTATTTTCCCTCACCCACCAAACCCACTTGCATCCTAAATCCCTTTCTAGATTCTTCTAAACCATTCCTAATTAGCCTAATCACCCTCCCTAATTATGTTGGCATTTTGATGATGTTTTGATTGTCATTGATGGACACACACTTTCTTGTTGTATGAGTTATGCTCAACCGGTAATTGTTCCAACTGGTATTATGTATTATAGTCTTTAGACTATCGGTGTTTTGCAGAAGATGTTTACCAATCACAAATTGACCGAAGACCTCAAGCGGTTCGAGGATCTCAGCGGTACAAAGGAACAAAGCGGTAGTTAACATTTTCTCGTCTTCATTTTTGACAACCGGTAATCGGTATATTGTATGAACCAGTATTACTCTGTGATGAGTTACCAACCAGTATTTTTGTGATGAGTTATCATCCACCGACACTTTGGCGGTGATTTTGTGTCATGTTACCAAATGTGTCTAGATGTACTGAACCTAGGAACTTGTAGTTTAATCCTATTGGACCGACATGAAATCGGTTTCCTTTATAAGGACATCATGTCTAGGGTTTGCATAGATGAGAGATGTATGATGTATGAGAAGGTTATGTGCGATCTTTGCAAAGAAGATTAGGTCTGTGTGAAGAGTTAGAGTGTGGAGATATTGAAGACTGAAGTAATGTTGAAGTGCATTAACAATGAGCTATCAAGGATCTAACCAAGCATATTGTGCTAGTATTTAGATCACTCACTTGTTGATTACTCACATCTTCGAAAAGTCTGAAACCCTTAACTAGGTAGGCCCAGCAAAGCCTTTGTAAATCCTCTAACAATATGGTTCACAACTGTAGATCTGAAATCCTTTAGCAAGGTAGTCTTTAATGAGACATATCTCCTAACAAATACCTAGATTCCTAACAGGATCTACTCTGGTGAAGAACATTGTATGACCTTAACCAGTCTGGTTTCTATTTTGTAGATAGTTACTTGTAAGTTTCTACTCACCGTGGTTTTTCCCATTTGGGTTTCCACATCAAAATATCTTGTGTTATGGTGATTGTGCTATTGTGGGTGAATTCTTTATTTGCTATTTGGTTTGTATTTATCTTAACCGGTTTATTAGTGAATTTGTTATAACGGTTATCTGCGAAATTGTTTAAGAGTTTAAGTTCAGTAATTATTGGTATACTAATTCACCCCCCCTCTTAGTATTCATCAAATTATTGTCACATTAATAAGCAAAGAGAAGTCACTTCTCAAAGCCTCCAAAGTCTTTGAAAAGCATTAAAGGCTTTTATTCTCCATCAAGTTAACCCCTAAAGTCTTCCAAACCATTAATGGTTCTTACATAACCATTAATGGTTAAACTCAACTCACCCAAATGGTTAGAGGATTTGTCTCTAACTCAACCCTCATTTAACTCATGGGTCTCTTCAAGCATTCATTGCTTTGACCATGGTTATCACCACTAACTCTTGCACAAGAGTTTGTCCATTGGATAAAGACATTATTCATTGGATAAAAGCTTTATTCACTAACTCAAGCCTAATCAAACCCTCCCAAGGTAACCTTCATGTCATCTCAAGCATTTAATGCTTCTTCCCTCTCCTCTCAAGCCATCTCATGTTGACATTTGTCATCCTGGGATTGGGTTGAAAGCTCTCACATGGATCACAAACCCATCAATCATGGCCCTTGTTGAGATTACTCAATCTCAACGATCCATTTCTCCATTTTTCCTATAAATAGAGCACATTCCTTCATCAAAAGGATCCAAAAATCTTTATGCATCAAACTTAAAGTTATTTTGAGAGAACATTTATGAGCATTTGCTTTTTTATTTTGCTAAAATTAACATAGACTAATTAGGTGATTTCTCATAATAGCTTATTTACACTTGCATAGGCATTTGTTCTTAGTTTCATAATCTTGAATCTTCATAAGACATCCATGAATATTGCAAAAATATGAGAGCTACACTCATGTAGAATTTGGAGAGGAGAGGAACAAGGGAGGAGTAACTATGAGCATTGTGAGGAGCATCTTGGGGAGTTTCCTTTCCCTTTTCCATTTTTGTATGCTTCTTATTGTTTGTTTTATATCTCTCTTGATATGCATGTTTAGGATCATAGGTTCATTTGTATTTTGTTTTTGTCACTAACATATTAACGTTTGAACTTGTGTCTTATGCTTCATTTTTTAGCATGCATCATTTGGTGAACCCGACGTGAATCGAACACGCAACCTTCTGATCTGGAGTCAGACTTTTTTGTGATTGTCCTATGATTTCCACACATAGGTTGTGCTTTAGAGCTTTTGTCTTGCATTTTGGCACTATCGACAGAAGAGTTTTAGCGCTTTCGTCCGCGTTTTAGCATTTTTGCCATAGTTTTAGCACTTTTTCTATAGTTATAGCACTTTTGTTTATTAATTAGCGTCATTGTAGTAATTTAGCGCTTTTGCACTCTCTCTCTGTCAATCTTTAAATTTTGTCAAAACTGTTAAATTTGCACTTTTGTTCATATTTTAGCGCTTGTGTGAGTTGTTTTTGTGCTTGTGCAAATACTTCGGCGCTGTTGTCCGAAGTAGCACTTTTGTAACAGAGAGTTTGAAAAAAAAAATGTAACCGAAAAATTAAAAACTTAGGCTTGTAGAAGCCCACCAAAAAGATTTTTATTTCACTAATTTTTCTTTTTTGCAGGTTACTAACAAATTTCTTGCAGGATTCGAGGAGTTAGAATTAGGAAATTTAAATTCTTTCTAGCTATTTTTTAAAAGTTGGATAAAAAGAATTCACTTTCCTTCGTTTTAAAAAGAATCTCATCTTTCATTTTGGACTAAAATAAACAAACATTTCAATTTGGGCTTCAAAAGAATCTTATTATAAGGCAAAAAGAACAACAAATCAAACAAATTTGTTTTCTTGCAAGTTAGGGACAAACATTTCAATTTGGGCTTAAAACAAACAAACAATCTTTCATTCCTTGCAAGGATAAAATTCACAATCAATCTTTTATTTGTGAGTTAAAAAGAACAATCAAAACTTGTCCATTTTTTTGTTTACAAAGCGATTTTACTTTAAGCAAACGTGCTTTCAATTTTGTTGAAAAGGATTTTCACTTTCCTATTTAGAAAACAAATTGCTTTGTGGACATTAAAAACAACATCATGTCTATTGGAGCAACATCTCCAAATAGCAAATAGATCACATTGCGATAAAAGTGCTAAAAAGAACAAGTGTTTTTCATGATTGGCACGCTTGTGCAAAACTATAGAGAGGTCCCATTTCTAACACACATTATCCTTTGCCTTGGCTCTCGTGTTCCTAGGCGCAAGAGAAAAGTGTTAGTAACGCTCTAAATTTTTTATTTTTAAGAGAGGCCTACCAAGAGACACATCACTCTTGGGAACGATCTTGCACGGTAAATCCTTTGAGCAGCTATAGAAATCAAGTGAGAGCGAAAGTTGTAGCCTTGGGTGTAGTTGTTCCTACAATGTAACTTGCCGAAAGGACATATTGACCCCACCACAAGTTACAAGGCTCTTAAGTGAGTCACTGCAGAATGAACTTATGTCCAAAGACATCGAACATTACTAGACACCTCTTATTTTAGAAGCCCACCCGTTCTATTGATTGAGGATATTTGTGAAAAGTTCAGTGCAAGAGCATAGATGGTTTTGCTCCCAAGATACTCACCATACATATTTCCTTGAGTAGAAACAGGGGTTTTTGAAAGGCTACTTGTAGCTTGATGAAAGTGGTGACTCCCCCATCATAGGGATCATCTATATTGTATGCTTTCACAAGAATTATTATATCACATCCTTACCTGCCACTATGGGATTCATAAGGTATGTAGTACCAAAGTCGAAGAAATATCAAGATGTAGGCTGAAAAATATCGCAATTGGCCATGACCTTAGGGATAAAAAGTGTTTGAGTTGTCTTCATCTTGTTTCAAACCAGTAACAATTTGGGCCGACTTCAGGCTTTGGGAACATAAAATATATTTGTAAAAAGGTCAAAAGTTCATGATTGGGTTGATTTAGACCCACACCTATTGTGCCTTTTATTGAAAAAGGGGAAGGTAATTGTGCTTGTGTGCTTGTTGTGTTTTCTTATCAAATAAATTCAAAACAATTGAAACCAAGTATCCATCCAACGAATCTACATCAAACATTGATAAACAAAACAACATCAACAAGTGAAACAAAGTATCATTTTTTTATTACCATCACTCATATCTTGAGAAAAAGGAGTTTTCATCAAAAGATCAAATTAAAGAAGAGACAACTTGGTTCAAAAGATCTTATCAAAAGAAGGAATTTTTTCTATATCAATAGACAACTATTTCTCTCACATAGGGTATTCTTACGTCATATGCACTTGTACCTGCAAGGCTAATCCAACAAATTTGACAAAGAGCATTCGAGCAATAGAGATTTTACTCAGTATAGAGCTTTTGATTATCACAAAAACAAAGGGGGCAAGATCAATCATGCTTTCTTTCCTCAAATCCGTATCACATACAACGAAGCTCAAGGGGAACCACCAACCCCTATAAGAGAGGAAGAGGTAGAAACCCCCTTCATAACAGAAGAATTTTATTGAGACATATATACTATCCACTTTCACATTCAAAAATCACAAATTCATTTAAACTCTCAAACACAAAGAGGTCTTGTCCTTAGTACTTTCAAATATTGCTTAAATCAAACCAACAAACCACTTTTAGGGTGTCTCTACATCTAGGATCAATCATCCTAAGAGGCATTTCTACACAATTTAAAACTAGTCTATGAGTGCATCCTCTCATTTCTAGGTAGCTTGGTTTGTAACACGTCTCAAACCTTGCTATGCCTCATCACATCAAAATTATTGAAAAACACAAGAGCAATTCACAAAGAACTCTGTTGACATCCAACCTTCAGTGTTAGAGATCTATCTTCCAACAAACATTTCACAAAACTTGTCTTCCATCAAACACTTTATCACCACCTCATAATCACTTTCACAAGCATAAAAAATATGGCTCAAACAATATCAATGAGAAACCGACAACCAAAAATTGAAGAGGAGGAAGAAAACCTCAATGATTTTCATGAGGCCATTGGAAGGCACTAATGATGAAGATCCCAGCACTCCAATTCCAAAAGATATAGAAAGAGCACAACATAATCCCAAATTCAATAGACTCTTTGATAAAATTCTTAGAAACAATGTAGATGCTCATTTCTTAAGACTTGCTCAAGAGGGTTCCAAACTACCCTCCAACTTTGATACAACACAAATACGACAAACATCCAAGCAACATAGTCGTCACGATGGTGGAGGAGGTAGAGACTACTTCCGCTATGACCCTAATCATCAAGGGAATCCTTCACCTCACCCTCCCTATCCAAGTCATCATTATCAATCACATACCCTACATTGTGTCCCATCAACCCAATCAAGCCACGTTCATCACCGTCCATCTCTAACAGGAGGGGCTACATTTCCCATCCTAAGTCACCCTATAAGGAAAGCAAGTTACTATGTCTACATAGGTAAATCGACTCACGCACACCTAGACTATCAACAGATACTTTTTGATCAAGTATCTTCGGGTCTCAACAGGTAATCAATTATGGCAAACCTAAACTACAATAGGAATTTATCACAATGACCTAGTCTCAATCCGACTACTATGATTCACAACAATCTACAACACAAACACTATCAATTGATCAACCAATCAAACACAATCAAAAAAGACAATTACATCAATTGTCTAAGTCTCAACGAGTATTTTGCTTTAGATACCTTGACTTCATCAGGCAATTACATCAATTGTCTAAGTCACAATGTGTCACTTTGATTCACTTACTTGGACTTTATCCTATCCAAGCGAACAACTGACATCAACTATCATGCTTTGACTCAACCAAGGCAATTCAACTGATTGCACCAGATTGTCCAACCAATTTTGATCAATTGTATAGTATCAATCAAAAGCACAAACACCACATTTGCACCGTATCTCCCCCATGACCTAAGGGTACTCACTGGCTTGTCGTTTCTCCGTATTCACTCTGTTTTCTCCCATTCTTTCACCATTATTTCTAATTTCTTCTATTCTACCTCCCTCCAACTTCTTTCTCTTTTTCGAGAGATCACTCGATTTTTTGAAATTTTTTGGCCCATCTCTCGAGGGGGTATACCACCCACTAAATTAACATTTATGGGGCATATTTTTCAGACCTATCTTTCTTTCTTTGAAACGACACGATAAACCGCACTGTCTAAAAGAGGGGCAAATGTAGACACATAAATTTGTCCACTAGATTAAATAAATATTTAATATTTATTTGATACACTAATATTCCTCTATTAATTAAATCCACATTTAATTAATTAATTCAACCCCCATTCTTCTATTTTAATTAAATAAATTACATAAATTTATTTAAATTGAAACCCCTATCTATAACCTAGTTTTTAAATAAATCTAATTTATTTAATTTCCCTCATTCCTCTCGTTTAAATAAATCAACATTTATTTAAAAACACAAATCAAATTCCCCTTTTAAATAAATATTTATTTAAAAACCCATCCCACTTGCATTCTCCTACAAATGCAAGTTACATAATTTTAGTTGAAATAAATGAATTTTATTTTAATTAAAATCTTATTTTCTCTCACCCACCAAACCCACTTGCATCCTAAATCCCCTTCTAGATTCTTATAAACCATTCCTAATTAGCCTAATCACCCTCCCTAATTATTGTCACATTCCTAAGCAAAGAGAAGTCACTTCTCAAAGCCTCCAAAGTCTTTGAAAAGCATTAAAGGATTTTATTCTCCAACAAGTTAACCCCTAAAGTCTTCCAAACCATTAATGGTTCTTACATAACCATTAATGATTAAACCCAACTCACCCACATGGTTAGAGGCTTTCCCTTTAACTCAACCCTCATTTAACTCATGGGTCTCTTCAAGAATTCATTGCTTTGACCATGGTTATCCCCACTATCTCTTGCACAAGAGTTTGTCCATTGGATAAAGACATTATTCATTGGATAAAGACATTATTCATTGGATAAAAGCTTTATTCACTAACTCAAGCCTAGCCAAACCCTCCCAAGGTAACCTTCATGTCATCTCAAGCATTTAATACTTCTTCCCTCTCCTCTCAAGCCATCTCATGTTAACATTTGTCATTCTGAGATTGGGTTGAAAGCCCTCACATGGATCACAAACCCATCAATCCTAGTCCTTGTTGAGATTACTCAATATCAACCATCCATTTCTTCATTTTTCCTATAAATAGAGCCCATTCCTTCTTCAAAAGGATCTAGAAATATTTATGCATTAAACTTATAGTTATTTTGAGAGAACATTTAGGAGCATTTGCTTTGTTATTTTGCTAAAATTATCATAGACTAATTAGGTGTTTTCTCATAATAGCTTATTTACACTTGCATAGGCATTTGTTCTTAGTTTCATAATCTTGAATCTTCATAAGACATCCATGAATAGTGCAAAAAACTAAGAGCTACACTCATGTGGAACATGGAGAGGAGAGGAACAAGGGAGGAGTAACTATGATCATTGTGAGGAGCATCTTGGGGAGTTTCCTTTCCCTTTTCCATTTTTGTATGCTTCTTATTGTTTGTTTTATATCTCTCTTGATACGCATGTTTAGGATCATGGATTCATTTTATTTCATTTTTGTCACTAACATATTAACATTTGAACTTGTGTCTTATGCTTCCTTTTTTAGCGTGCATCACATGATATTGAGATTACCTATATTATGGTATTATGATTGTATCTATCCTAATATGAGAATTGCATCCATCTTGTTAAATTATTCTTTTTCGTATACCTTAGTCTTTGGGTTGTTACCTTTTATGTGGCACTTGTTTTCTTTATTATTGTGTTTATTTATAGCGGCAACAAAACTTCTAGTGCCTCCCATTCTCTTTGATAAAAACACAACCCTCTTTGTTGTCATTCCCAAGGACCTCTTTCCTCTTTATCAACTTCACCACTAAAATATTCATAATTAATCCATTCCAATATTTTATGGGGGCATAATATTCTACTAGCACACGTTCAAATACACATAGTCAACATTAGTAGACTATATTTCCAAATATATAAAAAATTCTTGGATATGGATACCCTTATCAATATTACATAAAAAAAAAAAAAAGTACACTACCACATTCAATCCCTAATATTGGTTTTACATATAATCCACCCAACAATAGATGCACTAATACATGTGACTCATCTCAACTACTTTTTTATATGGATATCCTAGTAACATAGCACCCTAGTTGAAGTGATCCTAAATTTTATCAAACATCTAAATCGTGTGGCAACAAAGTACACTAGTACAAGTGATTTGTTGGTTGTCATCATTCCTATTGAAAAAGTAAACCTGAACATTCAATCATGCATGTTCCTTTGTATCAATCATGTTCCCTCTCTTTGTGCATTAGATTTTTTTTCTAAATCAAATATTCCTCTCATTACATTCATCTCACCATAAAATATTTCCTCCCTAGTATTTTCATTGTAATCATGTATGTTTATGATGTTCTAATGTACTTGTTTTATAGATTTTATGTTTTCTAAAATCATTATGCTATAATAATTTTTTATGTTGAAATCTTTGTCTATCTAATGTCTTGTTTTGCAATTCTTTGCTAGGGGTGTGAACCTTCTTATTGAGATTGTTGTGTATCCTTTTTAGTATACTTTTTATGATGTAATTTATTATATTTTCCCTTTAGTGCTTCAATGAAACCCTATCAATTAATGACGCCAACTTGTTAAAGTGAAATAAAAATGTAAGATTGATCAAAATTTTCATACCTTGCAATTTTGACACTACAAATTATCCTTTGCTTACTATCCACTCTTGTACCATGTTCTAAAATTATTTTAAACCAAACTTAACCTTTTACCTTCTCTTAGTGTCAATATTATTTGTGTTTAGCCTTATTTCATGTATTATCATGTGTGCATTGTGTGTTTATGTTATATTCAATCATCTTATGAATTATCCAAGCATGTTGTACTTGGCATTAGCATAACATGCAAACATTAATGTTGCTCATCATCGTCCTCTGATTGTATAATCATACAACATCCATTTTACTTGTCAATGACTTTTCGACTTCAAAATATTCCTTTGTAACTATTGTTCATCTAGTACAAGTTTGAGAAATACTTTGTAACTGTTGGTTCCCAAATCAATAGATCTCCCCAAACCCTAAAGATTTAGCCACTTTCTTATCAACAGGTTCAATGTAGGATTTGGCCAATGAACAGGATTCAGTCCCAAGACTGAAATCTCCTGCACTTTTTTCTCTACAATACCAAGGCAGGTGTACCTAAGTAATGCCTAAATAACCTACAACCTTCAACACTCATGGCATTATAGATTAAAGCAGCTATCCCAATATGAATATGCCAAGGAAAGTTTATGAACTTTAGATTTGGCTACAATCCTAGCTTTTCAACTTTCACTCAGCACTTGGGAATAATTTTTACACCAATCCTACTCCTACAAATAGAAAATAAATTAATTTTTATGAAAATATTTGATTTAGAAAACTAGGTGCAATCCCCATAACCAGTGCCTTTATCAAGGTAGCAAAGTCAACTTTCAGCATGCAACGTTAAACACAAATAGACTAACATGTAACCAATGAATTCACAATATCAATGCATTACATTAATATCCTCATTTTTTGTTTCATTATAGCTATTCTTGAAAATCCTACATGCACATGACTATTTATTTGTCCTATTAAATAAATTCAATCTCTTCCTTGAAGAGAAGGAAAAATAAGACAAACAACAGGACTTGATGAGACAAAACAAAGGATTCTTTATCATTCATTTCATAAAAAGGTGATTTTACATAAAGGAGACAGGCGCAATAAAACATGTAAACCTACTTGCATTCTGGTTACAAAACTATTTGAAACAACAAAATGACTACAAGCTTAAAAATAAAACTCTACCTTGCCTCCAACTGTGGACTATACATGGAAGCCTTGCTTCTAGAATATTTTCAAAATTACATCAGAATCCCTTTTGAATGAGGAGAAGAGAAGACTAAATACACAAAGAAGAAAAACTCTAAACAAACCCTAAAAGATTCCAAAAGATGACACATGTCTTCTTTGTTGACTTTCAAATTTTAAAATCTACATTTTTCTCCTCCAAATTTGCCTTCTATCTTAGTCTGAAATTTCCTCTTTTGGTCCTAACCTTCAGCATGCATTGGTTGTTGAATTCATTTACTGTAGACATGTAGGCTAGTGTGATGGCGGGAGATAGTCGTTACAATTCATATCTGAGCGTTGGGGCCCCAACAACAAAATCTCGATCAGTCGACAATGAATGAAAATTTGGCATGTAGAAACTTCATTATTTTTTATTCACTATCGCCTCTTCAAGATTTCTTAGTAGTGCAAAGTTAACTTGGTAGTGACTTCTTCACTCAATCGCGTGATTGTGTGAAAATCACTCATTCGTCATTGCCTTCTTCAAAAGTGCCTTCTTCCACTCAACATAGAAGACAAGAGCATAGGATTGTTGAGTTGTTGAGATTGTTGTAGTTTGTTGGATTTGGTTATTGGACTTGGATATGTTGTTGTCATTGATGTCAACATATTCCTATGAGTTTTTCCAGTGAGCTTGTGAATATTTTCTGATCTGGTTTGTTGTTCTTTGGTTACTGGTTCCTAGTGTTCCTATTGGTGTTCCGGTTGATATTCCCTCAAGTATATTCCAGAATGATCAGATCTTGTGTTGAGACTTTGGGATGTTGTTTTCAATGATCTTGTGTATTTTGAATTTTAGATGGTTCATGATTTGGCGACCCGCAAGTTATCTTTCTTCGTGACAGTTGTTGTTTGGTTGTGTTGTTGAGCTTTGAGATGTTGACCGATGAAGATTTGATTTGAGGTGTTGGTGCAATTATTTCGGATGATTCTAACATGTTTGATGGTGTCTCCTAATTGTGTCCTATTTATTTTGGTGATCCGCATTGGTTGTTGTGCAAGTTTTGGTGATTTCTATCAACCGGTGATGATTTGTGTTATGCGGTATTTCTGGTGGTGTAACGTGTTGCGGTAGATCTTAGCGCAATTTATGGTGGATGTGATTGTTTGGGAATTTGAATTAGGTCAATGCTATGTAATATAAATCATAATATTGGTCTGTTGGTCGATCTTTGTATCATGTAATGTAATTTTTGTATTGATGAGTTGAGGGTTTAGGGTTTAGTCGACCTTGCTATCAAGGTTGATGATTTGTATATATAGGTGATATACTTATGTAATTTAGTTGTTGATGTGATGTTTGCATTATCAAAGAGATTTGTGTGTGCGAACAAGAGATATATCATTCAATGAAGTGTTGTGGTGAGATCAGTGTTGCAGAGTAGACAACTATGCTTAACCGGAACTGTTATCAGGCATATGTAGATGCTACTATTGCAGTTCATTTCTTCTAGATTGTAGTCTGATTCATATTGTAAGTCAATGAGACTTCCCTGAGGTTTGGAGCCTTCCGAGCATATATCTTTTGGGTAGTGAGCCTAGGCACTGTGCCTGAATGCATGTGCATTCCCCATTGTGATATTTTCACATAGTATTGCAGAGTATCATCTTATTATGGGTAGGTTCCCATCATGGTTTTTCCCTTGACCGGGTTTTCCATGTCAAAAATCTTGGTGTTGTGTGTTGTGTTGTTCGTTTGCTTATCTTTCAGTTCCTGCAATTTATCAGTTTATGCTTTGTCTCAGTCTTCCCTCTTGGTTGTTGGTAACGACCCACACTCTTATTATGTGGCTCAATCATCCATGTGTCCATGCCCTTATTGGTTCAAGTGTTTGTCGTCATTCCTTCTGGGCCCTACGTGTCGATCATGGGGCAACTTCCATTGGAGAATTGGGCTATCACGCTCTTTAAGAACAATGGAACAATAGAATGTGTGTGCAAAAGATCCTTAAAAGTGCAATCGACCGATATGAGACTTGTGAGGGACCCACTAACACAGCATTATCGGGGATCAAAGATCGGGTGGAACAAAGCTTGATGACAATGAGTTACACTTCCATCAAGTGGCGATAAGCCCATAAAGCAAGGGTAGGGCCCCTTTTGACGTAAGTGAGACTTGACGTCTAAAGTAAGGTTGATCGGTCGATCAGGCATTTTTGGAACTAAAGCATATGAAGTGTGACCCAAAATGAAAAGGGACTTCGAGACCAAAGGGGAGACTCTAACTTAGCAAAAATGGCATGTAAAAAAGACCAAAGTTTAGGGTTTATGGGCTTTAAACCAAAAACTTTGTAGCATAAATAAACCTTAAACCCATGGCGGACAAAAATTTCAAAAAGCATCCCAACATGTGGGGTGGTGGGGGTTTGAACTTACCCTTTCCCCGCTAACCCACAGCTCCATTCCCGTGTCTTAGAACCTGGCACGGCATAGAGGAATAAACCAACCCCCTTTCGTTCCTGCTATCTCATGTATTGTCCTCCCTACCTTTGAATATCATGCGGGGTGCAAACATATAAGCTCTCAAATTGAGCTACTCGGGGTAATCCTGCAAGGTACTTTCTGAGTGTCATAAGCAAAATTTTCAACTTGGACGCTCAAAATTTGACAAAATTTTTGAGGTCCCAACAGTAACCATTGTTCGTCTAGTACAAATTTGAACAATACTTTATAACCATTTTCGTCTAGTACAAACTTGAACAATATTTGTAACAATTGTTCATCTAATACAAACTTGAGTTCTTCAAAATAACTAATAATTCTCCTTTACTCTTATGATATTTTACAACACTCTATAACACCTTGTGTCATCAACATCAGTAGATTTCCACAATCCATTCGATTAATGGTGTATGCTTCTGGGTTCGATTGTGTGAGAAATTTTGCATCAATGTTTCAGATCATCATCAGGATACATCAGTAGATTTCCACAATCCATTCGATTAATGGTGTATGCTTCTGGATTCGATTGTGTGAGAATTTTTGCATCAATGTTTCAGATCATCATCAGGATGATATAGAGCATAAAAATGTGATCCGAAACATTGATACAAAAATTCTCACACAATCGAATCCAGAAACATACACCATTAACCTTATGACATTTCAAAATTTATTGCATCACCCTGTGAGTTATCACCTTCTATATCCATCCATATACTAAAATGTATATGAGAATTTCATGCAGAGAAACAAGTTACCAGTCCCGATATTTTCTTTTTAAATCATGGTTTTTTCCCTTCCTAAATTTTATTCCATATCAAATCTCCACAACTTTTACCGCTGTAAAAAATGAATAAAATCTACATATCTGATTTGATTTGATTCTAAAAATCTTAGAACTGTACAAATTATAATACCAAATGGGGAACCCCAATCGCTGCTTGGAAAAGGAATGAAATTAGGTCTAAAGAAGATAGAAACGGAACACCTATCGCTACAAGATAAGGGCAAAATCCAACAAACCTTTAAGCTGTAGCTGTTACCTTTTTTTCGATGCTAATGATTTTTTTAAATATCTGTTGAGTCACTCTCTACCAAGGTATAACTATCTGAACAGAACACGTGGCATATTTATCAACAGACGTGGCATGAAGCTGCTAGGGCATGTTTTCCAGTGCAATAAATATAATGTACCAAGTTGACTCATAAAGCTTCTAATTTGAATGTGAGTTTGGATCTATAATTCACATGGGTCTTGAAGGATTATAGGTATGAACTTTAGGATTAAATGATACTTTTCAGACAAGGAATGGTTATTTGGAAACATGGTTAAATTGACAATTGCATTTTTGGTGTGCAATGGGTATGTCAAAGAGATTTGGAAGGTTAATTAGAAAAAAATTTCGTCTATTTTTACATATATATGTGTATAGTACATGAGGTCAATTAGTGGGTCCTATAGCAAATGATATTGTTTGTGCAAAACAGGTATCAATGGAGAAGTGATAGCTTCAAATCAACGATGCATTCACTTATAGAGATCCAAACACGAATAGAAATACAAAGGAATCTAGAGACATAGAGGTATAGAGAAAGAAAGAGATAGATAGATAGATAGGGAGATAAAGATATATAGAGGGAGTGACAAATAGAGAGATATAGATGGTGAGATAGAGGGAGAGAGAAATGTAGAGTAGGGGGCGAAGAGTGGAGATAGCTCAAGATATAGAGGAAGAGGGAGAGAGGGAGAGATAAAGATACAAGGAGACATAAAGAGATATAGATAATGGAATAAATAGGTAGAGAAATATATGAATAGAGAGATAGAGAGATAGAGAGAGGAGTGAAAGAGAGATAGAGGGAAATAGAAATAAAGATATATTGTAGGCGAGATGGTGTGAATCAGAGAGAGGGAGGGAGTGATATAGATATAGAGTGAGATATAGAAAGATAGAGATAGATGGGGAGAGAGATAGAAAAGGAAATAGAGCTAGAGATATGGATATAAAGACATAAAAGAGTGAGAGGTAGATAGAGAGATAGATATATAGAGCATTATAGATGGAGAGAGAGAGGGGGGGAGGGGGGGCATGAGTGATAGAGAAAGGAGTTGACATACACAAGTAATAAAGAGATAGGCATACATAGAAGGGGAGAGAAATAGAGAGGAGGAAAGATAGAGAGATAGAGATAGAAATATAGGGAGATAGAGAGAGAATTAGAGTGGGAGATGGAGCAAAATAGAGATAAACATATAGAGTAGGAAAGATGGAGGGAGACATGGAGTGAATGTGATAGAGAGTGAAGGAGTGATATAGATAGAGGGAGATATAGAGAGATGAAGAGGGACATGGAGATGTAAAGAGAGGTAGATAGAGCTAGATAGATATGGATAGAAATAGATAGAGGGGGGTGAGAGGGAGATAGAGAGAGAGATAGAGATACAATGTAGGATAGATTTTATTTGGAAGATGATCGAGCAATGGGGCCCATTGCCTTTCAAGAAGGGAGTAATGATCAGAAATAAGTGAGAGTATTAAATATTTTAATCTTTAATTAATTTTTGTCCTCATATAAATGTAATAACCTTTCAATACCGGATTGTCTTTTCGACTTCCCGATGAGGACATAAATGTGGTGACTGTTCAGCTTCTTTGAAAGCTTATAAATAAGCCCAATTCAAATCCAATTGCAAGGAGTTGGAGAGTTATGGAGTTATAGAGTTATAGGCATACGCTCCTTCACAAGATTGCCTAAATTGTACAGGCTCAGGCATACAACTCCCTTTTACAGAGTTTGCCCAAATTGAATACATTCCAGGCATACAACTCTCTTTTACAGAGTTTGCCCAAATGGGATAAATTCAAGGGCACACAACTCTCTTTCACAGAGTTTGCCAAAAATTGTATGGTTCTTACATATTTTCAATGAAATAAAATTTTATATGATTTGTTATGTGTTTACAATACCACAAATTATACTTTGGGTATTGTCCTATGAATTGACAAAATAATTCAGATCAATAGATGGAATTAATAAGAGAGAGAGGTAGAAGTAATGAGGTAAATAGACAAGGGGAGTTGGAGATAGGGATATAGAGATAGAGGAGGCATGAGTGAGAGAGAAGGAAGGTGATGAACAAGTAATAAAGAGAGAGGCATAAAAAGAGGGAGATAGATAAAAGGGGGAAGTAAGAGAGATAATGATAAAAATACAAATAGGGAGGGAGAAAAAGGGAGTGTGTGTGTATATGAGAGAGAGATATAAATAGATAGAGAGGGAGAGGGAGAGAGAAAAATGAAGATATGAGAGAGACTATAGAGATATAGAAATAAGGGATAGCGAGAAAGTTTTAATATAATATTATATAATATAATTATATTTAGTATATATTATATTTATATTTATTATATATCTTTTGTTTTATAAATTATTAAATGTAATTTTAAATCAACTAAAACTATATATTTAGTTAATATCAAATTTATATTCTAATTGTGTGTTTTAAATTATATATTACATATATATTTATGTAATTTAAATGTAAAATTATAAATTGAATTTGTAGTACGACATAATGAAAGCATTGAATTGAGAAATAAAATTTCAGCTAATATCGATGAAAAATAAAATTGATTAAATATATTCAAATAAACTATAACTTAAATCATAATTTAATTAATAATATATAATTGTAATTGTACTTTAATATTCATAATTATAATTATAATAATAACTTAAATCTTAAAACTAATTCTTAATTATAATTATTTAAAATTATAAATAGATTTTCATTATTTTCACTATTTATCTTAATCTTTATCTTAATTTATTACCTTTAATTTTAATTTTCATTAATTTTGTTTCTAAATAAAATTAATTTTTTACACATAAGAAAAATAAATGAAATAAAAGAAAACCTAAGCACTTACATAAAACATAAAACAAGAACTTTAAAAAGAAATAATACACTTCATTTTTATGCCATTGGTTTTTACCACATCCACATTTTTTGTTCCTTCACCTATATGTCATGTGAATTTTAAAAGGGAACTATTTGAGAATCCAATTTCTTGTTTGAGAAAAAAATTATTTATAATAAACTAAGGCTAATTTTATTTGTATTTTGATGGTAACTTCCCACCCAACTTCTTCTTGATATTACTGACTGATATGTACTAGTACTATTTTAACTTTTAATGTGTAGGTTTCAATCAAAGGACAAACTTATCTATTTGTTTTTTCTTTGCCTACTAATGTTAGATTACCTAAATGAATAGTGGTTGGGCATTGAGTAATTGACGGATGGTGTTGACGTACAACATACAAGTGGTCAGAAATAAAAATACATTTAACATTAAATGGTGCTCCAACCCATGACAGAAGACAACACAGGCAAGTGTACTATGAAATCTTTATAAGGTGTGAAATTCAAACTAGGGGAGAGGAGCCATTACATAAGCGAGGACCTAAAAGTGTGAAAGTGTGATAGGTCTTAGGTGGCTAGGAGCCCACAGGTGTCCGCCTAACCACCCAGTACCTGTCGATGTGTGTACCACCACATGTTCAACATTTAACAAATAAATAATACCATTAAACAATCACACGAATTAACCATAAAGTGTATATTTTGCATTCAAAATATAAATCTTTATGTTCACACGTAAATATTTAAACCATTCACATTGATTCGAATAAATTTTTTTGACTTATGTCAAATAAGATCATGTGCTCAATAAAGGGACCATGATAAAAACATTAAAGTTTGCATTAAATATTAAAATGATAACATATTAAGCCTAAATAAGCCAACTTGGAGGCAATACAAAATGACATGACGGCAACCCCATGCCATATGAGCACCCATGGACACTGATTTGGCCAATCAAATGTCACATGATGGTCATAATTTATCCATGTTCACGTTAGATCACGGGACCCTTTCTACACCTCTCCGCATCCCCCGTCCCATCTGTCCACGTTCATGTCAGATCACGGGACCCTTTCAACACCTTTCTGCATCCCCCGTCCCATCTATCCAACTCGAACAAAGCTGATATGGTCACTTCAGCACCATTACCGGTCATATCACTTACATCCATCACAACGCTTGTGTAAGGCTACAGATTGAACAACAAAAACAATCAACTCAGACATAAATGGGGAAATATGGAGATTCAAATTCAAATTCAACACAGTAGGTAGAAAAATTAAAGAACTTCGATTTAAATTCAAACTATGTCACATAAATAAGCACTTGAAATCAACACATTTCATTCAGCGAGTGAAAGCAAGAAGCGAAGATAAAGAAGACAAGGAAAGAGCACATTGCAGAGGTGCAAGAAGCCACACAATTCAGGCAAAGAATACATGTTTTGCAAGTATTTTTCTTGTTCACAATCCACAAACCTCTTTTAAATTTATGTATAACAATTCAATATATTGTGTTTTTTTAACAAACTATGACTCACTTACCAAAATGATTACAAAAATGACTTGACATAAGACCAAAAATAATAATTTTTGCATTTCACAGAAGTCTGTCGACTCCAATCTCACCTGCAGCCTCTGCTCGCCGCCTTCATCCTCAACCGCCTCAGCCACACCTGCGACAAGTGCACCAACTTCCTTTTCATGAAGAAATAGCTCAAGAAACCTCTGCCCCTTAGCCGCTTTGGACCTCCTCACTTCCCGGTCCTACCACACTCTCCATCTAATGAATAGGAAGAGTGTCATGACTTCTACTTCCACTACTTCCCCTACTAGATAATCAAACCCAATTCTAGGAACAACCTTGTCGAGTAGAGTCTTGAAACCACCTAACCATTCCTTACCCACTATTCCTTGCAACAACCATGAACACTTTTCAGTGTTTTTCCCAATTTCCAGCCCCCATGCTAAAACCATGTTGACAATGTCAACATTTGTGCGGTACCTGTGTTCTGTTTTTAGGAAACAGTCACCAAGGAACACCTTCAATGTCGTGATAAATTCTTCATCCTAGTACTTAAAAACTTGCTTCAATCTCTTATCAGATATTGTGCTAGCAAATTCTAGTTGTTGCCTTGAGGTGTATAGTGTGAATTTAGCTTCCATGCCTACAAGTACCTGCAAAATCCTTCCCCATTGCTAAAAAATACTAAAATAAACTATATTCTCAATGCACTACTTTACCTGTATAAATAAATGCATTGATTTGTTTTGTTTTTTTTCCTCTTCAATGTTTTATACTAATGTCGGCGAGCCAAATCTCTTCAAAGATTTTGGCTTAATTATGCACACGTTCCATCTAAATAAGCAACCCCCACCTCATATTCCCTACATTAATGAGATTTTGTTGTTTTAGTATGCATCTGCCACCTCACATTCCCTACATTAATGCTCAGTTCACTATCCTAACATATCCACTTGACATTATTTGTCCTAGGGGAGAGGACCTGATGGGATGGTGCTTGGGATAAACTAGCCTAGTCTATGCTCTTGGATCCTTTCCTTGGATCACCTGGTGCTCTCTACACACCCTAGGGTCTCTAGGACTCCCTTTTCTTGAGGAATCCCCTGACCTTACCCAATTCCACCCACCAATGAGTTGCAATGCTTCTCCTAAGGTCTCACCTACTCATGAGACTCAAAACCCCTTACTATGGCTAATAAGGGCTAGACTTGTTCTACCCCTCCCAAGGTCTTAGAAAGGTTAGGATAGGTCTTAAACCAAGTTTTACATCCATCCATGTGCCCCCAAGAGGTTACAACCTTCATCCCTCCTACCGATTTCACTATTTTGTGTTTTGCCTACAAAATAGGGCTACTACAAGGATTAGGACCAATTAGGCCTCCTACCCGGTCCTTTAGGGCTCCCTCTCTCAAACGATGGAAAAAATACCCAAACTCCCAAAATGCACTACCATTCATTTGGCAAGGGCTCAAGGATTTCTCTGGTTTTGGGCCTCCAAGTGGTCCTATAGTGCCTAGGGCAAATTATGGGGTTTTTAAGGGTTTTGTGAGGGTTTTTATGGTCGGCCTGGGTCATAGCGGATGTTTTGTGTTTTATCCACCTTGTCTAGATTGGTAGAGGCTCCTCCTTCACACTAGTGGTGCTTCACACACTCCTCTACACCTCCTCCAAAGGGTGCACTCTCCTCTGACCAACCTTGCTCTCCAAGACCTCTGTAAATTGACCCTTCCTAGTCGGGCATTGTCCAGTCTCACCTAGTAGTGGGTCTTTGTATGGCCTCCTTGAATTTTAAAGGGCCATACTTGCTTTGAACTATGGTACAAGGTCTTTACTCTCGTTCCCCATGGTTTCATGGTGATTCCACAATGGGGAATGGAGTTATGATTCCATTTGCATAAACCAGTCCAAAACTGGACAATGAGAAAACAATTTTCAAAATATTTACAAACACACCTCACTCACATATCAAAACCTATTATAAATGCTCAAAATGATAGTAAAAACACCATACAAGACACTCCACATAGTTTTTCACGCAAATCAATCCATTAACATGCTCGGTTGCTTCATTCAAACTGACTGGTAACCACCAAACAGTCACAGTCAAGCTTTTGTTACTTGGGTTGTACAATGTCTGACATCCAACCCATTAACTTAGGGTTTTGAAATACTTATACTACCCTCTCCTTGATTGGTGTGCCCTTATTAGGGTTGTCCATGCCAAACTAGGAATTTTGGCCTCCTGGTGGAAAAGTTGCTTGACAACTTTTAAAAGTTGTCATGCAACTTTTGAGCAACTTTCCCAATGTTGCTTTTCTTGACTCCTAGACCCACATTGGGCCAACCTAAGGACTCCACCATGATATGAGGGACCCCTAAACACCTCAAATGCACACATACCCCCTATTTCCAAGAAAACCTCAATTTTTGACTCATGGCCCTAAGACCTCAACTAGGACCCTAACTAGGACCAATGAGCACATGGCTCTTTATTTTATATACAATGGCTTCAAAAGAAGCATAACCTCAACAAAATAAAGAAGGAGGAAGAGTTTGGAAGGGTTCTCATGCACCATACTCCCCCTCTACACATAACTAAGAAATAGAGGAAGAGATGAGAGTCGGGTCTATGCCAAGTGTCTTGAACCTACTCTCTTCAACCAAGGTAGCTTCAGACTCAGGCTGACCTGCCCACTTCACCAAGTGTTCCATGTAGACCTGGTGTCTGGTGGACTTCTTTACTCTAGATTCCAAGATCTCCTCTGCTATTGGCCTCTTAACTTGTGGTAAGACATTAACATCTAGGTCCTGCAGCACCTTGGCTTGGTTCTCCTTTTGCCCTGCTATTTCACCCTTGTACATGATCAGGTCAACTACATTAAAGACTAGTGATATATCCAAATCTGAAGGCAGGTCAAACTTGTAAGCATTCTCCCCATACTTTGACAGAAATCTAGAAGGTCCTGCCCTCTTCATTTGCAGTTTAGTAGGCTTACCACTTTGCATCCTAGCTTTGCTCAAATGGACCATCACAAAGTCACCCACCTTGAACTAAACCTCTCTCCTTTTCTCATCCATTTTGGCCTTCATTTTTTGAGTGGATTCAAGGATGGCTTTCTTGACTTTCTCTTGAACTTCCTTGATGGTTTGAGTGAAGTCCTCTGCTTGCCCACTCTTCATCTCCAAAGTACCAAGGTCTCTCAACTCACATACTCCTCTTGGATGTCTGCCATAGACAACCTCAAAAGGACTTCTACCAGTGGTCCTATTCACACTGTCATTATATGCATACTCTCCTTGTGGAATGACTAGGTCCCATGTATGCCCATACTCCTTAGTTAAACACCTCAACAAGTTGCCTAACACCCTATTGATGACTTCAGTCTGACCATCAGTTTGTGGATGGTAAGCTGAGCTAAATGAGAGATTAGTTCCAAGTCTCCTCCATAATGTCTGCCAAAAATGACCCATGAACTTGATGTCCCTGTCTGAAACAATGCTTAAATGGAGTCCATGAATCCTAACAATCTCCTTAAAGAAGAGATGTGCAACATAGCTAGCATCATGCGTAGTTTTACATGGAATAAAATGGCTCATCTTGGAAAATCTATCTACTACCACATAGATGTTGTCCATACCTGTCTTTGTCTTGGGAAGTCCTACTAAAAAGTCCATGCTTATAAATTCCCAAGGTCTATTAGGAACCGACAATGGTTGATAGAGACCAGCTTTGCTTGATCCTCCTTTTGCTCTTTGGCATACATCACATTGTTCTACATATCTTTTCACATCCCTTGGCAACTTTGGCCAATAGTAGTACCTTTGTACTAAATCCAAGGTTTTGTTGACTCCAAAGTGTCCACTTAAACTGCCATTGCGTTTCTCTTGGATGAGGTTCTCCCTCATGGATCCTCTTGGTACACACAACTAGTTACCTTTGAACAAGAGACCATTTTGGAGAGTGTAATCTACATACTCACCATGGAAATGGTTCTCAAACTCTTTACAAACCTTGTAAGTTGATGATAAGTCTTCATCTCCTTCATAGAGGTATTTGAAACCTTCTATACCTATGATCTGCAACTGTAGTTCTTGAACTGTCAACAACTTCCTGCTTAATGCATCTACCACCTTGTTAAGTTGCCCCTTCTTATGCTTGATGGTGAAGGTGAAGGATTGGAGGTATTCCATCCATTTCAAATGCCTATTGCTAAGCTTCTCTTGAGTGTTAATGTAACTCAATGCCTAGTTGTTTGTGAACACCACAAATTCCTTTGGAAGTAGGTAATGCCTCCATTTCTTTAGAGACTGCACTAATGCATACAACTCTAGGTCATAGGCTGAGTACTTCTTCTTTGCTTCATTAAGCTTCTCATTGAAAAATGCCACAGGTCTTCCCTCTTGACTCAATACACCACCTACTTCAATTCCACTTGCATCACACTCCAATGTGAATATCTTATCAAAGGTAGGTAGGAGAAGGATAGGTTTTGTGGCTACTTCTTGCTTCAACAATTGAAATGCTTTGTCAACCTACTCAGTCCATTCAAACTTAGTTTTAAGGCCTCCTTTTATGGTGTCAAGGACTGGTGCACATATGCCACTGAAGTTCCTCACAAACTTCCTATAGAATTGAGCTAATCCATGGAAACTCCTAGCTTCAGTCCCTGTTCTAAGTGCAAGCCAATTCAAGATTGCCTCCACTTTGCTTGGATCCATCTTCAAGGTTCCTTTAGACACCACAAATCCTAAGTAGACCAGCTCTTGCTTCAAGAAGTCACACTTCTCTAGGTTGATGGATAACTTCTCCTCATGCAACCTCTCTAGGACTAACCTCAAATGCTCAAGGTGCTCCTCTTTGGTTATGCTATAGATGAGTATGTCATCTAGGTACACCACCACAAACCTACCTGTGAAGTCTTTTAACACCTTGTTCATCAACCTCATGAAGGTTCTCGAGGCATTGGTGAGTCCAAATGGCATCACAAGCCATTCATAAAATCCTTTTGTGGTCTTGAAAGTTGTCTTCCACTCATCACCCTCCTTGATTCTAATTTGGTGATAACCACTTTTAAGGTCCAATTTGGAGAAATACATAGCACCTCCTAGACAGTCCATCAAATCCTCTATTCTGGGAATAGGAAACCTATACCTTATGGTGATCCTATTGATTGCCCTTGAGTCAGTGCATAGTCTCCACTTTCCTCCTGTCTTTCATGCTAGCACTACCGAGACTGCACATGGGCTGATGCTCTTCTTAATTAGTCCTTGTTCCAATAACTCCTACACTTGCCTTGCTACCTCCTTATTCTGATCAGGTGTGAGCTTATATGCTGCCTTGTTAGGTAGGGATGCTCCGGGAACAAAGTCTATTTGATGACTTATAGACCTTCTAGCTGGGAGTGTTGCAGGTGTTCCGTCACTCACTATGTCCTTATACTCTTGTAACATTTGCTTCACCTCCTTGGGTACTTCTGCATGCAACTTGTCTTCTTCCTCCTTTGGTTTCACAAAGATTGCACACTTCACTATCTCCTCCTCATGTAGCAAGATTAAGAACTCTTTACCAGTAGCCAATAAGACACTAGGTGTTTTTGAAGTTCCCCCTTCATCCTCTATCAAGGACTGAATCTTGAAGGTCTTGCTATCCCTCTTGAATGATATGGAGTTCTCCTCTCCATCATAGATCACCTTCCTATCAAATTGCCAGGGTCTTCCTAGCAGCAGATGACAAGCATCCATAGGCAACACATCACAAAGGATCTTATCCTTATATCCTCCAATAGAAAACTCTACCCAAGTCTGTTCATTGACAAGCACACTTTGTCTTTTATTCAACCAAGTCACCTTGTAAGGGCTAGTGTGGGGTATTCTTGTGAGTTTCAACTTCCTAACTACCTCTTCTAATATGATGTTGTCAGTTGAGCCTGAATCAACTATCACCTTGCAGACTTTACCAAGAACTTTGCATCTCACCCTAAACAATGCTCTCCTATGTTTGGGTTCCTCTTTAACCTGTTGTCTGATCAAAATCCTATTGAACATAAGATTTTCTCCAATCTCTGATTCAATCTAGTCCACATCCGGTATCTTGTTGCTTGAATAGTCTTCATGTGCATAAGCAACCCTCTTTCCACTGTTTGATGAGGTAGGCTTGTCAGGGCATCTATATGTCGGGTGTCCTAATTGTCCACAGTTGTAACACTTCATAGTTGCAAAGTAGGAGTTACCTCTACCGGTACCTCTACCCCTACTTAGACCACCTTGTGCACCTCTTCCTCTAGAATGGCCCCCTCTAAGATTGGTTTCACTACCATGTTCAGTCAACTTGGCTTCTCCTTGGTTCCTCTTCTCATTTGACTTGCTTTGGTAACCACCTCGGTGGTTCATCTGGTCTCTACCTCTGCCTCCACCCCTGTTATTGGAGTCTCCTTTCCTTTTGTTCCTCTCTTCCACCTTGATAGCAAGCTGGTGACATTTTTGAACAGCAGTAGGAGTCCATAGGCTTATCTCCTCTTGAATGTTTCACTTTAGGCCGCTTAGATACCTACCCACCTTAATAGATTCATCTTCTTGGACTTTGGATCTAAGACAAAGTTTTTTAAATTCTTCGATGTAGGAGGTCACATAAAGGTATTTTTGCTTCAAACCCTATCTCTTGCTATGAAGTTGGACTTCATAATCCTCTAGTAAGTAGTTCTCTTTGATCTTGCTCACCATGGCCTTCCAATTGGCAATAGGTAGCTTTCCCATGCTAACTCTCTCTTCTTGTAGGTACTTCCACCATGTCAAAGTTTCTCCCCTTAATCTTGATTTAGCAACCTTAACCTTTTGAGCCTCTGTCACTCCCTCAAACTCAAAGTGGTTTTCCATGCCCTCAATCCATTCCATGATAGTGTCAATGACCATCCTTCCACTGAAATGTGGCAATCCTTCAAAAGCTTTGGTGTTCAAAGCCTTAATAGCCTTCACAAAAGGTTCTTCATTAAACAAGGGATTTGGTTTAGGTATGATATCATCTATGTCTATAGTTTTCTTTCCTTTATCCTTGGTGTCTTCACCCCAAGGTCCTTGTGTCCTCTGATCCACCACTTCTTGCAGTTTATCCCTTATCTCACTCATAGCTTCTTCAAGGAGTCTATTCTTCTCCTTCTGCTCTTCTACTTCCCTAGCCAGCTCTGCATTAGTGACCATTTTTCTCTCCCCTACTTATTCACCAGTATATAGAGACATAAATAGTCCAACAAATCTTTAACTTGCTCTGATACCAATCTGATGGGATGGTGCTTGGGATAGACTAGCCTAGTCTATGCTATTGGATCCTTTCCTTAGATCACCTGGTGTTCTCTACACACCCTAGGGTCTCTAGGACTCCCTTTGCTTGAGGAATCCCCTGAACTTGCCCAATTCCACCCACCAATGAGTTACAATGCTTCTCCTAAGGTCTCACCTACTCATGAGACTCAAAACCCCTTACTATGGCTAATAAGGGATAGACTTGTTCTACCCCTCCCAAGGTCTTAGAAAAGTTAGGACAGGTCTTAAACCAAGTTTTACATCCATCCATGTGCCCCCAAGAGGTTACAACCTTCATCCCTCCTACCAATTTCACTATTTTGTGTTTTGCCTACAAAATAGGGCTGCAAGGATTAGGACCAATTAGGCCTCCTACCCAGTCCTTTAGGGCTCCCTCTCTCAAACGATGCACAAACTACCCAAACTCCCAAAATGGACTACCATTCATTTGGCAAGGGCTCAAGGATTTCTCTAGTTTTGGGCCTCCAAGTGGTCATACAGTGCCTAGGGCGAGTTTTGGGGTTTTTAAGGGTTTTGTGAGGGTTTTTATGGTTTGTCTGGGTCACAGTGGATGTTTTGTGTTTTAGCCACCTTGTCTGGATTCGTAGAGGCTCCTCCTTCACACTAGTGGTGCTTCACACACTCCTCTACACCTCCTCCAAAGGGTGCACTCTCCTTTGACCAACCTTGCTCTCCAAGACCTCTGTAACTTGACCCTTCCTAGTCGAGCATTGTCCAGTCTCGCCTAGGAGTGGGTCTTTGTATGGCCTCCTTGCATTTTCAAGGGTCTTGCTTGCTTTGAAATATGGTACAAGGTCTTTACTCTCATTCCCCATGGTTTCATGGTGATTCCACAATGGGGAATGGAGTTATGATTCCATTTGCACAAACCAGTCCAAAACTGGACAGTGAGAAAACAATTTTCAAAATATTTACAAACACACCTCACTCACAAATCAAAACCTATTCTAAATGCTCAAAATGAGAGTAAAAACACCATACAAGACACTCCACATAGTTTTTCACGCAAATTAATCCATTAACTTTCTCGGCTGCTTCATTCAAATTGACTGGTAACCAACAAACAATCAGAGTCAAGCTTTTGTTACTTGGGTCATACAATGTCTTACATCCAACCCATTAACTTAGGGTTTGGAAATACTTATACTACCCTCTCCTCAGTCGGTGTGCCCTTATTAGGGTTGTCCACGCCAAACTAAGAATTTTGGCCTCCTGGTGGAAAAGTTGCTTGACAACTTTTAAAAGTTGTCATGCAACTTTTGCAACTTTTGAGCAACATTCCCAAAGTTGCTTTTCTTGACCCCTAGACCCACATTGGGCCAACCTAAGGACTCCACCATGCTATGAGGGACCCTTAAACACCTCAAATGCACACATACCCCCTATTTCCAAGAAAACCTCAATTTTTGACACATGACCCTAAGACCTCAACTAGGACCCTAACTAGGACCAATGAGCACATGGCTCTTTATTTTATATACAATGGCTTCAAAAGAAGCATAACCTCAACAAAACAAAGAAGGGGGAAGAGCTTGGAAGGGTGCTCCTACACCAGGACCCACAACATGTGCACCCCATCTCCATGGTGTCCATGTAAGTATATATATGTATATACACGTCAAATATAAATATATTTAACAATGTGCATATATATATATATATAACCCCATCTTCGTGGTTTCCACGCATACATGTCTAACACTGTATACATATGTATATACATGCTCTCAAATATACATATTTGATAGTGTGTGTATATATGTATACACTGTCCAAGTTATATACTCCACATGGAATACTTATACACTCAATTATGTATTTTTGAAGGTTTCAATATATAATCCCAATTCATTAAACTCTACTTTATAGCACCCAATTCAACTTTAAAGAAGCCAATTAAAAATACATAATTGAACATAAACAAAAGTGTAGATGAATGAAAATCAACATATAGGCATGCAAATGACTGACTTCATGCCAATTCGAACACAGCACTGACTCAAGTGGACATACATGAAATAGTGACTCAATTTAATGTACATGGCCAATTCGAACACAACACTGAATCGCATTTAGAAATTGTAAATACAGGAATTTAGAAATTGACTATTTGAAATGAATCATATTTAGATAGTGACTATTTGAAATGAATTCGACAATTGTATTTACAGTGACTATACAGATATATACAGATAAGCCCAATTCAAACATTGAAATGTAGTTCCAAATGCACAAGCGAACATTCTTAAAACCTTGTATGATAGAAAACCAACCCTCAATGACTAATGAAATGACCCTGAAACATAAACAAACATCACATTTCAAATTAATTTAACAAAAACATCCAAACACAATTGAACATCAAACAACAAACTACTTACTGATTTACTAAATTTACAGATATTAAATTTACTAAATTTCCACAAGCCATTGCTCAATTACATTACCTGCTTCTAGATTTGATTGTCTCTCTTTTTTACACCAACGTTTATGATCGCACTCTATGAGCCATCATCCTATAGAAGTATAGTGCCCAGAAATGTACAAATTAAATACCCTAGTTGACACTCTCCTTCATCCTAATGGTGGATCACAGGGTGTGATCCGAAATGTTGATGCAAATTCCAGAAGAATCAAATCCTATATGGTGACATGATATACACAGATGTGTTCAACTATCGGGTGACATGATATATTTTTAATATACCATGATGCAAATGACTACAGAGAAGTCATGATGATACATTCCAAACATCGGACATGGACACAGCTGAGCGTGGATGTCTCAAACAAAGATGAAGGCTATCAAATTGTTCAAAATTATCAATACGATAGGGAAAACTATTTGAATGCCCATCACACACTAACAACTCAAGGTGTCATTGCAACCCTCACTCCAACTATTGCAAATTATGACATTACAACTTACCTCTGTGAATATTTTGATCCCTTCTCCCACTCACCTATTCCACCCACTGAATGTCTAGTTCAAATCTCTTATCCACGCATTCATGCATAGAAAGAGTGGATTGTGAAGCATTCTCATATTGTTGACCAACTCTTTCTCTGTCCAAACCCCTGTGATGATCATCTCTTTCCCACCTGATCGTCTTTCTATTCTAAATTATTCAAGGTGGATTTGGAATCATGGAAAACCAACTATTCGAATAGGTTTTATTAGAAAACTATGGACCACAAGTTTGTCAAAGCTCCGCTACTCTATCATGGCAATAAATGCTTTGAAGAGTAGTCAGTGAACATATTCCATCATGGATTTTTACCAAAGTATACATTCAACCTCATCAAGGACAAACTAGGTTGCATTCTACTCTGCCTTGCCAACTATACAGACAACTAATTCTTTGGAAGGAATCCATTTCAGCTATACCACCACATCTAGTCGATCCTGAAGATTTTGACCATGAATCCATGCCAGACTAAGTCTATGCATGTACCTCTAAACTCCTACTATCCAAGTTTCCAATAAATAATACATTGCCACACACATATGCCCATGAAAGATATCATTTCATATAGGGAACCGTACGTCTACTGTTCAAGCATTACTGTCATCTTACACTATATTGTCATGCACTCCTTAATTGCACAGCGGTGCCATGTCAAGCATCAAAGTTAATATCGTTCAACGGGCTTCAACTTACAACATCACTTGGTTAGTTGCTTCCATCTTAATGTAACCTATGTTGTACTATATATATGTTTGTAGGTTACATTTTAAATTACAGAAATTTTCCATACATACTATTCAATTCATATTGATTTGTATATTTGTCATGGAATTACAACTAACATACAATTTATTATTGTTCTTGCGGATGAGGAAGACAAATAAGATGACTGGTCGTGGTGCAAGGAAGAGAGCATCAACAAGGTTGCCATCACATAAAAGAGGCGTGAAGATCTCACTTCAGCCACAGACCTTGCCTCCTAATGTGGCTGAAGCAGAGCCTAATCCCCCATCACCGCATGATCAAGAACGAGAACCTGTCTCGCTGCCCACAGTAGACGTTTTCGCTCTTTCAACTGGAAGGAATTTTACAAGGCCATAGAATTTGTGGTCAACTTCGGCCATGGAGGGTGTAATCCATGATGTAGAGGAAAACGACATGTCTGTCAGGGGAGAGTCAAACAACTGGGGAATCCCAGCTGCAACAGTGACAAAATGGTTGGGTGGACTAACAACAACGTCGAAAACTTTATAACAGAAATAAACCTTAAACCCATGGTGGACAAAAATTTCAAAAAGCATCCCAACATGCGGGGTGGCGGGGGTTTGAACTTACCCTTTCCCCGCTAACCCGCAACTCCATTCCCATGTCTTAGAACCCGGCATGGGATAGAGGAATAAACCAACCCCCTTTCGTTCCTGCTATCTCGCGAACTGTCCTCCCTACCTTTGAATATCATGTGGGGTGCAAACATATAAGCTCTCAAAATGAGCTACTCAGGGTAATCCTGCAAGGTACTTTCTGAGTGTCATAAGCAAAATTTTCAACTTGGACCCTCAATTTGACAAAAATTTTGAGGTCCCAACAATAACCATCGTTCGTCTAGTACAAATTTGAACAATACTTTATAACTATTTTCGTCTAGTACAAACTTGAACAATACTTGCAACAATTGTTCGTCTAATACAAACTTGAGCTCTCCAAAATAACTAATAATTCTTCTTGACTCTTGATGATATTTTACAACACTCTATAACACCTCGTGTCATCAACATTAGTAGATTTCCACAATCCATTCGATTAATGGTGTATGCTTCTAGATTCGATTGTGTGAGAATTCTTGCATCAATGTTTCAAGTCATCATCAGGATACATCAGTAGATTTCCACAATCCATTCGATTAATGGTGTATGCTTCTCGATTCGATTGTGTGAGAATTTTTGCATCAATGTTTCAGATCATCATCAGGATGATAGAGAGCATAAAAAATGTGATCCGAAACATTGATACAAAAATTCTCACACAATCGAATCCAGAAACATACACCATTAATCTTATGACATTTCAAAATTTATTGCATCACCCTGTGAGTTATCACCTCCTATATCCATCCATATACTAAAATGTATCTGAAAATTTCATGCAGAGAAACAAGTTACCAGTCCCGATATTTTCTTTTTAAATCATCGTTTTTTCCCTTCCTAAATTTTATTCCATATCAAATCTCCACAACTTTTACCGCTGTAAAAACTGAATAAAATCTACATATCTGATTTGATTTGATTCTAAAAATCTTAGAACTGTATGAAACCTACATTAATTTTGCTCCTCCCTCATCTATGTCCGTCAGCTCTATAACAAGCAATTAAACTGACAAAATGGCAGGACCCACTCCCCTTACATATTACAAACAACAGTACAAATCATAATACCAAATGGGGAACACCTATCGCTGCTTGGAAAAGGAATGAAATTAGGTGTAAAGAAGATAGACACGGAACACCTATCGCTACAAGATAAGGGCAAAATCCAACAAACCTTTAAGCTGTAGCTGTCACCTTTTTTTCGATGCTAATGATTTTTTTAAATATCTGTTGAGTCACTATCTACCAAGGTATAACTATCTGAACAGAACACGTGGCATATTTATCAACAGACGTGGCATGAAGCTGCTAGGGCATGTTTTCCAGTGCAATAAATATTATGTACCAAGTTGACTCATAAAGCTTCTAATTTGAATGTGAGTTTGGATCTAGAATTCACATGGGTCTTGAAGTATTATAGGTATGAACTTTAGGATTAAATGATACTTTTCAGACAAGGAGTGGGTATTTGGAAATATGGTTAAATTAGTAATTGTATTTTTGGTGTGTAATGGATATGTTGAAGAGGTTTGAAAGGTTAATTAGAAAAAAAATTGGTCTATTTTTACATATATATGTGTGTGTAGTACATGAGGTCAATTAGTGGGTCCTATAGTAAATGATGTTGTTTGTGAAAAAAAGGTATCAATGGAGAAGTGATAGCTTCAAATCAACTAGAGATCCAAACACAAATAGAAATATAGAGGAACCTAGAGACATAGAGGTATAGAGAAAGAAAGAGATTGATAGATAGGGAGATAGAGATATATAGACAGAGTGACAAATAGAGAGATATAGATGGTGAGCTAGAGGGAGAAAGAAATGTAGAGTAGGGGGACAAGAGGGGAGATAGCTCAATAAATAGAGGAAGCGGGAGAGAGGGAGAGATATAGATAGAGGGAGAAATAAAGAGATATAGATATTGGGATAAATAGGTAGAGAAAGATATGAATAGAGAGAGAGAGAGAGAGAGAGAGAGAGAGAGAGTAGACGAGATGGTGCGAATCAGAGAGAGGGAGGGAGTGATATAGATATAGAGTGAGATATAGAAAGATAGAGA
Organism: Cryptomeria japonica; assembly: GCF_030272615.1. Lineage (NCBI taxonomy): Eukaryota > Viridiplantae > Streptophyta > Pinopsida > Cupressales > Cupressaceae > Cryptomeria > Cryptomeria japonica. Next base: position 711,950,950 of record NC_081411.1, on the reverse strand, counting down.
GAGACGAGGAGAGAGATAGAAAATGAAATAGAGCTAGAGATATATGGATATAAAGACATAAAAGAGTGAGAGGAAGATAGAGAGATAGATATATAGAGCATGATAGATGGAGAGAGAGGGGGGGGAGGGGGGAGCATGAGTGATAGAGAAAGGAGTTGACATACACAAGTAATAAAGAGATAGGCATACATAGAAGGGGATAGAAATAGAGAGGAGGAAAGATAGAGAGATAGAGATAGAAATATAGGGAGATAGAGAGAGAATTGGAGTGGGAGATGGAGAGAAATAGAGATAAAGATATAGAGTAGGAAAGATGGCGGGAGAGATGGAGTGAATGTGATAGAGAGTGAAGGAGTGATATAGATAGAGGGAGATATAGAGAGATGAAGAGGGGCATGGAGATGTAAAGAGAGGTAGATATAGCTAGATAGATATGGATAGAAATAGATAGAGAGGAGCGAGAGGGCGATAGAGAGAGAGATAGAAATACAATGTAGGATAGATGGAGTTAATAAGAGAGAGAGAGAGGCAGAAATAATGAGGTAAATAGACAAGGGGAGTTGGAGATAGGGATATAGAGATAGAGGGGGCATGAGTGAGAGAGAAGGAAGGTGATGAACAAGTAATAAAGAGAGAAGCATAAAAAGAGGGAGATGGATAAAAAGGGGGAAGTAAGAGAGATAAAGATACAAATACAAATAGGGAGGGAGAAAAAGGGAGTGCATGTGTATATGAGTGAGAGGGAGAGGGAGAGAGAGAAATGAAGATATGAGAGAGAGTATAGAGATATAGAAATAAGGGATAGAGAGAGAGTTTTTATATAATATTATATATTATAATTATATTTAGCATATATTATAATTATATTTAGCATATATTATAATTATATTTATTACATATCTTTTGTTTTACAAATTATTAAATGTAATTTTAAATCAACTAAAATTATATATTTAGTTGTTAATATCAAATTTATATATTAATTGTATGTATTAAATTATATATTACATATATATTTATGTAATTTAAATGTAAAATTATAAATTGAATTTGTAGTACGACATAATGAAAGCATTGAATTGGGAAATGAAATTTCAATTAATGTCGATGAAAAATAAATTTTCACTTAAGTTAATTAAATATATTCAAATTAACTATAACTTAAATCATAAGCTAATTAATAATATATAATTATAATTATAATAATAACTTAAATCTTAAAACTAGTTCTTAATTATAATTATTTTAAATTATAAATAGATTTTCATTATTTTCACTATTAATCTTAATCTTAATCTTAATTTATTACCCTTAATTTTAATTTTCATTAATTTTGTTTCTAAGTAAAATTAATTTTTTAAACATAATAAAAATAAATTAAATAAAAGAAAACCTAAGAAATTACATAAAACATAAAATAGGAACTTTAAAAAGAAATAATACACTTCATTTTTATGCCATTGGTTTTTACCACATCCACATTTTTTGTTCCTTCACCTATGTGTCGTGTGAATTTTAAAAGGAAACTATTTGAGAATCAATTTCTTGTTTGAGCAAAAATTTATTTATAATAAACCAAGGCTAATTTTATTTGTATTTCGATGGTAACTTTCTACCCAACTTCTTCTTGATATTATTGACTGATATGTACTGGTACTGTTTTAACTTTTAATGTGTAGGTTTCAATCAAAGGACAAACTTATCTATTTGTTTTTTTTTTTTGCCTGCTAATGTTAGATTGCCTAAATGAATAGTGGGTGGGCATTGAGTAATTGACGGATAGTGTTGACGTACCACATACAAGTAGTCAGAAATAAAAATATATTTAACATTAAATGGTGCTCCAACCCCTGACGGAAGACAACACATGAAATCATACTATGAAATCTGCATAAGGTGTGAAATTCAAACTAGGGGAGAGGAGCCATTATGTGTGTGGGGACCTAAACGTGTGATAGGTCTTAGGCGGTTAGGGGTCCACAGGTGTCCGCCTAACCACCCGGTACCTATCGATGTGTGTCCCACCACATGTTCAACATTGAACAAATAAATAATACCATTAAACAATCACACGAATTAACCATAAAGTGTATCTTTTGCATTCAAAATATAAATCTTTATGTTCACGCGTAAACATTTAAACCATTCACATTGATTCGAATAAAATTTTTTGAGTTCTGTCAAATAAGATCACGTGCCCAATAAAGGGACCACAATAAAAACATTAAAGTCTACATTAAACATTAAAACAATAACATATTAAGCCTAAATAAGCTGACAATACAAAACGACATGACAGCAACCCCATGCCATGTGAGCACCCGTGGACACTGACGTGGCCAATCAAATGTCACATGATGGTCATAATTTGTCCACATCTGCATCAGACCACAAGACCCTTTCAACACCTTTTTGCATCCCACGTCCCATCTATCCAACTCGAACTAGGCTGATATGGTCACTTCAGCACCATTACTGGTCCTACCACCTGCATCCATCACAGTGCTTATGTAAGGCCACGAATTGAACAACAAAAACAATAACTCAGACATAAATGGAGAAATATGGAGATTCAAATTCAAATTCAATAGAGTAGGTAGAACAGTTAAAGAACTTCGATTCAAATTCAAATTTTGTCACATAAATAAGCACTTGAAATCAACGTATTTCATTCAGCGAGTGAAAGCAAGAAGCGAAGAGAAAGAAGACAAAGAAAGAGAAGCTTGTAGAGGTGCACGAAGCCACACAATTTAGGCAAAGAATGTGTGTTTTGCAAGTATTTTTCTTGTTCACAATCCACAAACCTCTTTTAAATTTACGTATAACAGTTCAATATATTATATTCTTTTAGCAAACTATGACTTACTTACCAAAATGATTAGGCATAAGACCAAAAATAATCATTTTTTCATTTCACATAAGTCCGCCGACTCCAATCTCACCTCCGGCCTCTACTTGTCACCTTCATCCTCACTCGCCTCACCCACACCTGTGACAGGTGCACCAGCTTCCTTTTCACGAAGAAATAGCTCAAGAAACCTCCATCCCTCAGATGCTTCATACCTCCTCGCTTCCCGGTCCTGCCCCACTCTGCATCTAATGAATGGGAAGAGTGTCATGACTTCTACTTCCACTCCTTCCCCCACCAGATAATCAAACCCAATTCCAGGAATGGCCTTGTCGAGCAGAGGCTTCAGGCCGCCTAGCCATTCCTTACCCACTATTCCCCTCAACAACCATGCACACTTTTCAATATTTTTTCCCAATCTCTAGCCCCCATGACAAAACCATGTTGACAATGTCAACATTCGTGCAGTACCTATGTTCTATTTTTCAAGAAATACTCACCAAGGAACACCTTCAATGTTGTGATAAATTCTTCATCCTGGTACTTAAAAACTTGCTTCAATCTCTTATCAGATATTGCCTTGAGGTGTATAGTGGGATTGTAGCTTCCATACTTACTGGTACCTGCAAAATCCTTCCCCTTCACTAAAAAAATACTAAAAATACTATATTCTCAATGCATTGCTTTACCCCTATTAATAGATGTGTTGATTTGTTTTTGTTTTTTTTCCTCTTCAATGCTTTATACTAATGTCAGCGAGCCAAATCTATTCAAATATTTTAGCTTAATTATGCACACTTCCCATCTAAATAAGCAACTGCCACCTCATATTCCCTACATTAATGAGCTTTTATTGTTTTAGTACACATCTGCCACCTCACATTCCCTACATTAATGCACAGTTCACTATCCTGACATATCCACTTGACATTATTTGTCCTAAGGGAGAGGACCCACAATGTGTGCACCCCACCTTCGTGATGTCCACGTAAGTATATATATGTATATACATGCTGTCAAATATAGATATATTTGACAGTGTGCGTATATATATATATATATATATATATATATATATATATATATATATATATATATATATATATATATATATATATATATATATATATATATATATATATATATATAACCCCATTTTCGTGGTGTCCACGTATACATGTATGACACTATTTACATATGTATACACATGCTCTCAAATATACATATTTGACAGTGTGTGTGTATATATATGTATATACATTGTCCAAGATATATATTCCACATGCAATACTTATACACTCAATTATGTATTTTTGAAGGTTTCAATATATAATCCCAATTCATTAAACTCAACATAATAGCACCCAATTCAACTTTAAAGAAGCCAATTAAATATGCACAATTGAACACAGACAAAAGTGTAGATGAATGAAAATGAACATAGAGGCATGCAAATGACTAACTTCATGCCAATCCGAACACAACACTGACTCAAGTGGACATACATGAAATAGTGACTCAATTTAGTGTACATGGCCAATTCGAACACAACACTGAATCGTATTTAGAAATTGTAAATAAAGGAATTTAGAAATTGAATATTTGAAATGAATCGTATTTATACAGTGACTATTTGAAATGAATTCAACAATTATATTTACAGTGACTATACAGATATATACAGATAATCCCAATTCAAACATCGAAATGCAATTCGGAATGCACAAGTGAACATTCTTAAGACCGTACATTTCAGAAAACCAACCCTCAATGACACTAATGAAATGACCCTGAAATAGAAACAAACATCAGATTTTGAATTAATTTAACAGAAACATCCAAACACAATTGAACATCAAACAACAAACTACTTAATGATTTACTAAATTTACAGATATTAAATTTACTAAATTTCCACAGGCCATTATTGAATTATACTACCCGCTTCTATATTTGATTGTCTATCTCTTTTTTACACCAATGTTTTTTATCACACTCTGTGAGCCATCATCCTGCAGAAGTATAGTGACCAGAGATGTACAAATTAAATGCCCCAGTTGACACTCTCCTTCATCCTAATGGTGGATCACAGGGTGTGATCCGAAACGTTGATGTAAATTCCAAAAGCATCAAATCCTATATGGTGACATGATATATATAGATGTGTTCAACTATCAAGTGACATGATATATTTGTAATGTATACCATGATGCAGATGACTATGAAGAAGTCACGATGATACATTCCAGACATCAGACAATGACACAACTAAGTGTGGATGTCTCAAACAGAGATGAACACTATCAAATTGTTTGAAATTATCAATACTATAGGGAAAACTATTTGAAGGCCCATCACACCCTAACAACTCAAGGTGTCATTGCAACCCTCACTCCAGCTATTGTTGGTTATGAAATTACAACTTACCTTCATGAATATTTTGATCCCTTCTCTCACTCACCTATTCCACCCACTGAATGTCCAGTTCAAATCCCTTATCCATGCATTCGTGCACAAAAAGAATGGATTGTGAAGCATTCTCATATTGTTGACCAACTCTTTCTCTGTCCAAACCCTTATGATGATCATCTATTTCCCACCCAATCGTCTTTCTATTCTAAATTATTCAAGGTGAATCTGGAATCATGGCAAACCAACTATCTGAATAGGTTTTTTTTAGAAAACTATGGACCACAAGTTTGTCAAAGCTCCGCTACTCTATCATGGCAACAAACGCTTCAAAGAGTAATCAATGAACATATTCCATCATGGATTTTTACCAAAGTATACATTCAACCTCATCATGGACAAATTGGGTTGCATTCTACTCTGCCTTGTCGACTATACAGTCAACTAATTCTTTGGAAGGAAGCCATTTCATCTACACCACCACATCTAGTTGACCCTGATGGTTTTGACCACGAATCCATGCTAGACTAAGTCTATGCATGTACCTCTAAACCCCTACTATCTAAGTTTCCAATAAATAATACATTTCCACACAGATATCATTTCACATAGGGAGCCATACTTCTATTGTTCAAGCATTACTGTCATCTTAAACTATATTGTCATCCACTCCTTACTTGCACAATGGTGCCATGTCAAGCATCAAAGTTAATATTGTTTAAATGGCTTTGACTTACAACATCACTTGGTTAGTTGGATCCATCTCATTGTAACCCATGTTGTATTGTATATATGTTTGTAAGTTACATTTTAAATTACAGAAATTTTCCATACATACTGTTCAATTCATATTGATCTGTATATTTGTCATGGAATTACAACTAATAGACAATTTATTATTGTTATTGCAGATGAGGAAGGCAAATAAGATGACTAGTCATGGTGCAAAGAAGAGAGCATCAACAAGGTTGCCATAACATAAAAGAGGTGTGAAGATCCCAGTTCAGCCACAAACCCTGCCTCCCAATGTGGCCAAAGCAGAGCGTATTCCCCCATCACCGGATGATCAGGAACCAGAACCTGTCTCGCCGCCCACAATGGACATTTCCACTCCTTCAACTGGAAGGAATTTTACAAGGCCACAAAAGTTGTGGTTGGCTTTGGCCATGGAGGGTGCAATCCATGATGTAGAGGAAAATGACATGTTTTTTAGGGGAGCGTCAAATAAATGGGGAATCCCAACTGCAACAGTGACAAAATGATTGGATGGACTAACAACAACGTCGAAGAAAGGTCCCCCAACCATCCTCACTGCTGAAGAGGAAGAAGATATTGTTGAGTGGTGCCAATAGATGGCAGTGGTTGGTCATGGCCTCGAGTCCTTAACTTGAAGGTATTTGTGGCGTAGATTTGTGAGGGTAGACCCAACCCTTTCAAGGATGGCATGCTCGGGAAGTCATGGTGGGATAATTTTAAAGCCTGACATCCAGAACTCACCTTGTAGACAGCTAAAGGCCTTGACAAAGATAGGGCGCTCGCTCCAAGATGTGTCGTTGTTGTTGCTTTCTACGAATATTTGTTGAACACGAAGTACCACTGAGAGGGGGGGTGAATCAGTGGTTCCTAGGTCTTTTCTTTTTCTGATCTAATTTGAGAATATCAATATATACTTAATCACATAAACAGTCAAACCGGTAATATAAGATAGAAATCCAAAGAGACCATGCATACACAAGCAACTCACAACACTATGTTTACGAAGAAACCCCAATATGGGAAAAACCTTGGTGAGAAAATTTGTTGAAGTCTACTGCTCCAATCTAGCCTCAGAGGTAAAACATAGATTTACAAAGATTTTAGAGCACCAATCCAAGGAGCACCAACCCCTACACTTTTAGGACACCAACCCAAGGAGAACCAACCCCTGTACTTTTAGGGCACCAACCCAAGGAGCATCAACCCCTACACCAAGCTCTGACTTGGAGATGTATATTGAAATACTATTTGAATGCAATTTAGGCTTCTTACTGCAAATGAATTCTACAGCTCTTGAATCAATTAACTCTCTGTTATTATTCTCTCCTTTCCACACACAGTTTCTCAGTACATTGTGTCACACTAGGATGTTGCTTGCTCTGCCACGCCTTTGAAAACTATCGGTAGAATCCTCTTACTAGTCTAGCTGCTTACTCACTCTGTAACTCAATCGACACCCCTTCTCAAGTTTTCTTCTTCTAACTTCTCTCCTCTCTCTCCTCTCCACAATATTTTCCGCAGCATCATCTTTTTTCTGTTCATTGCTCCAGTTTCTTATAGAATGATTTCCTGCCAAAAAGCAATTCAAAATATAGGCAATTAGGGTTTCTTCACCATCCTCGAGACAAATCAATCCAATCAGATCTTGTAGGATTTGATCACCTTGAAGTCCATCTTTTCATCTCCATCATTTTTGTGCCTTTTAAGACACATTTTTCAGACAAGGGAAACACAATCCTTTATATAGATTTACATCTGTCAAATTGCTATTAATGCCTCTTTTGTTTCCTTCTCAAGTTATTCTTTCAATCCGATCTTCTTGCTTCGATCCAAGCACCAACTACTCCCCTAATCTTCCTCTGCCATTCCTTCCTCCTCGAGCCACAACCAGTCTGATGCAATCCCTTGATTTGTGGTTCCTTTATTAATGGCGAATATCTATTTCATCAACCCTGTGGATGAAACTTTACCAGCCACACCCTACTTGCCACCTCAGCTTCACACGGCATCACACCGATCAAGACATGGCCTTCCAATGTTTGGTCAGTCCAGCAAACACATACCGGTAAAACCCTTTGCCAGTGTTCTTCTCCTATTGACCGGTATAGCATCCTATACCGGTTGCACATGTTGAAATTTTGCCTCTTCCTCATTAACCAAGCAACCAACTACCATGCTCAATCTCCACCAGTTGACATCAATGACAACTAAGTACCAAAAAGTCAACAATCTCCCCCTTTGGCATTGATGTCAACTTCTCATAGTCCACCCATACCGATACATTTCTCCCCCTTTGACATAATGACAAAGGGTGCTTGTGCGCTCCCCCTTTGGTCCACACAATGCTCCCCCTAAGCCACACAAACCTTTCTAGGCAAATGATACAACTCCCAACTTGTGTCGAAGGTACTCAAACGTGCTTACCAGTAGTGGTTTGGTGAAAATGTCTGCCACTTGTTCACCAGTAGGAACATAGTCCATTCTTACCTCTTGTCCTTCAACCTTCTCTCTGAGGAAATGATATTTGATTGCAATGTGTTTTGTTCTGGAATGCATGACCGGATTCTTTGCTATGTTGATTGCACTTGAATTGTCACACCAGATGAGAATGGGATCAGTGATGTCCACTTGGATATCATTGAGAGTCTGCTTCATCCAAAGCATCTGAGAGCAACATGTAGCAGCAGCAATGTATTCAGCTTTAGCAGTAGATAAGGAGACTGAGTCCTAGTTCTTGCTATGCCATGAGACCAACCGGTCGCCCAGAAAGAATGCACCACCACTTGTGCTCTTTCTATCATCAATGCATCCTGCTCAATCGGCATTAGTGTATGCTTCCAAAATAAAATTTCCCTGTTTAGGATACCACAAACCATAGTTGAGCATTCCTTGTAGATACCTAAAAATTCTGCTAACAACATTCATGTGTGACTACTTTGGTGCAGCTTGAAATCTGGCCACCATGCATACTACCTGAACAATATCTGGTCTTGAATCGGTTAGGTATAGTAGATTGCCTATCATGGATCTGTACAAAGTTTGATCCACTACCGGTGATTCATCATTCTTACTTAATTTTCTACCAGTCACCATGGGAGTACTTATTGGTTTGCAATTTTCCAATTGGAATTTCTTTAGCATCTCCTTTGCATACTTGACCTGTGAGATAAAGATTCCTTTATCTTTCTGTAGTATCTATAAGCCAAGAAAGTAAGTCAATTCACCAAGCATTGACATCTCAAATTCTGACTGCATCTGATCAGCAAACTCTTTGCAGAGAGTATCCTTGTTGCCACCAAAGATGATGTCATCTACATACACAAGCACAATAATCATGTGATTCCCATCTTTCCTTATGTACAAATTGTTGTCAGCACTTCCCTTTTTTAATCCCCGCTCCTTTAGATACAGATCCAATCTTGAGTACCATGCTCTGGGGGCTTGCTTTAAACCATACAAAGGTTTCTTTAACTAACATACAAATGTTTCATCATCATGCAGCAAAAATCCTTCTGGTTGCTCCATGTATACTTCTTCTAAATTTCCATTTAGAAAAGCGGATTTTACATCCATTTGGTACACTTTGTAGCCCTTGTAGGCAGAGTAAGCTAGAAACATCATAATTGCTTCTAATCTAACCACTGGTGCAAATGTCTCTTCAAAGTCAATCCCCTCTACCTGAGAGTATCCTTTGCACACTAATCTAGCTTTATGTCTCACAACATTACCTTCTTCATTCATATTGTTACGGTAGACCCACTTTGTGCCAATGATGTTCTTATCTTCCGGTCTAGGGACTAATTCCCAAGTCTTGTTCTTCTCAATCTAGTGCATTTCTTCTTCCATGGCATCCATCCATTCTTGTCTCTTGCTAGCCTCAATGAAATTTTTGGGTTCAACTTCAGTCATGAGGCATAGGTTGACTTGTTCATCATTTCGGGCAAGTCTTCTTCTAGTTTGCACACCATCACTCTTATTTCCCAGAGTTTGCTCTTCTAGATGATTCAAGTGTACATACCAGTTGGGAACATTCTGAGATGCTGCCTCGGGTTCAGTGTCAGACTGAACATCAATATTTTCATCATTGGAGTCATCATACCAGTTCATTTGTGGTTGACATCCTTTGTGCATATCCTCATCAACTCTTACATGCACACTTTCAACAATTCTTCTTAGTCTTTTATTTTAGCATTTGTAGGTCTTGTTGTTTGATGAGTAACCAAGGAAGATCCCTTCATCACTTCTAGAGTCAAAGCTTCCCAAACCATCCATATCTTTCTTAATGAAGCATTTGCTTCCAAAAACTTTGAAGTATTTGACTAATGGCTTCTGGTCATACCATAATTCATAAGGTATCAACTTATTGTTTGTTCTTAACTGAACCTGGTTCAAGGTGTATGCAGTAGTATGAACAACTTCTTTCCAATAAGTATCTGGTAGACTAGCCTCATTCAACATAGTTCTGGACATCTCCTTCACTGTCATGTTCTTCCTTTCTACCACACCATTTTGTTGTGGTGTTCTAGGAGCAGAGTATTGCCTTCTAATTCCATGTTTTTCACTATAATCTTCAAATTCATTTGATGTGAACTCTCTGCCCCTGTCTGACCTTAGACATTTTAATTTGTACCCACTTTCCTTTTACACCATCTTTCGAAAGATCTCGAATCTTTCAAATGCTTGTGATTTATCTTGCAAAAAGATGACCCATGTCATCCTTGAGTAGTCATCAATAAAAAGCATGAAGTATCTTTCACCGGCAAGTGCTCTTGTTCTAGTTGGACCACATAGATCTGTATGCACAATTTCAAGTGGCTTTGAGGTGTTGTGCTCCTTTGTTCTGAAACTTACTCTTGCTTTCTTTCCTTTTGCACATTCATCACAAAATGTGTTTACTGGTTTGATGATGGGTGGAATATTCCTCACACCCCTTTTTACTTACTACAACCAAGTTATCAAAATTTATGTGGCCTAATCTTTTGTGCCACAACCAACTTTCATCTACTTGTCCTAACATACATTGGGACTCATACCATTCCTTCAATTGTAAACATTTCCATCAGTCCTCTTTCCTTCTGCCACCACTTTACTGGTACTGTCTTTCTTTATCTGACAATCGGTTGAGTCAAAGGTGAATTTGTAACCTTTGTCGCACATCTGACTTACACTTAGCAGAATATGTTTGAGGTCTTCCACATAATATACATTATGTGCCTTTAGTTTTCCATCAATGCTTAGTGTTCCTTTTCCCTTTATTTTGATGGAGGAATTGTCTCCAAACCTTACCGATCCACCATTCCAATCTTCAAGATTAATGAATTTTCTTTTGTCACCAGTTATGTGGTTTGAGAAACCACTATCTACCACCCATAGATTTTTTCTCTCAGCATGCAAGGTAGTCTGCACTATGAGACTTGATTTTCCCTTTTCCTTTTCTTTTTCAACCCAAACCGGTTTCATTTCCTTCTTGTTGTCAACTCTTGTATTCTGCTCAGGTTCAGATACCAGTCTTTGCTCAAGATTTTCCTTTACTTTCTTGATCTTCTTGTTTCTACATAATTTGGCTATGTGTCCAAATCCTTGATAGTTAAAGCATTTTATGTTTTCAATAAAGGAAGCATCCTTAATGCTATTGTAGGATATCGGTTGGTTCTTCCTACAATCAAAACTCTTATGTCCATATCCATTGCATTGATAGCAAACAAAATTCATATCTCAGTGCATTAAATGAATTTCTACTTTCAAAATTCATAGAAGGTTTATTGTTTAACCTACAATTAGCTATTTTGTGCCCAAATTTATTACACCGGTAACAGTAACCATAAAAATTTAATACATACTGGTCATGTTGTCTTGGTCCTGAATGGAACTGCCTTATTGGGGGTCTTCCATACATGTTGTTGAATCTGGTGAAGCCTTCTCGATCAATCATGGCATTCCTCCTTAGATCTACAAATTTGTGCATGAAATGTGACCTTCGGTTCATTTCTATAAACCAGTTTGGATGTCAATTTCCAACAGCATCAACATGTGTCTTTTTGCCGGTTTCCTTGCCTACAATGAATGTCTTCTTTTCTTCTCCTTCAGTTGAAGAAGTGAAAACTATCTCTTTGTCAGCTTTACCTTTGTGGGTTGATCCTAGACCAACTTCAAAGCCTAAGCCACCTGTGTCTTTTGATTGCTTTTGTTTTCTTAACATCTTATCCAAAGCTTCAGTGTTGCTTTCATACTTGCTTCTTATTTTTATTTCTTCATTTCTTTCTTCAAGCTCCTTTCTGAGCTTTATTATTTCTGCTTCCAGTTCTTGATGCTCCTTTTCTTTCTTTGTCAAGTCAAGGGTTGTAGCTTCATTGATCCTCTTAGTTTCTTCCAATTGCAACTTCAAGTCAGATATGATTTGACCGGATTCTTCCAGAGATTGCTTCAAGAGATCTTGTTCATCTACTACAACAAGCTTAACTCTCTTGAGTTCTCTTCTTGTTTTACTTAGTTCTTCAAGTGCACTAATAATTTCACTCTCCAAATCCACTTCAGCCTCAACATCCTCTTCTTCCTCATCTTCAATAGCAGGTCTGTCAAATGCCATGAAAAGGTTTACTTTTCTGTGGTTCTCATGGTCATCATCTTTTGATGCATCCTCGTCATCTGTTGTGTCATCCTCAAAGGTATATAAGTTTTTTTGGTTTCAGTAGTCTCTTCTTCCCTGTCGGTAGTCATTCCTTTCTCTGTCTTTGCCGATAGATCTTCTAAACTCTATTGACTCATCTTTGTCGGTTTCTTTGTGAGGACAGCTTGCAGTGAAGTGTCCTACCTTCCCACAGTTGAAACACTTAAGTGGTAGCTTTCCTTTATACCGGCCTAATCCTCTTTTGAGCTTCCTGACAAAGTTTTCTACTTCAACATCAGAGTCTTCACTAGATTCTTTATCAGTAATAGCTTCTTTCCCCTTTTTGGTGGTATTGAAGGCAGCTTCTTTTCTTGAGGAAGTCTCACCGGTTGTTCTCATCTCATAGGCTGTCAAGGAACCAAATAGTTCGTCCATAGTAAAAGTCTTCAGATCCTTGGCTTCTTCTAAGGCTGACACTTTAGTATCATATTTGGGAGTGAGAGATATAAGTATCTTATCTGCAATCTCTTCACCAAGTCCTCTAATAGCATTCACAGTTTCATCAAATATGTGAAGATAATCTGTAATTTTTTCATCGTCTTTCATTTTGATGCTTTCAAGTTGGCTCCTTAGAGTTTGCAGTTTGGCCTCCTTGATCTTTGTATCTCCCTCAAACAACCTCTGCGACTTGTCCCATGTTTCCTTTGTTGAAACATTATGCATGACTTTGACAAATTCATTATTGGGCAATCCACTCAAGATGGCATGTTTAGCCTTTGCATTATTTTCATACTTCTTCTTTGCATCCAGATTAGTGGGAGGAGTATTAGGAACGACATACCCATTCTTGACTGACATCCATATATCAAATCCAAGAGATGAAATATATGTCTCCATTCTTCTACTCCAGAAGGCATAATTAGATCCATCAAACATGGGGGCTTTTGAGGAAGCAAACTCACTTCTTGCCATTGTGCTCAAAGTCCAGAATCTACCCAAAGTTTAGAGATAACTGGGAACTTGTCTCTAATACCAATTGTTGAACACAGAGTACCACTAAGAGGGGGGGGGGGGGGTGAATCAGTGGTTCCTAGGTCTTTTCTTTTTCTGATCCAATTTGAGAATATCAAGTATGTACTTAATCACATAAACAGTCAAACCGGTAAAATAAGATGGAAAGCCAAAAAAACCATGCATACACAAGCAAATCACAACACTAGATTTACGAGGAAAACCCAATATGGGAAAACCCTAGGTGAGAAAAGTTATTGAAGTCTACTACTCCAATCCAGCCTCACAAGTAAAACACAGATTTACAAAGATTTTAGGGCACCAACCCCTACACTTTTAGGGCACTAACCCAAGGAGCATCAACCCCTACACCAAGCTCCGACTTGGAGATGTATATTGAAATACTATTTGAATGCAATTTAGGCTTCTTAATGCAAATGAATTCTACAGCTCTTGAATCAATTAACTCTTTGTTATTTTTCTCTCCTTTTCACACATAGTTTCTTTGTACATTGTGTCACACTAGGATGTTGCCTGCTCTGCCACACCTTTGAAAACTACCGGTAGAATCCTCTTACTAGTCTGGCTACTTACTCACTTTGTACCTCAATTGACACCCCTTCTCAAGTTTTCTTCTTCTAACTTCTCTCCTCTCTCTCCTCTCCACAATCTTCTCCACAGCATCATCTTTTTTTCTATTCATTGCTCCAGTTTCTTATAAAATGATTTCCCGCAAAAAAGCAATTCAAAATCTAGGCGGTAAGGGTTTCTTCACCATCCTTGAGACAAATCAAATCCAATCAAATCTTGCAGGATCTGATTACCTTGAAGTCCATCTTTTCATCTCCGTCATTTCCATGCCTTTTAAGACACGTTTTTCAGACAAGAGAAACACGATCCTTTATATAGATTTACATCTGTCAAATTTCTATTAATGCCTCTATTGTTTCCTTCTCAAGGTATTCTTTCTCCGATCTTCTTGCTTCGATCCAGGCGCCAACTACTCCCCTGATCTTCCTCTGTCATTCCTTCCTCCTCGAGCCGCAACCAGTCCGATGCAATCCCTTGATTTGTGGTTCCTTCATTAATGGCGAATATCTGTTTCATCGACCCTGTGGATGAAACTTTACCAACCACACCCTACTTGCCACCTCAACTTCACACGACATCACACCAATCAAGACACAACCTTCCAATGTTTGGTCAGTCTGGCAAACACATACCGATAAAACCCTTTGCTAGTGTTCTTCTCCTGTTGACGGGTATAGCATTTTGTACCAGTTGCACATCTTGACATTCTACCTCTTCCTCATTAACCAAGCAACCAACTACCATGATCAATCTCCACCGGTTGACATCAATGACAACTATGTGCTAAAAATTCAACAACATTATCAAAGGCCTATGCAGCAAATTTGTATGGTCGTCATCGGATTTGGAACTAGGATGAAACCGGGGTTATGGCAGGCATGAATGGTTCTATGAGGGTGCTTGCTAGGAGAGGAAGTCACAATGTCTCATACATAATCCCAAAGAGCCAAGAATGGATTACAATTTTGTGTTTCATGAATGCTTCCAAGAAAAGTATCTCGGGCTTCTACTTGTTCAAAGGGAAGAAGCACCTACAGAATTACATCGCCAAATGCAACCGGGTGCTTGCATGGCAGCACAAAAACATGCATGGATGATGAAGGAACTATTCCTTAATTGGTTGTACCACTTTGTGTGATCTGTTCCAGGGGGTATATCACCCACCAACAAGAACTTGCTTATATTTGACGACCATGGCAGCCATGTTGCAGTGACAACCATCCAAGAGGCAAGGATGTTGGGTATAGACTTGCTCACATTGTTGGCTCACACCTCTCATCGACTACAGCCACTCGATGTGAGTTTATTCTCTACATTCAAAATATTCTTCAAAAAATAAAGAGCAGCATGGTTGACAAGGTTTCCAAATGTGGAGTTCAGGAGGGAAGAACTAGCAGAAATAGGAAGCAAGTCCTTGAATAAGGCATTGACAGTTTTTAACATCGTAGCAGGCTTCAGAAGGACAAGGATATGGCCCATGAATCTCAATGCCCCCATGGATGACATGCAGCCCAGCACCACATTTGACATTCAAAATGGCGAGGATGTTTTGGGTGTGCAAAACATGTTGAGCCTATCCAGTGTTGATGTTGCAAGTGAAGTTGTTGCAAAGAACATCACTGAAAGAGTGACTGATAGTGTGGAAGATAGTCTTTCTCTTCCATCATAGTGAATAGAACTGACATGGGTGGATGACGAGGCAATGGCTTTAGGAGTTGACTTGGAAGGGGAACATCAAGACTCCACATTCACTTTCCCTTCACCACCCGCAACTGCCATGGATGATGTGGTGCATTACTATGCTGATTGTGGCATATTAGATAGCCAACCTCATGCAGAATTAACACAACAAGACACCACACAATACACAATGCAAGTTGGTAGTGAGGAAGACGAGAGCCTGCTATCGCAAGTCAATGAGATGGGCCCCTCTCAATGGGAAATAGGACTGTCAATATTTTTAAAGTTGTTCTGTTCACATTGTCAACAAGACAAAAGGGAAAGGTGTTAAGGATGGGTTGCAGTTGAGTTATAATTCACAGTTGATTACATCTTATGAGTTCATGGAACAATTAATGGTTCAAGAGGTGAAGAGGATGGAAGTGGAGGAGACCAAAGAAAGAAATAAAGAGTAGGCCAAAGAGAAAAAGGCAACAAGCATATTGGCAAAGCAGAAGAAGGAACTGGAAAAAAAACAAAAGGAGATATTGTGTATGGAAAAGGAAAGGCTAAAAGAGATAGAGAAGAATGAGAAGGAGGAACAACGGAAATGAGATAAGGCTTAAAAGGAGTAGGAGGAAGAGGAAAGGGCCATCGAGGAGAAAAGAATGATTTTGGCAAGAAAGAGGATGCTTAATAGTCCATCGACTCTATCGAGTCTGTTGCCAGAATGACATCCCATCATGCAGGACATGTTGAACACAATGATCCCCACCTTTCGACCACCTTCAATTTGTCAACCAAGTTCCCCACCCGTGACCTTTTATATTCCTTCAACACACATAGTAGTGGTTGTTGTCAGCCCTGGGTATAGCAGCCCAATACAAGGTGATGAGAACATGACACCTATCGCAGGCTCAGGGGTACCACCTGAAGTTAGAAGAAGTTCATTTCCCCCTTGGATGAAGTGACATCAACATGAAAATATGTGCTTTTTTGTGACTTGTCTGATTTATCAAGTCAGACCAGAACTATGAAAATGTCTTTTCAAGACATGGATTTGACATGATTTTTGTTTCAAATTATGCTCATATGGTTTTTTTTTTGTATGTCAATGGCAATACAAAATAAGTAATGCGATGATTAAGGAAGTTGTGGAGTAGTACATGATTGCAGTTTCCAATTATGTGCATACTTATTTTATATATATGTTATGAAATTGTCTACATGTAATGGAATGAGTGATCAACTCGTCAATAACTACTTGTTTTATGTATCCATTTATGTGCATTTCATTTTTTTTATATGTACATGCAATTCAGAACATGAAATGGGATGAATGAGCAAAGATGATTGAGGATGTCGTGAACTAGTACATGATTGCAGTTTCCAATTATGTACATACTTATTTTATATAGATGTTGATGCAATTGTCTACATGTAATGGGATTAATGATCAACTCGTCAATAACTTCTTGTTTTATGTATCCATTTAGGTGAATTTCATTTGTTTTATATGTACATGCAATTCATAACATGTAATGGGATGAATGAGCAAAGATGATTGAGGATGTTGTGAACATGATCATGCTTGTAGTTTCCAATTATGTTCATACCTCTTTTATGTAGATGTCGTTGCAATTCAGTACATGTAATGGGATGATTGAGAAAAGATGTCAACAACTACATGTTTTATGCTTCCAGTTATGTACATGAAAGATGAACAAGCAAAGATGACAATTTTATATGTCATTGCAATTGTAAAAATGTTATGGGATGAGGAGCAAATATTGACAAGTACCATTGAGTTGTCAACCCAAAATCAAAAGTTGACATGCCACAGATGATTTTTTCCATGTCAATGTTGAGTTGTCATCCAAGTTGCCAAAAAAATGCCACTTTGGACCCTCAACTGGAATAAGAGCGTGCCCACCCCCGAAACCTGCTAGACTTTCCATCCGCATCGAACAAGTTGGCCTTGTGGCGATCAATCACTTGCACACCTTACTGACCATCTACTCTTCCCAATACTCATGCCCCCACATTCAAATTACAACTGCAAAGGCATTAACTATGTGTCACATCTCCTTACTTGCACCTCCATAATCAACTACAACGAGGACACACAACCATTTGAAATCCTTTATGCTTGAGAATTGTGTTGCACATACCATTCAATATGAATCTGAAAGTGCAACATAAACCACGAGTACAAATATTTCAAATGATAGCATGTCCTCGTTGTTTACAATTACGAGGATGGCATGTCCTCATCCAGTGACTTAATGTAGTTGTTCCAATTGTTGAGACCTTGGCCCAATCATCACATTACATGTGAATTGGATTGAATGTAACAGAAGACTCCTCTTAAAAACTAGTTTGTGGACCTTTCAAGTTCGGTTGTGCTACTTATACATGTGTTTTTATTACTACTACTTCTACCCTCCTAAACAATATGGACCACAAATATGTACATACAAAAATGTATATACATATATGCATATGCATGTACATACATATGTGCATATACATGTACATACATATATGCATATACATGTACAAATATACAAACATGTATGCATATACATCTACTAGAATATTGTGGCATCCTGATTTATATGCACAAGTGGTTAATGTGCCATATTTCACATTTTTCAGTTTTACTGTCAAATGGTTTTGAATTGGGGCAGCCAACTCAGCAATCTACGTGAGTGGGTGGAAAAGTTGGTCTCTGGGTCCACTTTATGTGCCATGTGGACCCCCAAAGTTAGGGTGTGTACGTCCTGGATCCTCTGCCCTACTCATCTCCGAAAACATCTACATATATACATGTACATATGTGCATGCAAGTCAAAGTAAATATGTGCATGCACATATTTACATATGTTCATGCACATCCGTGCACATATGTAGTTGCCCTGGATTTACATATGTGAATGCACATCTATGCACATATGTGAACGTACATATTTCCATGTACAAGCACATACATATATGCACATCCAGGTACATGTATGCACATATATGCATGTACATGTATGTACATATATGCATGTGCATGTACATACAACACAGGTAGATACTTGATTTATACTGACGCGTGTATAAGGGATTCAATTTCATTGTTAATGTATAAGGGAATCAATTTCCATGTACAAGCACATACATATATGCACATCCATGTACATACATATATCCATGTACATGTATGTATATATATGCATGTACATGTACATACTTCTAGGTAGATACTTGATTTATACTAACACATGTATAAGGGATTCAATTTAACTGTTAATGTATAAGGGATTCAATTTCTATGTACAAGCACATACATATATGTATGTACATGTACATCCTTCTAGGTAGACACTTGATTTTTACTGACACTTTTCCCCTTATGTATTCAATTTCACTGTTAATGTTTAAGGGTTCAAGGATTCCTAATAATTAATTGTGTACATGGACATACATAATGTATTCAAGAACTTCACAACTATAAATGAAATTTGGAAACCATTTACATAAAAGTATGATACATGTAAAGTGATTGCAACAAATTAGGATGTAAACCCTTATACAATGAACACAATGCAAAAGTGTTATGCAAATTACTTTAATAGTGAACCATAAGCCATAAACCCTTTAATAGTAAAAGTGAAATTGCAACCCTAAATGAAGTGAATCCCAAAATCAAGTCAACTTTGAAACCCGTGAAACACATTGTAAATTAAAAAGTGAGAAGTTGAAGCCGTATATACATTAAAAATGAAGAATTGTAATTGAAACCCAATGAGTATGTGAAAGTGTTCACATTGATTTATACCCAGTTGACAACGAACACAATGACTTATTGATTTATACCCTGGGACAATGTTTTTTTTATAAAAGTAAAGATGTAAACTGCATGAGAATGAACACAATACCCTATGACATATAAGATAATGAATGAAGTGAATCCAATAATCAGGTGAAGTTGGAAACCATCAAACACATTGGACAAAAAATGTGAAAATGTGAACCTTATACATGAACAGTTCAACATTGAAATTGAAACCGAAGGAACACAATGAGTCATGGAATGAACCCCTTAGAAAAAGGAAGATTTCAAAGTGAATTTGAAAGCCAACATTGAAACATTGATTTATACACCACGACAATATTGTTTTTAGAATAGTGAAGATGTAAACCATATGAAAATGAGCACTTCATAGATGTGCAATCCGAATCATTTTAACAGCGACCCCTAAAATAATGAAGTGAATCCCACAATGAATGAGGTCAATCCCATAATGAATGAAGTGAATCCAATAATCAAGTGAATTTGGAAACCATCAAACACATTGGACAATAAAAGTGAAAAGGTGAACCCTATACATTAACAGTTCGACAGTGGAATTGAAACCAAAGGAGCTGATTCAAAATGGTCACATTGATTTAAATCCTATGACAAGGAAGACAATGGAGCATGGAATTAACCCCTTCTAAAATGGAAGATTTAAAAGTGAATTTTAAAGCCAACATCGAAACCTAGAAACCCAATTTACAATAAAACTGAAAAATGTGAACCCTTTTACATTAACAGTGAAACACTAAAAAGCCATCAAACCCTTTTGATAGTAAATATGAACCCTTTTACATTAACAATGAAACACTGAAAAGACGTCAAACCCTTTTGACAGTAAATGTGAATTTTAAAGCCAACATTGAAACTTGGAAACCCAATTTCCAATAAAACTAAAAATGTGAACCCTTTTACATTAAAAGTGAAACATTGAAAAGTCGTCAAACCCTTTTGACAGTAAATGTGAATTTTAAAGCCAACATTGAAACCTGGAAACCCTTTTAAAGTCGTCAAACCCTTTTGTCAGTAAATGTGAAATTAATAGCATAAATCCAATGAATTCATAAATGAAATGAACATTTAAACCCACAAACCCATTATACATTAACAATCAACCAAAAGAATTGAAACACTTGAACCCTTGAAACATTAATGGTGAAATGAAACTCTTAAACATTAACAGTGAAATTCAAAACCATTAAACCTTTAAACCACTATGGTGTTGCAAATCGATGCCAAAACTCCCAATAGATTCATTGTTCGATGAAATGAGCCAAAATTCTAGTCACATGACACCATTAAAATTACATTTTTTCTTGAACAGACGAGTACGATTCCCTTTTGTATGTAATTGTGTTTATGAACACAGAAGGTTGTGTTCAAAAAACAACCATAAAAATTTCCTGAAGAATGCCAAACATTTAGAAACAAAAAATTTATGAAGAATGCCAAACAGTTAAAATAATTTTTTAAACGAACAAGTAAGAGGACAAATGTGGAAAATAATACAATACAAAACATTGCAAATTTGTGAGCCTTGGTGAGGAAAATTCCTCACTAGGGTCAAAGGGGAAATGAGTCACTTCAACATTTGCAAGTAGATCCCCGTCGTCCTCATCACACGGAAACATGGAGGTGGCAAGGGAGTAATAGAAGAAAAAGCAATGGAGCCGAACACGGAAACGTAACCCCAGAAAAATAGAAAAAAAAAAGAAGACAAAATCTTGTGAAATAGGATATGCACTGAGATGTTACCTAGTTTTGGGTACACACGTTCTGGTTCAAATTTGGGTTGAAGGCGGTCCATGACGAGTAGGTTGTGGAAGCAATCGAAACCATCAATAGAGGTTTTGTGGGAAGGAAATGAACGGGCTTCGAGATAATGTACAAGGGTTCGAGCAAAACGAAGGCCAAACACTTCGAAAAGTGCAACCAAGTAGAGACAATGAAGGCAAGGTGACATGTAGTAAATGCGAGTGCAGCTGGAATTTGAATGTGGTGGCGGGAGAATTGGGTGGAATAGATGGTTGGTAAGGTGGGCAAGTGAGTGATCGCCATGCAGCCAACCCATTCAATGAGAACGAAAAGAATGGCATGTTTTAGGGGTGGGCCCGCTCAGGTTTTGGTCGACAGTCCGAAGTGGCATTTTTTTTACCACTTGGATGACAACTCAACATTGACATGGTAAAAATCATCGGTGGCATGTCAACTTTTGATTTTGGGTTGCCAACTCAGCGGTCCACATGGGCGGTTTAAAAAATTGGTCTTTGGGTCCACATGGACCCTCGAAGTTAGGGTGCACACGTAATGGCTCCTCTCCCCTATCTCACTAAAAAATGATGTAATTCTCCTTTGGCAGGTAAATAAAATATTATTGTCTTTCTCGCTTTGTCAGGGATATAAAAAGAAATTAATGCATGAATAATAGATAGCCCTATATATATAAATATGGGCCCTATCGGTGGAAGGTGATTAGTAGTCTGTAGCAATTCCTAAAAGGCCCTTGCTTAGTAGATGTTCGATTGGTCGAGGCATTTCACCTAGCAAGTTTAGCAAGTTGAAGGAGTGTGGCGAAGTGGCTACAGAGCATATCCCGAAGGGACTATAGGTCCGAGACGATCTCCCACTGAAATAATTTGTATTGATTGGATAGAACAAGATAGGAGAATTGGATGGATGGATGGACAGAAGGATGGGGGATAATGAAGACAGGTCAAGTCGAACTCCTAAAAATAGGATTCTGGGTTAACCCCGGTAAAGAGTCTTTAAGGCTGGAAGGACAAACCCCAGGGGGAGTAAAACATGAACGAGCGAGATGATTGTGATCATCTTACAAGGGTTAAGAAGGATTTCTAACTGTTGATTATTCACATCAGGTTGGTAATCTCAGATAAGAGACACCTTCGACGTAATAAAGGCAGTGAATGTAAAAGACTAATTGTAAATAGGGATAAAATGGATATGGATAGGAATTGGTTTATTAGCCAAACCTAGCACAAAATTGTTTCACTCATTGATATTTAATTGTATTAAGACATCCCTAGTAAGGTGGGTCTAAAACTAAATGGGGAGTGCCATGAATTTAGTAGATAATGACATGCCACTGATGATTTTTGCCATGTCCTAGGATGAATATCATAATTAGATATTCAATTAGTAATTAGTAATAGGATGAATATCTAAGTATGATCTTCATTCTTCTAATACATATCCTAGTGGCAATTGGAGATCCTCAGATTTCACTCCTTCTTACACTAGTGTATATAAGGTTAACATAGCTCACTTTGACATCCCTAAATGGAACATGAACCCAAATTCTTGTACTAGAATCAATTCATCATCCTCTATCAATTGTCCTATTATTTCTCTCACATGTGAATATATGGTCACGCATTTTAACAAACTAGTAATGTGGATCCTCCTCTTTTTAATTTGTAAAAGAATTAGGAGTCTGGATTGAAAATTTGTATAAACATGGATATAATGAAAATAGCCTTAGGTACATGGGGAAAGGAATTAAGGTCTCTATTGAAACTACATGACACCTTTCTACTACAAGTTTAGGTTCTAAACTCCCCAATCTAAATCTTTTATTTTTCCATCAATTGATGTCTCCATGACTTATTTTCTTAAATTGTACCTTTTTCCCTAACAACAAAGGTTAATTCCTACTTCATCTATTTTTTCTAAACTCAATCAAACAATTCATTTTTATTCTATTCCATTCAAACAAGAAGATCACTTGTAGACACAACTTGCTTGTCTTCTTGAAAATATTCTACTTATACTCCAAAAATCACACTTGATTATTATTCCTTCTCCTAGACATAATAAATTTCCTAAACACAATCAATCAACACTTTCTTCATGTACATATCGTCAAGAGATAGGCCACTCCAGCCAATGAGTGTTGCAAGATAACTCCAAAAGCTTGTTGATACACATGTCCTCCTTGATCCTTCTAATGTTACACCCTTTTCTTCTTCACATGATATAGAAAATTGAGAATCGCCTCTTTCTAGTTCATTTTACAATATCAGTGTTCTTATTCTTCCTTTCTATACCCCCTCTATAGCAACATTGATCTTATGTCTAACCACATTAAGGTTACCTCCATCACTTCCACCATTGAACACATGATTTTGAGACTACCTATATTATGGTATTGCGATTGCATCTATCATAATATGAGAATTGCTTATATCTTCCTCAATTCATCTTTTTCTTATATGTTAGCCTTTGGGTTGTTACATTTTATATAACACGTGTGTCCTTCTCTATTAGTTTATCTCCATGTGGTGACAACACAATTTCTAGTGCATCCCCTTCTCTTTGATAACAAAACAACCCTCTTTATTTTCTTTGACTATATACTTAGGGGCAAGGACAACCTATTCTTGCCTATTCTGGATAATATCTCATTGACACTTAAGGTATGTGTTCTTATCAAGTACCTATTTTCTCTTTCTCTCCTTCACACTAAATATATTCCATATAATTCATGCCAATATAATAAGAGATCATATATTCTACTCACACATGAAAACACACATTGTCAAATTTAGTAGCTTATAATTCCAAATAATAATAATATGATTCGATACGGATGCCTTTATTCAATATTGCATAACAACAAAGTACACTATTGTTTTTTCATATAAGGCACCTAACAACAGAGTATGTTAATACATGAAACTCATCTTAGCTACTTTTTTATATGGATCCCATAGCAACATGGCACCCTAATTCAAGTGATCCTAAATTTTACCAAGCATATAAATCACTTAGCAACTAAGCACACTAATACAAGTCATTTGTTGATTTCCACCATTCCTAGTGATAGAGTAGCCTAGACCTTCAATAATTTGCATGATCATTTGTATAAAACATTTTCCTTCTCTTTGAACATTAGATTATTATTTAGATAATTCAATTATTCCTCTTATTTTTTATATTAAAAGCAACAAAAAAAGGGTGTTGACCCTATACAAACTCAATTCAAATAGGACATTAATAGTAGGTCAAAAGACCACCGTTAACAAACCAAAGGCCAAAAAAACCATCAACAACACATTAGCAGAAAGCTAGGATCCCAACTCAAGAGTGGGAAGAACCACCCACAACTTGACTCGGAAGAGTTCGGGAGGGGGAAAGAATTTCCTTTTTGCCTATGAAAAACAATAGTCTAGGCAATAATACTTTTAGGAACATCATTACAAATGGGATCAAGGGTGGAAATCCCCTTAGAGTGTTTGTTAGCACCTAGAGTAGACTGTTGCTGCAGAACAGGAGCAATAGGAGTAAAAACCTCAAGGTCGAAGGAGGCCACACTAGTAGGAGTAGGATCTAGGGGGTAGTGAAGGCCACAAAAGTAGTAAGAGGCACAACCTCATCCTATGAGGATTCATCATCAACATGTGAAGAGTCATCAAAATCAGAAGCATCAACATTCGCATCTTTCCACCAAGTAACAATACCTTAACAACGTGAGAGAGAACAATTTGTAGCTAAGCGACTAGTTGAGAAGCATCTACGACAATGAAAGGGAAGGCCCTCATAATCAAACAATGGAACCCATGGCCTATCCCCAATCGTAAGAACCACATCCCTAAGGAGAGGCATAGGGATATCAATGTCGATTAGAATGCGAGCAAAAGTAGAATGACCCATGATGGGCGTGGTATCATCCACCATCAAGAAGTGTCTGATAGAGTTGACAATGGCCTAATAACAAGAATGCTCCCAAAAATGAAGAGGAATAAATTAGGAAGATGAACCCACACTAGACACACATTGAGTGGTTCAATAAGAGGGTTAAAATAAGTTGTCTAGGGTTTGACTGAGTGAGAATTAATTCCCCAAGCCCATAGCTTGCTCAACACTAAGTCAAGATCATCATAGGAAGAAAAGGAAGTAATAAAAAATCTCCTAGCACAAGGGTAAAGCTCAATGATACTAACAACCTAAGGCTTCCAAGAATCACTCACCCAATGATGTAGATCCAAAAGGGAAGGCCAAAACCTTGCAAATCTACACACCAACCCACAACATTGGTAGAAGCTAACATTTTCTACTACATCTTAGCCACAAACCAAAACAATAGAGGTCTTGGCACAAGGAAGAGGACAAGATTTATCCTTGGGAGGAAGAGAAGCAACAAATCTAGCAACAGAAACAAAGCTTCGCCCACAAGTAGTAGAAAAAGGCTTGGGAGGGGGAGGCCCATACCTGCCAAATAACTAGTCAAAACACCATCAACAACAACACCATACCCACCAATAGCCAGGGGGTTGAGAGAAAGTGCACCAACATAAGAGGTGAGAGAACCAACACCAACACCCACAAGCGTAGGATAAGGGGCACACACACCGTCAACAAAGAAAGGTAGGGGAGGCAGATGAAGATCTGTGACCTGAGAAATTATTCCTCTTGTTACATTCCTCTCACCATATAATATTTCCTCTCTAGTATTTTCATTGTGATATGTTTTTAATGTCTTAATGTGCTTGTTTTGTAGATTTTATATTTTATGAAATCTTTATGTTGAAAAAAATCAACACTTACGTGTTGCAAGCTTTGTATGTCTAATGTCTTGTTTTGAAAATTCTTGGTTAGGGAGTGATTATTCTTGATTGAGATTTTTGTGTATTCTTTTTATGATAACATTTCTTATATTTTACTTTTAGTACTTCAATGCAAACATTTCTGTAAGTGACATCAATTCACTAAAGTGAAAGAAAAATTTAAGGTTGAAATTTGTATATCTTAAAATTTTGACACTACAAATTATCCTTTCTTTAGTGTAAACTCTCATAACATGTTCTAAAATTATGTTAACCCAGCCTTAGCCTTTATAAATTGTCATTATTTAGTGTCCACTCTATTCTAAAATTATGTTAACACAACCTTAGCCTTTCACCTGCTCCTAGTGTCAACATTACTTTTTGTGTTTAGCCCTATTTCATGTGTTATCGTGTGTCCTTTATGTTTATGTTATATTTAATTCTCATTACATATGAAGTCTTCAAGCATGTTGTACTTGAAATTGGCATAATATTTAAATGTTTATGTGGCACATCATCATCCTTTGATTGTACAATCATACAACATCCATTTTATTAACATGACAATGACCAACATATGAAGTGAAGTTGTCCTGCTCTACAATTTTAAATTTTAAACCTTCGCCGTTCATGGTGGTGTCTACTAGTGGGAATCTCCCACCACCACCCACAACCCCCGTTCCGGACCCTGTGTTGCTGACACTATCTGCCATATCTTTTGTTGGTCCCACTGCGATTCCTCCTTCCATTTTGGCAGTGCCTCAGTTTGATGGCTCTCCTTTGGAGAACCCTCAGATCACGAGCGAAGTTTTGGTTTCTGACCCTATTCCTGTCGTGCCAGTTGTTCTATCCTAGGATCCTCTGGCTGGCAACACGAATGTCAAAAGTTGGAAGAACGTGTTGGTCACAAAGTCGGAGACTGTGGTCCCCAACTTTGTCCCAGTCTACTCACAATCTGAGGAGGGAACGTCTTTTGAGCTTCCTGACGTTGTCTTGGACCGCATTTTATAGAATATGGCTAACACTTTGGTGGGGAAGTTCTTCTCCCTGGGCCCCATGGTGGAGATGGTCCAAAAATGGGTCAAGGACAAATGGAAGCTGAAGGGGAGTGTTTTTGTCAATGCTATTTCTGGTGCCCTCTTCCTCTTCAAATTCACTACCGAGGAGGATGTCACCCATGTCCTCTCTGGTTGTTGGTCCTATGGTCGTAACAACCTCTCCCTCTATCGTTGGAAGGTTGGCTTTTACCCTGAGGCTGACTTGCAAAAAAATGTGTCGGTATGGGTTCGTCTACCGAGGCTCCCCCTTGAATACTGGGATGAATCCATCTTCAAATGGAATGGAAACTCTTTTTGTCACTTTGTAGGTGTTGATGAAATCACCAGATCCAAATCTCGTCTGGTCTATGCCCACTTTTGTGTCCAAGCTACTGTAAGCATGAACCTCCCCAACTTCATAACCCTCAAATCCAGGTTGGGTAGCTGGACTCAAGCTTTGGTTTATGAAAATGCTACCCTCTTCTACCAGAAGTTCTGTAAATCCGGGCATGTTATCTCTCAATGCATGGCCCCAAAACCCCCTCTCCTCAAGCTTAAGGGCCCGGCCCTGGGGGATGACTTTGTGATTCACCATGACCTTGTTATGGGGCCTGTTATCACCCCTACTCCTGGCTTGAACCTGCCTCAATTGGCTGTTGAAGACCCAACTATAGAAGAATACCCATTTGCTGAGAGTATCAACAACCTTCTCCAATATCCTGCAAAGATTATGGAGGAAGCCTCTATTCTGGCACGGATGGTTCAGTGCATGTCCCTGACGGCCAGCTTGGTTTCTCTGGCTGATCAACTGGAAGATGGTGAGATCACAAGGGACCCCTCTCTCATTTTGGAGACAACTCACTCCCCATCGGCGGCTCCCTCCCTAAACCAGGACTTAAGATCTCCTGGTGCCACTCGTGTGTCATCTAGTGGCTGCATGACCCCTGCTAATGAGGGTTGGATTACTCAAAGATGCAAGACCAGGACTGCTAAGCTTGACGTGGGGATAGATCTCAAAGTGGGACAGTCGTTGCAGAGACTTTCAAGACAAAAGGAAGCAGCAAGGGACATTGCCAATGGCAGGCAGAGGACCTTGGAGACAACCAAAAAAGGTAAGAAATGAAGGTCCTCTCTTGGAACATGAGGGGCCTGAACAGCCCCCAAAAGCAATATGCTATGGAAAAATGCATTTTTGAAAATAAAATCATGGTCCTTCTTCTCCAAGAAGTTAAGATGTCTTTGTCCTCCTCCTCCATGGTGGCTAGGAAAATTTGGCCTTGTGATAAGTTTGTTATTAGTGAGGCCAATGGAGCCTCCGGTGGTTTGGTCACCATGTGGGACCCCTCCCATTTTTCTAGTAGTCTTCTCTCCTCCTCGACCAACCTTTTGGTTTTAGAACTCTCCTCCCCGATGGACTCCTGTATCCTTGTTAATGTTTATGCCCCTAATGTCCGATCTGGTAGATTAATGCTCTGGAATGAGATAACTACTCTTATACAGAATAATGCCAATGCTCACTGGCTGATTGTGGGCGATTTCAACTCCCCTTTGATTCCCTCTGAGAAGTTGGGAGGCCTTCCAGAATACTCTGATAGCATGACTGATCTAGCTGAATTCATTGGCAGAAATGGGTTAATGGATGTGGAACTATCGGGGCAAAAATTCACTTGGTCCAATCTTAGGAAGGGAAAGGATCTTATCCAAGTCAGACTTGACAGATTTCTCATCTTGGGTAACTAGGGAGTTGGTCCAGCCTTGAAGCTCACTGCCCTCCCCAGAATGGTCTCTGACCACAACCCCTTGCTCCTTTGGAATACCACTAATGCTGTCAGGAGGAAGTTTCCTTTTCGGTATAAAATCATGTGGAACTCTCATCCTAAGTTCAAGGACTACATTAAAAGATGGTGGAGTACCAACATATCTGGTACTCCTATGTTCAGGATTGCCCAGAAGCTCGACTTGGTCAAAAGAAACGTCTGGGGCTGGAACAAATTCACCTTCGAGGATATCTTCAAGACAAAAAGGAGCTCAACAGTAAACTGACTACTATACAAGAGCATATTGACCAAGGTGACTCCCTTGAAGCCACCCATATGGAAGAGGCTGCCCTCCATAGAAAATGGAAGAAAAATTCCCACAAAGAGAAACTATATTGGAAACAGAAATCTAGGGTTCAATGGCTCAAAGAGGGTGATAAAAACACTAGTTTCTTCCACAGATCTGCTTCTATCCACAAGCGTAGGAACCACATCTCTTCCCTCATGGATGATAACAATCTGGTAGTCAACGACGTTGATAGCTTGGGCCGTTTGACTACCAATTACTTTGCAATCTTATTCTGAGATGATGATGACCAGGGGGACCCTATGAGGGAGGACCTTCTTAACTGCCTCCCACCACCCCTCTCAGTGGAAGGTAACAACCTCATCTTGGCCCCTATCTCTGAGGAGGAAGTTAAGTCTGTTGTTTTTTCTATGGGCCCCTTCAAAGCCCCGGGTCCTAATGGTGTCCCCCCGACCTTTTTTCAATATTTCTGAGATGTGGTTGGCCCTAATGTTGTCTTGGCTACTAGAGATTTTTTCAAATCAAGAAGGCTCCTCAACAAACTCAATCACACCTTCATTTCTCTTGTTCCAAAAAATCAAGAGGCATTTTCTTTCAAGGACTTCTGCCCCATCAGCCTCTGCAGCACTATTTATAAAATCTTCAGCAAAGTTCTTGTCAATAGGCTCAAACCTTTTTTGGATCCTTTGATCAGCCCATCCTAGAAGGGTTTCGTTCCTGGCCACCAAATTCTTGATGTAGTCATCTCTACTCATGAGATTATACACTCCATGGATAAATGTCATCAGGTGGGTATGGTTCTCAAGCTTGACATCTCTAAGGCTTATGATAGGGTCAATTGGAACTTCCTCTTCAAAGTTCTCAGAGCTATGGGGTTTGGAGACAAACTTATCAAACTTATTGGGGAATGCACTTCTACTGTCACCTATGTTGTGTTGCTAAATGGAAACGCCTTGGAGAAGTTCAAGGCCTCCAAAGGGCTACGACAAGGGGATCCCCTATCCCCCTACCTTTTCATCATCCTTGCTGAAGTGTTGGCCTCTAACTTGAACTCTTTGGTTCGCAGGGGTACTCTGTTGGGTATCAAGCTTGCCTCTACAGTGCCCCCCAATGTTCTACAGTAGTTTGTTGATGATACGATCCCATTTGGTGTCTCCTCTATTTGGGAAGCTAAGGCTTGGAAATCCTTTCTTAACACCTATGCCCTGACTTCTCGCCAACAAATTAACTATGATAAGAGCAACATTTACTTCTTTCACACTAATGACCAACTCCAAGTTAAAGTCTGCATAATCCTTGGTTGTCAAAAGGCCTCCCTCCTTGGAACCTATCTTGGTCTCCCTCTGACTGTTAAGGATGTCTCTAATTCCTTATGGATCTCTATCCTTGAAAGAATGCAGAAAAAGTTGGTTGGCTGGAAAGGTAGATTCTTGAGCAGTGTTGGGAAGTTACAGCTACTTTCCTCCTCCCTCCAGGGGATCCCCATGTACTTTTTCTCCCTGCTCAAAATTTATGCAACTATGGATGCTAAGCTGGAAAACATTCAAAAGACTTTCCTCTAGACAGGAGTAGAAGAAAAGAAGAGGCTTGCCTTGGTGGGCTGGGACAAAGTTTGTCTTCCCAAGACCATGGCCGGCTTGGGAACCTGTAGGATCTCTAAATTCAACAAGGCCCTTATGACTAAAATTGTCTGGAATCTTCTAAACAAGGATACAAATTGGAGTACGATCATTAGGGATAAGTACCTACGAAATGCGGATTTTTCCTTTGTCCTGAAAAAGGAGGGCCTTCCTAGGGGTTCCAAAATTTGGAATAACATCTTGAGTTGCAGGGACCCTTTATCTCATGGTTTGAGGTGGATTATTGGAAATGACAGGAATGCCCTTTTCTGGGAAGATTGCTAGCTAGGAGAGGGACCCCTGGCTTCTACCCCCTCCCTGAGACGGATACAGGATGCCACTAAAGGCTTCTTTGGTTGAAGGGTCAGTGACTACTTCAGCAACTGCACTAGGAAGGCCTTGGAGGACTGTTGTACTGACCTCCCCTTGCTCCTTCCTATTGCTAGAGAACTCCAGAAGCTTTTGGTTGGTATTTTCCTCCCCCTGTTCCCCAGGGATGATAGACTTATTTGGAAATGGGACCCCTCTGTAGACTTTTCTGTCAAGACTGCCTATATAAGTCTACTAAGGGAACCTATTGTCTCCTTTATCTGGAGAGAGATCTGGAACTCCCAGCTCCTCCCCAAGGTCAATTTCTTCTGGTGGACTACCCTTCTCAACAAAATTTTGACCCAAGGCAACTTGGTCAAGAGGGGATTTCATCTCCAAAACAAATGCATTCTCTGTAAAGATGATGGAGAAAGTACTGTCCACCTCTTCCTCCACTGTGCCTTCACTCGGGAGCTTTGGGGGATGGTTTATAATAAACTCAATATTAGTTGGGTAATGAACGATAACTTGGGTAATATGTGTCAGGAGTTTCAGGGCTCCTCTTCCAACCCTCTTATCCAACAGCTATGGAAGCAGATCCCCCCACGTTTGTTGGTGTATATGGAAGGAACAAAATGATAGGATATTCAAAGACAAAGAGACCTCTGTGGAAAAGGTGTTTGCTCGGTTCCTTAATCTGATTCTTGAGAATATCTTGGTCTCTAAAAATTGAATGGCATCCAAGTCCCCCTCTACCTGGGACTAGGGAATTGCCAGATGTTGGAACCTCCCCCCCTCGTTCTCCCTTATTGACTCCTCTAAGAGACTTCTAAGACAATGCACGATTTGGTTCCCCGCCGGCTACTAATTTTAAATTGAATTTTGATGGGGCTGCCAGGGGGGCCTTTTTGCTAGCGGTGGGGTGATTAGATCACACCTAGGGGCCCTCCTTGTTGCTTATGTGGGCAACCTAAATGGTCATTCCTCTAATCAGGCTGAAGCGATGGCCTTAGCCTGGGGAATTCGCATTTCCCTCTCCTTGGGAATCAGAATTATGGACATTGAGGGGGACTCCATGCTCATCATTAATGTTGTCAAAGGAAGGAATAAGCTTAATTGGTCAATTGAGGGAACTATCAGGGACACCTTGAGGCTCATCTTCGAACTTGACTCATTCAAAGTGATGCATATCTAGAGGGAAGGAAATCGCGTGGCGGATGCCATGGTTTCCATTGGCCTAAACCTCTTAGGGCTCAGAGTTTGGAGGAGTCTCGAATCTCTCCCAAACCATGTCAACTTCCTCCTCTAGGAAGAGAAATCTAGAATCCTCACTAATGATTGAGTGGCTGCTAAATGCTTCCCTCCCCCTCCTATTTTCCCTCGGGATTACCTAGCGGTGGTGGTTTCATAATTCAAATAACAAGAATATTCCTTAGATCCCTTCTGATGAGGTGGCAACTTGTTCGACCTGGCTAGTGACGATGCACGTGTTGCTGTGTAGGCACTTCACTTGGGCTTGCAAAGCCATGATGAAGTACGACGGGTTTGGAAATGTTTTGGCTACTGTCAATTTCTATTGGCGCTTAATGCCTTGTTTCCAGCAAATCATTACTAAAAGTGACTTCTTGTTTTCCCATGTGCCCAACTTTATTTCTCATTTTTGAAACTAGGCTCGCATGTTCCCCATTTATTGAAGCTGGGCTTGTACATTCACCATTTTCTCTGTTGGGATAGCTTCTCGAAGAATCCCTGCATTTCCCTCTATTTCATGACTAAGGAAGCTTTGTTGGCGGACGAAATGGGGGGTGACAGAGTGAGATATGAACCGGATAACCCGGATGATTTTTAAAATGACCCTCTTGTTTGGAACTTCTATGTTGAAGGTGGAATTGTTGATTTTCTGGATTGCCTGAAGGGCCATGATGAGCAGCTCTCAGCTCCTTTCGCCTCCTCCTGGTTTGGAAGGCGGGTCTCAATTGGCGGCATTACCTTTGATGGCTCTAAGGAGACTGTTAGAGTATTCAGGTATTTACTTGATTAATTAAACATTCTTTGTTTAATTATTTAAGTTCCCTTTATCTCTTTTACACTTAAGCTAACTTTAGGTGCATATAATTAATTGTTTTAATTAATTATTATGTGCAAACCTAGGTTTTCCCTTTTTAGGGTTTTTTGACCTATTAAAGGTTGAGTTCTTTCTTTTCATTGTAAGAATCACATTACATATTTTTGTGAATATTGAGCTCTCTCTTTTTGAGCATATTCTCTGTGTTTTGTATGTTCTTCAGATTTTGCTTCATTGCTTCTCCTTGTAATAGGTTATTCGGATTACAGAAGATCTTCAGGCTCTTGTGGTGTTGTATTTTCTCAACTCCTATATGGTATCAGAGCTCCGGATCTGCAGCTGCCTATTCTTGTTTTGAGAATTTTTTTGCTTTGGAAGCAGATCTGGGGTTTCAGGAATTTTTTTATGTACCTTGGGTTTGTGCTTTTTTTTTTAGCACTTTGGGCCTAAACAGACCTCACCATCGTGCTCAAAAGGCCCGAAAACCCCTATGGTCATATAAAATTTGACCTATTTTGGTTCCTGAGCCTCTGGGAGCAATTTTTTTCTCAGATCCAGGGCATACGACCCTGGCACCCAGATCGAGAAAAAATTTCAAAAAAAAATAAAAAATTTGCCTTTTTACGGCATGCAGGCCGAAATTTGCTTTTAAAATTTTTATTTTTTTAAAAAAGCGAAAAAAAAAAAAGAGGTGTTTGTTTCTTTTTAAGAAAAAAAAAAATTTTGGGGAAAGATTTTTTTTGGGGTTTGGGAGTACCGCAGGGTACCGGACTAACAGGCATGTCAGACCTGTCAGTCTGGCCTCTGCAGCCCCTGCCGGCGGCCCTTTCCGGCGTTCCTCCCCAACCCCCGCCGGCTACAGACTCCAGCCCCACCGGTCGTTCCCTCTGGCTTCCGCTCCCGCTCCCGTCGGCCGCTGCTCCTCTCCCCGGCCGCCGCCTCTCCCTGCGCCCGCCGCATTCTGCCGCCGCCTGCGGCCCCAACTCGCCGCTCCGGCTCCCTGGCTTTTTTTCCAGCCGGCCACCGAGCTGCCACCCGGTCATCGCCCTACCACCCGGCCGCCACCGGTGCGCCACCGGAGCTCTGCCCACTAGCCACCGGACCACCAACAAGCAACCAGACCCCCTTTTTTGGCTTTTTCAGGGGGGGTTTGGTTTTTTGGTCCTATCTTGGGCATACGGAGTCATTTCTTTGAGAACAAATAGGCATCGGAAAGCTAGTTCTGAGGCCAACCTCATGGTGTTGGTAATTTTTTCCAATTTTGCTTTTTGACTTTTTTTTTTTATAGTCAAAGTGAGGTCTCTTTTTTGCACTCCGGGAGACGTAGAATGAGCATCCGACCTCCATTTTTCGAAAACTTTATATTTTCGGAAAGCGTGTTCTATGTACTTTCCAAAAATATGAGTTTTTTTTCCAGATTCTGCTCCATGCATATTGTAGACACCTAAAATTGTCATGTCTAATTAAATAAATATTTTATTTATTTAATTATCTAAGCCTAATTCTTCTATTAATTAAATAAATCCTTATTTATTTAATTAATTCATTTATCCTCTTCTAGCCTTATTTCTCATTTAAATAAATACATTTATTTATTTAAATTATCATTTTCCTAAATTAAATAAATATTTTATTTATTTAATTATCTCATTTCTTCTATTAATTAAATAAATCTTTATTTATTTAATTAATTCATTAACCTTTTCTACCTATGACACATGTCATTCATCTCTTAATTCATACACTACCTACCCCTTTCATTATTTTATTATTTCTTTTACCTACCCTCTAATCATAACCGACCTCCTTTTACACCTCTCAATCTTATCCCTCCATTTCATATTGTGTCTTCTATATAAGGAGATGTTTTCTTCATTATCAAACCCTAACTACTTGATCAATTGACTACACTACGATCCTACTTGCAACCACATTTCGTTCTTTGTTGAGCTCTTGTGCATATAAAATCTGAGAGCAAATATATCAAGCAAGATCAATGGAGATAGGAAGAATGGAGATCAAAACCCTATTGGACATGTGATGGTATAATCTTTGTGATTTCATGTGATTTGCATTGTCTTAGGTAATCTTCATATGTTATGGTGGATCTTTGTTGATTGTTAGGCTAGGGTTTTGTGGTTGAATTCATTTAGCCTTTCAATATTGTTATTATTGTTATCCATTTTCACCATATACATTTTGGCACGCCCGGTGGGACTCTTGTCCCTTTTGCATTTAACCTTTTGTTGCAGATTTTATGTTTGAAGTTGCAGATCTGGCATTTCCGACAACATTTTTGACATTTTCGCGTCTGCATACTTTCGAATCGCGTTTTTGATTTTCTGGCGCGTCTGTGACATCTGGAATCGCGTCCGTGTTTTCGACAAAATTTTATTTTGTAGGTTTCCGAAAGGCGCGTCTGTGTTACGGAAACGCGTCTGTGTCATTTTTATCTGCGTCAGTGTCTGGGAAGCACGTCTGTGGTTTTTATCCGTGTCTGTGTCTCACAGAACCGCGTTTGTGTCGCAGAGTCGCATCTGTGTTGAGGGTAATCGCGTTTGTGTATCACCTGTTTCAACATTTTGAAGTTTTATTCATTCAGTTTTTAGATTTTGCATTTAAGGTTTCAGATCTGGTTTATTTTTGGACTAACATTTTCAGATCTAGCTAACAAAATTGGTGCAGCTTGTCTTGGAAGCAAAATCGTTTGGTTGAAGGCCCCTGTTTTCACAAAGTCTTTTGGGTTTTAAAATTTACCTAACTTGTGTGCTTGCAGGAAGGGGTGATCATTTGAAACAACCCAAACTACTAACAAATCTTTGGTGCAGGTCCTTAGCAAGGTTTTTTTTTTTTGTTTTGGATTTTTATTGTGTGCCTTGTTTTCATAGACTAGCAAACACTTCCATTGGTGCACCAAAATTGAATCATTGTCTTTTGTGTCTTAAGCAATAGGCTCTTTTTGTTCAATCTTTAGAGGGCCTGTCTTCCCGTGTGGTCATTAGGACTACTATTGAAAAGAGAACGACCCAAGTGGTAGCAAAAGAAAAGCCATCTTCTTCCGAACCACTATAAATAAATGTATTCAAGGTGAAAACTATGAATAACGTGTGATGATTAGTTCATACCGACACTATGTCTCCCCATAAACCTATTTGATCAAATTTATTTGATCAGTTGTAGGGCGTAACCCCTACCGGCTGGGAGCCTTCTGTATTTACAGAGCTGAAAGTGCTGCATGTATGGCCACACGAGCGGATGCCCTTACTAGCACCATTTTGTTTTATAGGCCCAAATCCTTCTAGTTGTTGGGGCAGGAGGTCGGACCTCTGGTAGCGGCCCACACACATATGGTTCTTAGTAGAGATACAAAGTTCGCCATGGGGAGTTTTCATGGGGACTGATGCTTGGCTGACCCGAGAAGTGAGTGCCGAGGGTGGAGCCAGTGAGGTCAAGCATCTAAGTATCTACTCTGAATAGCGTAGCCTCGAGGGTAAAACCCCATGTGGGATCAACAACTATTGTCTTGGCCAGCCATAAGAATTGTGCTTGACTTATGTTAAACATTCAAAACATTCAAGACCAAACAGCAAAACATTGTGTCTTTTGTGTCTTCAAGTGTATGCAAAACATTTTCACATCAAACAACACACTTTTCTGGGAGTCATTTTGAGTCTAGACACTTGCAAACATTGACTCCTCATCAACATTGTGTCCTCTTGTCACGAAAATCAGTCAAACAGTCAGATTTGGTCACAACAAAACAACTTCACAGATTGGAAAAATTGCACAAAATTTGCAGAAACGCGTCTGTGTCGGGCATAATAGCATCTGTGTTGTCTAGCCATGTCTGTGAAGGATAGAATCACGTCTATGTTCCAACAGTCAACATTGCATTTGGCAAACAAAAAAATCTCAAAAGCGCGTCTGTGTTAAACAGAGTAGCACCTGTGTCGGGAAACCGCGTCTGTGAAGTATACAGGCGCGTATGTGTCCAGAATTGAAAAACTGTTACAGTCCAGCAAACATAAACAAAAAAATCTCAGAAGCGCGTCTGTGTTAAACAGAGCAGCGCCTGTGTCGGGAAACCGCGTCTGTGAAGTATACAGGCGCGTCTGTGTCCAGAATTGAAAAACTGTTACAGTCCAGCAAACAAACACAGTCAGTTTCGAAATTCTTGAGCTTCCTAGGTCATTTCTCCAGGGTTTCATTTAGAATTCAACCTGTCTTTGGGTCTCACAAAGTCCATCATTGCTTCACATCTCACTTTACATTCACAATTGTCTAAACTTGAGTCAAAAGGTCACTTGCTTGTCCTCATCATACTTTATCAACACACTACATACAACAACACTTTGCTAAGTGGTCTCTCATCAAGGTTTCTTACCTTTGGGTCTCATTTGGTTTTACTTAGAGTCAAGATCAACTTACCTCATCAAGAGAAACTATCCTCTCTTTGGAAGTCACACCTACTCTACTACATACATACTTGGTCTTAAACTTTGGACATTGCAAGTAAACCCCAGATTCATTTACATTCCATCCAACTCTTGGTCTTCCATACTCTTTCCATTTTTCATCTAGTCTCACACATCTTGGTCAATACCTAGTTCATCGTTGAAACCCGTCTTCAAAAATCTAGGAGAGAAACTAAAGAGGCTCAAGAGTCCGCAAACATGAGTTCTTATGAGTATGACAATGATATCTTTTTCAATTTTGATCACACTACATTACCTGACATGGATGCCTATAGAAACATTCCAAATGTTGAGAACATGGACACTATAAACAACAATGCTACACAAAATGACAATGTGGACAACTTTTCAGTACATTCAGCAGATGCGGAAGAATCCATTATGAATCCCCATTTCAATCGATTGGTTGACGAAATAATGAGGAGGGATAGACAATACTTGTTACAAATGATGGCACAAAGTGGAGCCAAGATATCTCATGATTTTGACATGTCTCAAATAATGGAACATAGACCTTTGCAACAACCTCACTCCAATATGGATCAAAGGAGACCTAATAGTGGAGGAAATAGAGGACCACATATGGTACCTGAATCACCATCAGCTTTGCTTCAAAAACTAGAGGTCCCACATACACATGGTCAAACATATGATACTTACCTTCGCAGACCATTATGGAAATCTTATGGAGAAAAATATGCTCAATCACATACTAATGCTAAGGATCAACCACCAAAACAATTGGATGTTCAAAGGCATGCTCAAAATTTGGACATAAGGAAACCTCATGTCAAATTTGGGGGCAACACAATGGAACATGACATGCCTGTAGAATATGGTATACATGCACAAAATAGATATGGTGTTCCTCAACATGAATCTATACCAAGTGGTCCATATACGCAGCATCATTACAGACCTCCTCCATATGAACATGTGTATGATCAATATCATCCATATATGCAACATGCTCCTCCTCCAATTGGTGCCTCAAACATGGGGTATGGTCCAAGAAGTCGATCTCCACCTAAGAGCAATTTGGAGCAACAAATCAGGGACTTACAAAAGAAAATGGAGGACATAAATACACCCAAGCCAACATACACAATGAGAGACATATGTCCTTATCCATTTGACAAGAGCATTCCAATGCCTCCATTTCCTACACACTTTGTGACGCCTAAATTTGATAAGTATAGAGGAAAAGGGGATCCTAAGGCACACATAAGACAATTTTTCACAGCTTGCATTGAAGTAGCTTCAGAAGAGACATATTTGATGAGATTATTCCCACAAAGCTTAGGTGATCAAGCTATGGAATGGTTCTCCCAACTCCCACCTGGTATTAAGTCATGGGGTGACTTAGCAGAGGCATTTATTCAACATTTCTCCTACAACATAGAGATAGACATATCAGTCACTACTTTGTGCAATACTAAGCAAAAAGAGGGAGAGTCTTTTGCATCATTCTTACAAAGATGGAGAAATCTAGCCAGCAGATGCTCTTGTGAAATTCCACAAAAACAAATGGTAGAAATGTTCACCCAAAATGTTAACAAAGAGATTGGTTATGACTTAAGGAAAGCTTGTTTGTCCACCTTCAAGGACGTCATTGAAAAGGGCTTAGCGACAGAAAAGGTCCTAATTGAACAAGGAGTCATTAAGATATTCAAGGAAAACAAAGATGACTTTAAAGGAAAAGACAAGCCAAGATTTTGGAATAAAAACAAGAACACGGTCAATGATGGTGTTGTCGATGCCAACACAGTGCGACCCAAAGTCATCTTTTCAGGATCAAGTTCTACAAACAATCAAGTGAATACTCAAACAACTTCTAGATCACGAAGGAAGTACACTCCATTGGGAGAACCACTTGAGTCAGTCTTCAAGAAGCTAGTGGCAAACAAGGTAATCACTATTCCAGATTTTCCACCATATGAACCAAAGGTTAAACCAAATTGGTGGAATGATGATGAGTATTGTGAATTTCATAAGAGCAAGGGTCATAAGACAGGAAATTGTCATCGACTGAAGAACATCATACAGGATCTCATTGATAGAGGTGACATTGAGATTGAGGGACATTTGTCTAATCAAGAACATGAGATGTTCAAGGAACCATTCCCAAAACATGACAAGGGAAAAGCTAAAGTCACAGAGGATCAAACCAACTATACCAAAGCATCTTATAATTATGATTCAACTATTAATCACATTTCAATGGACAATTATGTCTCTACCATTATCATCAAGGACAAAGCGTCTGAGAATTCTACTCAGAGACCCAGGATTGTCCTAAAAGGTGTTGGATCTTCTTCCGAACCTACCTCTGAATGTCATGTTACAACCCGTCGAGGCAAAATCACTTTGCAAGGTGCTCCAATTAAAAACACCACTTCTTCATCAACCAAACCTGAGTATGACCTTGTAGAACAGCTAGGGAAGACACCCGCGCTCATCTCCATTCTTGAACTATTACACATATCTCCCGCACATAAAGCCATTCTTGATAAAATCTTGAGAGATACTGTTGTTCCTACTGATCTAAACGTGGACTAGTTTCAAACCATGGTGGGATACCTTTCCATTCCACATTCACTTACTTTCACGGAAGCTGATGATGCCTATGTAAGTCAGCCACATAATGCGCCATTACACATTGAAGCCTTCATACACAAACATCGAATAAAACGAGTACTGATAGACAGAGGAGCAGGTCTAAACATTTGCACATTAAGCCCTATCACACAATTGGGATATTCTGATAAAGCTGTGAATTCTACAAACAAGATCACCATCAAGGCATATGATGATGAAGAGCATTCATCCAAGGGTACAGTCATCTTACCTCTCAAAGTTGGGCCAGTTACAAATGATGTGGTCTGTCAAGTCCTGGATTTAAATCTCACTTATAACATATTGTTAGGATGCCCTTGGATCCATGAAATGAGGGCAGTCCCATCCACATATCACCAATGCATTAAGTTTCCTCATAATGGAGTGGAAGTAATAGTTAACGGTGATCCTAATCCATTCATATATTGCAATAACCT
Organism: Cryptomeria japonica; assembly: GCF_030272615.1. Classification (NCBI taxonomy): domain Eukaryota; kingdom Viridiplantae; phylum Streptophyta; class Pinopsida; order Cupressales; family Cupressaceae; genus Cryptomeria; species Cryptomeria japonica. The sequence continues at coordinate 711,910,040 of NC_081411.1, read as the reverse complement.
GAAATCAAAGACTGAGACCATCATTCCTAGTAATCGGGAGGCTGTTCCTTCGTCGGCATACATTGATTCTGAGTCATTAAAACCTTCGACATCAAAACAAGGTGAGCTTAAAGGCAAGTTTCAGGACAAAGGCATGGGGGAATATACTTTCAATCAGACCATGTACTTAAGACAAGTCATGAGTTCCCCAAAAGAATATGGAAGACCACATCCTAACAAGCAAATCTCCATCATGAAGCTCAAATGGGACCCTACTACCTTTCAAAGATGGGGTGAACTAGAAGAGGAAGATTTATACCAAATGCTTTTCAGAGACAATGAAGAAGAAACACAAGACCACATCAATCTACCATGTGAGAAATATGGCAAAGGCTTCAAAATTCTACAAAAATTCGGGTATGATGGAAAAAGCCCTCTGGGGTTACGAAAGGAAGGCATCATTGAACCTTTACAACCTGAATTGACTTTCAAGAAAGAACGCTCGAAAGGACTTGGTTTCTTAACTTCCAAGGTCCACACCCAAAGGATAGAAGAAGCCTTACAAATCAAAGCTGCCAAAATTCAACTAGAGAATCGCTATTCCACAGATTCCAATGAATGGGAATGGGGTTCCGACAAGTCTTCCAGTGACTACGAGCTCACCGAGACAATCAGAGAGCCAGGTGAACCCATAGAAGAAGAGGAGTTTTATAACAAATTCAGAGTTGGTCAAGAAACAACCCATGAGGAGTCTACACAGTCCTTGTCTCAAGGTTCTAGGTTGAAATCACATAGTATGAGAACACCTGTTCCGGAATGCGCTACTAGTGATGATAATTTGGATTCGCTCGTGATCGAGACTAATGAGGAGAGTGCCATCGATGACCTCGATAATTACCTTGACATACCCGAATATAACCACATCTTCACTCTTAGCCCCGCTAACTTCGAAAACATTAACGGCCTTCCCCTTGTTCACCACCAACTCATTGACTGGGATCATGAAGGACCTACATAGTTGGATACATCCCAAAACGATGAAGCTTTTATTGACTATCTAGGCATACGAGATGATCTTCCCCTTGGAGATCATAAAGCGGGATACACCATAGAACTCAATAGCGTGGCATATTTTGGTGAGGGTGTCGGACCTTCCAGTCACAAAAATGTGAAAATAAGAACAAATCAAGGGTCTTATGGCGAAAACCACATTGTGGCGCTATCTGACCCCAAAAAAGTAAAAAGAAAGGACGTATCTGAGGGTGAAAACCTCTCTGAGGCACCCGAAGATGGAAGGCTCGACATTCTCCCAGCATCATATGAGGAAAAATCATCCATGTTGGTAGAGGAGACTATCAAAACAAACATCGGTACAGAAGAGGTTCCACACAACATATTCCTAGCTCAATCATTGACAGAGTTTGAAAGGTCAAAATTCATAAGTTTCTTCAAAAAGCAACAAATCAACTTCGCCTGGTCATACGCTGATATGCCTGGATTGGATCCGGATTTGGTAATGCATCATCTGACAATCAAACTGGGGGCAAAACCAATAAAATAGAAATTAAGAAAAATGCATCCACAAGAGGCATTACTAGTCAAAGCAGAACTTGAGAAATTACTCGATGTCGGATTCATACGCCCAATTGATTATCTTGAATGGATCTCCAACTTGGTACCTGTTAGTAAACCAGATCGCAGCATCAGAATTTGCACAGATTTCAGAGAGATCAACAAAGCTTGTCCAAAGGATGACTTCCCATTACCAAACATTGACTTGATTGTTGATCTCACAGCAAGTCATGAAATGCTATCATTAATGGATGGATTCTCTAGTTATAATTAGATAAGGATCGCACCCGAGGATCAACACAAAACATCATTTACTTGTCCATGGGGAACTTTCTGCTGGAATGTCATGCCTTTCGGGCTAAAGAATGCAGGTGCTACATATCAAAGAGCCATGACTACTATCTTTCATGATCTCATGCATGTAACTGTGGAAGATTATGTTGATGACCTCTTGGTCAAATCAATAGATAGAAATACACATTTGGACATACTTTCAGTTGCCTTTGATCGGTTGGAAAAATACGAAGTAAGATTAAACCCTAAGAAATGTGTCTTTGGAGTAACCTCTGGGAAGCTCCTAGGATTCATTGTATCCAAAAGAGGAATTGAAGCAGATCCAACAAAAGTCAAAGCTATCTTGGAAATGCAACCACCAAGAAATATCAGTCAACTTCGATCCTTACAAGGCAAACTCCAGTCCATCCGAAGATTCATAGCACAACTGGTAGATAAGTGTAATCCTTTTCAGCACCTGCTACATAAAAACATCAAATTCAAATGGGATGACAACTGTCAACAAGCTTTCCAGACACTCAAAGATTATCTTCTAAGTCCACCAGTTCTGATGCCACCAGTTCCAGATCAACCACTGTTATTATACATTTCAGCTACTCCAACAGCATTGGGGGCACTCTTAGCGCAACAAATTGCTGAAGGCAAGGAAAAAGCAGTATACTATATCAGTCGCACCTTGGTGGGATATGAGCTAAACTACACACCAATTGAGCGTGCATGTCTCGCTATGGTCTTTGCTTCACAGAAATTACGACATTACATGCTTACTCATAAGACAAAGTTAGTTGCAAGGATAGATCCATTGAAATACCTTCTCAATAAGGCAACACTTACTGGGCAACTGGCCAAATGGGTAATGATACTGAGTGAATTCGACATCGAGTATGTGGATAGAAAAGCAATAAAAGGACAAGCCATCGCCGATCAATTAGCAGATGCTCCCATGATAGATGATGTTCCTCTAAGTTCAGAATTTCCAGATGAATCTATTTTGACAATGTCACATGCAAAGCCATGGCAACTATACTTTGACGACTCATATACACAGCATGGGGCAGGAGCTGGCATCCTCTTTATAACTCCTCAATGGGATTCTATACCAAAATCATATCGCTTATCATTTCCTTGCACTAACAATATAGCGGAATATGAGGCATTAACAATAGGATTACGAATTGCAGTTCAATGGAAGATCCAGGAACTTTGTGTTTTTGGAGACTCCCAACTTGTTATCCGTCAAGCAACTGGTGATTATCAAACAAAAGATGAAAAGTTAATGCCTTATAAACAAATGGTGGATGGTCTGAAACAACACTTCACAAAGATAGACTTTGAGCAGATACCAAGAGAGCAGAATCGCGCCGCAGATGCCATGGCTACAATTGCTTCACTAATTGATCTACCTCCAAATGAGACCCGCTATGAGTTCTTGGTGGATAACCTTTTGGTCCCTTCATATGAGATCATGCCTATTGAGATGATATGTGTTGTCGGTCTTGAATCCCAGTTATATGGTTCCATTTTCACATACCTATGAGATAATACTTTACCTCCTGATCTATCAAATAACCAACGTCGCACTTTCATTCGCCAATCCTCTCGATATGTCATTTTAGCTGATATCCTATACCGATGAGGTCTAGATGGCACTCTTCTTAGATGTTTAGAAAGCGACGAAGCTCAAATTGCGTTACGGGAAGTGCATGAAGGAATATGTGGTCCACATGCTAGTGGTCCTACCATGGCCAAGAAACTCATCAGGACTGGATATTACTGGTCCAATATGGAGAAAGACTCATATCAGTTTGTCAAGAAATGTAAGCAATGTCAAATTCATGGAGATCTCATACATGCGCCAGCACAAGAACTTCAACCGCTTGCGTCTCCTTGGCCCTTTTGTCAATGGGGACTTGATCTCATAGGCAAGATTCACCCTCCTTCTTCCAATGGTCATAAATTCATTATCACTGCCACAGAGTATTTTACAAAATGGATTGAAGCCGTACCTCTCACACAAGTTACTAGAAAACAGATTGCTCTATTCATCCTTAACTATATCATTTGTTGATACGGTATTCTTGTTTCCATTATCCCTGATAACGGGCGTCCCTTCAAAAATTAGGATGTTCGCGAACTCTATGACCGCTTCCATATCTCCCATCGTTTCTCCACACCATACTACCCCCAAGGTAATGGCCAAGCTGAGGCATCTAATAAAACAATCCTTAAAATCCTAAAGAAGACAGTCGACGATGCTGGTCATAATTGGCATATTTAACTTAATCCTGCACTTTGGGCCTACCGTACAAGTGTCCGTACACCTACAGGAGCTACACCCTATTCACTAGTCTATGGTTCTGAAGCCATCTTGCCTATTGAGGTCGAGCTACCCTCTTTACGGGTCTCTTTGCAAAACATCATCAGTGATGAAGACTACAGGGTCTCTCGCTTACAAGAGCTGGAACTATTGGATGAACGAAGACAAACTGCTTTTAGTCATCTCAAGGCTTACCAACAACGAATGAGTCGCAGCTACAATCACAAGGTCAAGCCTCGCACATTTGAGGTAGGTGACTTAGTTCTTAGAGAAAATCCTAAAAATCAACAAGACAGAGAGAAGAAGGGCAAGTTTGAACCAAATTGGCTTGGTCCTTACATCATTACAGCAGCATATGGATCTGGTGCATATCAGCTTTCAACTACGGAAGGTGAACCTTTAGAGGATCGTATCAACAACATGCACCTTCGCAGGTTTTACACATAGCTCTTCAGAGTATCCCAATTCGAAAATACAAAAAAATCAAAAATTTCAAACATACAAAAAAAAAATTATAAAACCAAAAAAATCGTTACTTGGTGAAAACCTGGCAAACAGGCGCCTTGTGACACAAAAAAAAAAAAAAAATTTGAAAAATCGAAAAAAGTAAAGAGAAATAATTTCGTCCAATGGTGAAAACCACTTCGGTGGCGCCCTGGGCAAGTACCATGGTGAAAACTGGGTCACCAGCGCCATGCGTAGAGACATTGCTCCTCCCTCCTTCAGGATTCTCTTTCATCCTTTCACTTTGCACACACTCACGACCAATTCATCCATAATAAACTTACCCATTCCCATCATGGCTTGTCATTGATCTACCCAAGATTGGTTAGCCATTCATAATAAACCTCCCTTTCCATCCATAAAAAATCAGATCCTATCTGTGGCTAAGGCAAATCCTACGTCTAGTGATGGGTGTGGAACTGAGAACATCACATGTTTCGAGGAGTACAGTTTTGTCCAACTTTCTTCAGTCTATCCACGCACAATCCGCAATAAAGCAACATTTGCATCACAGATCCGCAATAAAGTTTCGTCTTCTCTGCAATAAAGTATCAGTTTCATGGATTCAGTCAATTTCAGATGAGACAGCAAAAACAATGGGCTTCAACAAATCAAATCTTTCAACAGACTCAGACAACATTATGGTTCAGTGCTATCTATCATTTCTGTGAAAGTAAACATTGTGACCACAATCAAATAAAACTTATACATGTGACAAGAGACACTAAACTTGAGGACTGCAATGGATGTTGGTGTCGAGTCTTGGTTTTCTTTTGATTTTATCTTTTGGTGACATGTCTTTTAGCTTTTCCGGGATGTCTCTGACTAGAGATTCTATCTCTAGGATGTCTTTGACTAGAAAGGCGAGGATGGGGTATCGTCACCTATTTGTATTTTTTGTTTGTGGATTGTCTCTTAGTAATGCTATGACTTGTCCAAGGATATGAGGACACTGTGAGTCTAGTGTGAACTGGGGCATTCCTTGTTTGGGACTGTCTTATCTCCATGCAAACAGGTACAATGACTTTTTGGGTCAAACATATGCCTCGATTGTCATAACCTACTTGCCATAATAAAGCTCAATGATGATAACGCACAAGAAGCTCTTTCACTTTCATATCTTCTGTCTTTCATCCCCCCTTTCTTGATTGACTTCCATCATCCTTCTCAAGTCCGTGTAGCTTGCTATCACATGACTGAGTATAATGACACACCAAAAACATATAAGCATTTCATACATACATATATATATCACAACTGCATCACATCCTGCACATAACACCTGTTAGCACAATTTACATTTGCATTATCATATTCATCTGCACTTCATACATTTACATTTGCATTGGCATAACATTTTAAAACATAAAAGAACAAAAATATTGCATCATATACATATTTGCATCCATAGCATAAAACATACATCATAAGAACATCTCATCACATAGGTACACATGCATATAGTTGCCGCAAAGATGAATCATCTCATATCTATAATCAAAAGTGTCATGATACAATGATGTCAAAATCATATGGCTACAAAAGCACCCGCAGGTGTCTACAATACAAAATGGTTACAAAACTGATACATAGGGAGCCCTCTAAGGCTATGATGAACTCCCTCCCTCGGAGCTGCCTGGCCTCGGTGGAATCTGAGCCCCTGAAGGACCCACCCCAGGGTCATCCCTCCTGTCTCCTCTATCTGGTGGTGGTGGAGGACCCATAACCCCACCACTCGATGCCTGTCTCCTCCGGCTCCCTCCCGTAGCTATCGATGTACGCGACGGTCTATGGAAGCTCCTCGCCTGCTGATCTACTAGCACTGTACTATAGTAGAGGTCTCTCTAGTAGGCTATCTCCTCTCCTGCCCGCAGGACATAAGCGTATCCTGCCCCTATATCCTCAACTGCCTGTCTCCCTGCCCTCAGTGCTGTCTTAGCCTCTGTGTAGCGCTGGATAGCCTGATCTCGCTCTCGCTCAGTATCCCTGAGCCTTGTCCTGAGCCGATCCCTCTCCCTCTCTAGCTCCTGGATCTCATCTGCCTGGCCCTGACAGATCTCCCTCAGATCTGGCAGCTCGGCCTCCACCGGGTCATCCCCCTCTGCCTCTGCCTGTGGCTCCCCCTGTACAGGTCCCTGCCCCTGTGCCTGTACCTGTACCTATACTGGTACCTGTCTCTATCCCTGTCCCTGTGCCTGTACCTGTCCAGGACCCTGTGCTACTGGTACCTGTAGCGGCAATCCACCGCGACCCCTCACCACCCGAGCCTACCTCTCCTCACCACCCTCCCTCCAAGGTGCAACCCTCCTCTCTCCAACTGCTCCCCTCCTCCTTCGTCGGCCTCGGTCCCCATCACCTCCACCATCATCATCATCTCCCCCCCCCATCTCCCTCTAGTGCCTCTCCTGGATCTGTCAACCATGGGAACAGATGCTCTGCCCAATAAGCTGTATACTCGGCATCCATGCCGGCGTCCTCGATCTCTGGCCAAATATCCTATGGTAGAGGTATCATCTCCACCAACTGTGTCACTGCCTGATCATACGACAGCAATGGCCCAAACTATGCCTGATCTCTAACTGTGCGGGCATACATGCCTGAGCCCCAGGGCATCTTCTGAATCTGACCAAACTGTCGGCCAATCCTGTCTACGAGCTGCCTCTCTAGCACATAGGGCATCTGCCCAATCAAATACCTGCTCCGGAAGGTGTAGGGAAGCTCAACTGCGTCATCCTCCCACTGCTCGCAGCCCAGATATGGTCGCCATATGACCTCATCAATATCATCAATCACCCGCCACCAATACTCTAGCCTGCCAATCCGTGGCTGCGATGTGATCATATCGTACAAATGCACAAAGCTGCATCCATAACCTCTGTCCCTGAAGTGTATCGGTCGGGTAACCAGCAGATGCTCGTAGGCCCATACCTGTAGCAATGTAACTCCGCAGCCCAATCCCACTGATCCATGATAAACAAACTGATGAAACTCATAATACAGGTGGGCCAATACACATGGTCCCCAGGCATATCTGGTATGCTGTGTCACCAGCGTTTCCAGTGCTCCTCCCCAGCCCACAGCCAAACCCTGTGTCGCCCTGTCCAGACACAGGAAACCACTGATAGCTCATCTGATCACTGCCAGCAATGCTAACCCGGTGGCTGTCATGGTGTCCCATGCCACGTGTCCTGCCCTCATCTCCAGTCCAGGGTCCTGGAATACTCGTCTCAGGGCCTCTCTGTCACCATCTCGATCGTATGGGATTAGCTCCCCATTGATTGGTATCCTCATAATCCTGTATACATCCTCCAGGGTGACTGTCATCTCACCCATCGGCAAATGAAACGTGCACGTCTCAGAGTGCCATCTCTCAGCCAACGCAGTCAGCAGTCCCATGTTCGCCTGAAACTCAGGCACATACAGCACATGTCTCAAACCCATCTCCTCGATGGCAGCTCTGTCCTCGAGCGACAACTCAGGTCACAACCTTTGCGTCGACGGAAATCTCTCCCATGACTCTAGCATCGGCAAATACTCCTGCAGTCAAATAGTTCAATCATGTCAGTTACAGTGGCATTCACTGTTTATCACAAAATGCTACTCGCTATCTAAATGCATATGGCTATCTACCCTAGTGACACTCACTGTTCATCACAAAGTGTTGCTATTTATCCTAGTGGTACTCCCTGTTCATCACAAAGTGTTATTCACATTTGCACTCCCTGTTCATCACAAAGTGCTGCTCATATTTCAGTACTCCCTGTTCATCACAAAGTACTCTATCTTGGTACTCACTGTTCATCACAAAGTGCCTTGATCTATCCTAGTCTTCCTAGAGGACCTGCTTGAGTGTATCCTCTCAGTAGCTTATCCAATCGACAGCGTATATTCATCACAGAACTGTCGATTTGACCTAGAAGATGCAAATTCATACTTTTCAAACGCAAACGTGCTTACATGACATAAACGTGCTCAAAGACTGCATAGATGCGCCTGCTTGACATAGACGTGCCTATGCTCTGCATAGACGCGCCTAGTTGACATAGACGTGCCTTCTTGGCACAAACGCGCTTGAACAACACAGACACAGCCGCAATTGACACAGACGCGGGTCCAGACATAGACGCGCCTGGCACAAACACAGACGCGCCTAGCAAACACAGACACGCCTGGCACCAACGCAGACGCGCCTAGACGTTTTTGACACTTTTTGGACCCTAGTCTAAGCGCATTTATTACCCTATTCAACATGCATTAATGACAAAATTAAATGCTTCAAAGTACGAGGAGGTTTGGTGGTACTTACCGGCTCTCCTGCCTCTGCTGGCCTCTGGAATCGGCGAACGCGGTCGAATCTGTGAGTGAAGGCCATCGCTGCTGACTGCTCCTGCTCTATTCTCGCTCTGCAATATGCTTTTGTAGATGTGTAGATGACAATGAGGATGTATTTTCTCCCGTGGTCTATCTTATAGCCTACCCTAGCCCTCGCCTTCATTTTCCGAGTCAGTCTTCTTTATCCTGTGACTTTGTCACTTTATCCGGTCAATCCATTCTAGCCTGTCTTTCTTATCGAGAGATTGTCTGCAATCTTTTCAAACATTTTCATCCAATCTCTCAAGGGGGCATATCATTCCCATTCTGGGGCAACTCTGTATCAGTTCATCTTATCTTCTTTGAAACAACGCGACAAGCCGCATTGTCTCAAAGAGGGGCAAAATGTAGACACCTAAAATTGTCATGTCTAATTAAATATCTAAGCCTAATTCTTCTATTAATTAAATAAATCCTTATTTATTTAATTAATTCATTTATCCTCTTCTAGCCTTATTTCTCATTTAAATAAATACATTTATTTATTTAAATTATCATTTTCCTAAATTAAATAAATATTTTATTTATTTAATTATCTCATTTCTTCTATTAATTAAATAAATCTTTATTTATTTAATTAATTCATTAACCTTTTCTACCTATGACACATGTCATTCATCTCTTAATTCATACACTACCTACCCCTTTCATTATTTTATTATTTCTTTTACCTACCCTCTAATCATAGCCGACCTCCTTTTACACCTCTCAATCTTATCCCTCCATTTCATATTGTGTCTTCTATATAAGGAGATGCTTTCTTCATTATCAAACCCTAACTACTTGATCAATTGACTACACTACGATCCTACTTGCAACCACATTCCGTTCTTTGTTGAGCTCTTGTGCATATAAAATCTGAGAGCAAATATATCAAGCAAGATCAATGGAGATAGGAAGAATGGAGATCAAAACCCTATTGGACATGTGATGGTATAATCTTTGTGATTTCATGTGATTTGCATTGTCTTAGGTAATCTTCATATGTTATGGTGGATCTTTGTTGATTGTTAGGCTAGGGTTTTGTGGTTGAATTCATTTAGCCTTTCAATATTGTTATTATTGTTATCCATTTTCACCATATACACATATTTTATTCAGTTTTTTGCTTTTCAGCACTCTGGTGGATATCGTGGTTGTTTCAGGTCCTGGAATCTCTTTTCTGAGTAGGGTGTCTTTGTTTTGATTCTCGTTTCTATTTCCAGTCTTCTTATCATTGTAGCTTGTAATTATGCAAACGCACTGAGATAAAGTGCCATCATGCATTGTTTACTTAGAATCTTGCATATCTTGTGTCTCGTTGTACATGCACTGTTGATCAAGTGCCATGAGGGGGTTGATGTTTGCCTTTGTTTGCCATCTTCCTTTGTCAAGTGAGTGTTCCTTCCATGACATTCACCTCATGATGATGTGTCTCAGCACCTTTGATGTTCTTGGTTCTTCGTCATGCAGTTGTTTTTGGCTGTCCTTTTCAGTGTTCCTGTCCCTCTCCCACTTCCGCATTATGGGGAGGTTTATCCTGTTGGTTCTAATGCTTCCGTGGTTCATTGATCAGCTCTTCAGGCTTTGGTTTCTCATGCCATCTGTATCTTCGATTTCAGTTGTTTTGCCTTGTTTGCCTCCTGATTTGAGTAGTGTCATTTGAGGGCACTCATGCAAATTACAGTCTTCTCTACCTGGTCATGTTCTAGTTCAGTGGATGTTCTTCAGATCAGTAGTTATTCTTCGACAGAGTTTGCATGTTCTTCATGCTTCAGTGGTGTTCTTTTATCTCTTTTTGGAGAGGAGTTTTTTCCCACTGGGTTTTCTCCTTTGTCTCCGTTTCATAGAGATTTCATTGTATTTGGGTACCTGATCAGGCCTTGTTGCCGAGACCCATCTTTATTGCTTTCAGTAGCTGTTCTAGGTTTTAGCTTCTTCCTAAGTCTAGCTTAAGGGGGGGTGTTAGAGTATTCGGGTATTTACTTGATTAATTAAACATTCTTTGTTTAATTATTTAAGTTCCCTTTATCTCTTTTACACTTAAGCTAACTTTAGGTGCATATAATTAATTGTTTTAATTAATTATTATGTGCAAACCTAGGTTTTCCCTTTTTAGGGTTTCTTGACCTATTAAAGGTTGAGTTCTTTCTTTTCATTGTAAGAATCACATTACATATTTTTGTGAATATTGAGCTCTTTTTTTTTTAGCATATTCTCTGTGTTTTGTATGTTCTTCAGATTTTGCTTCATTGCTTCTCCTTGTAACAGGTTATTCGGCTTGCAGAAAATCTTCAGGCTCTTGTAGTGTTGTATTTTCTCAACTCCTATAGAGACTATTGCCCAAGATACCAAGCTAACCCTGGATGGCCGCCGCTGGAAGTGCACCAGTCACGTGGCTAACAGTGAGGGTTTGAAACAGTTCTTCCATAACCGTGAGGAACCTGTCAAGCTGCAAGGTGGGTTTGCACGGGAGGAGCTCAAACACCCATGGAACATGATCTGCCTCATGATCATGAAATACTTCACCCTCAAAGGCAGGTATAAGGTATTCTACTACTACCATTTGCCCCTCCTCAATCACTTCCACAATAATGATTTGCTTTGGTTGTCATTTTATTTACTGCACTCCTTGGAGAGCTCTATTAAGGACACTATGGACCCCAAGCATAGGGATAAACCTCCTTTCCTCCTCCACCAGGGTCTTATATACAGGTTGTATAAATTTCATGAAGCCCTCTACCCCACAAGGAATCTCTCGCTCTCTCAACCCCCCATGCCGACTCCCCAACAGCTCGTAGCCCTATCTTTGGCTTTCCCTAGATTCTTCCAATTTCCCTAGGAGGGATTTGCAATGGCCACCATGTCCCTGCCTTCCTACGCCTTGGTCGTTTCTCTATCGGCGGCGTCCCCTAGCTTAACTCTCCCTGCCTCCCCCATTGTTTCTCGCTCTCTAGCCAAGGGCAAGAGTAAAACCCCCACTAAACGCAAATGCATTGTCTATGATGACAATTATTCTTCTGAGGATGCTGACAACGATAACCCCTCCTCGGATTCGGAGGTTAAGAGGAGATCCTCTAGACTTGCTTCCAAAGGTCGCAGGAAGAAGACCCCGGTTATTGAAAATCTAGACTCTGTGGAGGACCCCATTGGGGACAACAAGGAGGAGGGCCCAAAAAATTTTGGGGGCCCTGATGGGGGTGCTGACAATGTTAATATGACTAGGGACCCCATTGTCCCGACCACTATTGCTGCTTTTGACATTACTACTCCTAAAAGGAAAACCCGGGAACTCATTGATGATAAAGATATGGCCCCTGACACTTTGGCCTTATGGATGTGGAAAACCCTGACAACAACTCTCTGGATCTTGGAAATTTGGAGGCAGATTTAACCTTGGCTGAGTAGGTGATGCATTCTATCCCTCTGATGGATCTGGTTAAAGACATTGATAACCCCATTGCTGGTGGCGAGCAGAAAGAGACTACTAAAACTACTGATGATCTGACTGTTCAGGACCCCCAAGAGGCCCCCACGATACAACAAATGGAAAAGGTGAGCATGAAGGTATCAGATATTACACAGAGAATTAAAAATATTGGTCGTGTCCTCGATCTACAGTCTATCAAGCAGGAGGTTAATCAGCTAAAGAACAAAATGGCGTCTTGGGAAGCCCAAATGGTGGGCCTGAACAAATTTCATATGCAGGTTCTTCGCAGCTCCGCACTCACCCTCTCTCTATTGAGGGAATGCCATGCTGACACCGAGGAGGACAAGTTGGAGGCTGGGAGCCTCTACAAATTTCTATCTAATGAATGGAGCAGTACTATGGAGGCCTCGGGGGTGCACATGGCACCTCTGTAGTTTGTTTTCCTTTCATGTTGTTGTTTTTTGATTGCCAAAAAGACTTGGTTCCTTTTTTAAGATAGTTGTTGTTATTTTTTGTTATAGTGTTGTCTCTGTGCTATGATTTTTGATAGTTCAGCTATATAAAGGGTCAATGCCCTTGTTCTCACTACTTTTTTAATCAAAAACATGACAATGACCTTTCAACTTCAAAATATTCCTTTGTAATTGTTGTCCTCTTGGTGCATTTTAAATGGCCAATTTTGCATTTGAATGACCATTGAATTCCCTCTAATTCATCCCAAGATCAATTCTCATTTTTTCTTGAATCTATGATACCTAGCACAAGCTTGAGCTCGCAAAAATAGGTAACAACCCTCCTTAGCTCTTCTTGGTATTTTACAAGACTCTATAGCACCTTGTGACATTCCAAGATTTATTGCACCTTCTTGACCTTGTGAGAATCCTCTTTTATCATCATGAAGATTACCTTGTACTTTATCTTTTCCCTTTATTATTTTGCATTTTTCATTATTTCCTGTTGGCATTATGTGAACCGACATGAAGACATAATGATATTGTATGTTGTCATTGATGTCAATATGAGACATGGTGTGAACTGGCACATGTGATAGTTGAAAAGAGAGAGGAACCGACATATGTATGAACCGGTTTATATGCCAAAGTGAAGCGGCATATTTGTTCAAGACGAACCAGCATGTAGTTACGAGAACCGGCACATGGAAGCATTGTGTTACTACCAGTTGGTAGGTAGTTTACACTTCAGGATTTCCGGTTGGAGCACCTCAAGCCTGTGTGACTCAATCGGTGATCTTTGTGCGATGAGTTAGCAGTATAATGGAGAACAGATCATGTTGCCACGTAAACTTTGTGCGCATGAAGGATCTTGCATGAAGAAGACTATTCCTATCTACCTCGGGAATGTGCGAAGTCTGTCAAATGGTGATAATGCGTGATGGGTTATCAGCGGCCATGAAATCAGTGGAAAATGGACAATGGAGAATGTCTTGAGATCGATTCAAGATTGTTGCATTTAATGCAGTATGATTCAACGGTTAGGATTGAACCGCTTGAATTGCTTAACCCAACAGGTTTAGGGTTTAGGGTTTTTGCTATCGACCTATCTGTTTCCTATAAGGTCGATGTTGTGTTTCTTCCTAAGGTTGTTGGCAAAAGTTGTGAGTGTGTATCCAAGGGAAGTGATATGTGATTCTTGCCATACCAAAGGAGAGAAGAGATACCTGCAAAGTGAATGTGCAGAAGGAGAAGAGGAGCCAAAACAGATCTGCATTAGCATTGAGTGTTGTTATCAGATCATTGTAATTCTTGTTGATCTTTAACCACTTCAATAGTTGTAAAATCTCCTAACAGGGTAGCCTTAATTGGCTTGATGCAAAATCCCCTAACAGGGTAGTCTTAACCGGCTTGATTCAAATCCCTTAACCGGGTAACTCGAGGTTAATGAGTTCTGAGAAGCTATAGAGCTCTGGAGATCCTTTAGCTATTGAGTTCTAGAAATCCTCTAACAAGGTAACCCTAACTGGGTATTATAGCCATCCCTTAACCGGGTGATCCCTAACAGGATCGGTTCCTAACAGAACCTATTGTAGTGTCTTTAACCGGACAAGGCTCTTAACAGAGCGGACTTCAAAAGAGTTCAAAAGCAACTTGTGGGTAGTCATCCCCACTGTGGTTTTTCCCAGTTGGGTTTCCACATGAAAAATATGTGTGTCATGTGTGATGCTTTTATCTTGTGATGCTTTGTTATTACCTATTGAGCATATGATGGTTCTGTGTTTAATGCCTGTCTATAAAGCATACTGAACTAATTGTTGTGACGATCAGATGATAGTTTACCTGTTCATGCATGAGGGTGAAATGGTAGTGTTGTTTTGAGTTAAATGAAAAGCTAAGTGTTCAACCGGTCAATGCTTGTTTTAGACACTCTTGGCTTTACCGGTTGCAGTCTGTGTTGAACAGGTATCCCTGTTTGCCAGTCGTTTGGAGTATTTGCTGTCAAACCGGTTTTGGACTGTATTTGTGTTTGTACTAATTTACCCCCCCCCCTCACAGTACCGGTTTGGTATTAGTGGTTCGTCATTGAGTTATCATTTCCTTCATCACCAATAGAGATGCCACCTCCTTTATGCATCCATACATAGTAGAATATTGATCCTTGTAGTCCTAAAATTTAATACTTGAAGATTTACTTCCTTTTTTTGTTTTTCTTAGACTCTATATAACATGTAGAGTTTTACAAGCACGCTAAATTTCCAATATCCCTCATTTAATTAACCAAATGTGGAAATTGAAAGATATCCCTCATTTAATTGACTATGGAAATCAAGAGAGAAAACAAAGGGCCTGACCATTCTTGTCAACCTCCTAAGTCATCCCAATAATTTTCTATGTCTCGAAATAGATATTTCTTGACTCAATCAATCACCTAAAGGTTTTATATTATTTATTTTTCTTTACTCCTTTTTTATTTCATTTACAATAGTTAGCCTTTATTGGTTTTTAACATTTATATACATTTCTAATACTTTCCATAATATTATATTGTGTGCATTTCTCACTTTGTGTGTAATTTGAACGAGTTCTCGACAAAAACCTGAGTTGTCTAGCTTCACTAAATAATAACACTCAAGTTGGATGACAACATGGCATGCCAGCATACATGCATGAGAGCTCTCAAAAGCTTTTTCCAGGTTTCCTATTATCCATTTCAATTTTATATTCTTTAACATTTTCAATTTTAAAATTTGATATTTCCCACTCAATTAATGTAACATAAATTTAACCTAAGTTAATTTTTATATTTCAATAAGAACAATCTACAATTAAAGAATTGCACACTTTCATCTTTCCAATATATAAAAAAATTATATGTTGTTTACAAACATTAGTCAAAAGTTTTCTGACTTAATAGATAAATGGGTTCTCCTAACTCAAACCCCTTTGTTAGGTCATTAACAATCCAAATACGCTCTAATATAGTATGATTAATTAAATGCATATTGAATGTCTTTGAATACCATAACATAACATGTAAGTCAAACTCATAACAATTAATAGAAAAAAAAAAAAACTATAACAAAAAGGAAAAGCTTTCACCATTAAACATGTTGACCTCTAAAAATAAATATATAAAAATGAATATAACAAAAAGTGAATGATGAGAATGAAAACTGAGAATTGGAAGAGAAACAAGTTACCAGCCCCAATATTTTGGAGTCAGAATAGCTTCGGCCCATTTTTATGGACGCGTCTATTTTGGCTCCAAAATGCTAGTACGGATTGACTCGCGCGTTTTTCACCATTGATTTTGCAATAAACGGCTAAACGGTTGCGATTGACTAACATGTCGTTGTATATGGTGAAAATGGATAACAATAATAACAATATTTAAAAGCTAAATGAATTCAACCACAAAACCCTAGCCTAACAACAACAAAGATCCACCATAGCATATGAAGATTACCTAAGACAATGTAAATAAAACAAAATCACAAAGATTATACCATCACATGTCCAATAGGGTTTTGATCTCCATTCTTCCTATCTCCATTGATCTTGCTTGATATATTTGCTCTCAGATTTTATGTGCACAAGAGCTCAACAAAGAACGGAATGTGGTTGCAAGTAGGATCGTAGTGTAGTTGAGTCCTCCAAATTGTCGATTAGGGTTTGATAATGAAGAAGCATCTCCTTAAATAGAAGACACAATATAAAATGGAGGGATAAGATTGAGAGGTGTAAAAGGAGGTCGGCTAAGATTAGAGGGTAGGTAGAAGAAATAATAAAATAATGAAAGGGGTAGGTAGTGTATGAATTAAGAGATGAATGACATGTGTCATGGGTAGAAAAGGCTAATGAATTAATTAAATAAATAAAGATTTATTTAATTAATAGAAGAAGTAGGATAATTAAATAAATAAGATATTTATTTAATTTAGGAAAAGGATAATTTAAATAAATAAATGTATTTATTTAAATGAGAAATAAGGCTAGAAGAGGATAAATGAATTAATTAAATAAATAAGGATTTATTTAATTAATAGAAGAATTAAGCTTAGATGATTAAATAAATAAAATATTTATTTAATTAGACATGACAATTTTGGGTGTCTACATTTTGCCCCTCTTTGAGACAATGCGGCTTGTCGCGTTGTTTCAAAGAAGATAAGATGAACTGATATAGAGTTGCCCCAGGATGGGAATGATATGCTCCCTTGAGAGATTGGATGAAAATGTCTGAAAAGATTGCAGACAATCTCTCGATAAGAAAGAAAGGCTAGAATGGACTGACCGAATAAAGTGACAAAGTCACGGGATAACGAAGACTGACTCGGGAAATGAATGCGAGGGCTAGGTTAGGCTATAAGATAGACCACGAGGGAAAATACATCCTCATTGTCATCTACACCTTCACGAGATCAAAGTGCAGAGCAAGAAAAGAGCAGCAGCAGTCAGCAGCGATGGCCTTCGTGCATAGATTCGACCGCGTTCGACGATTTCAGAGGCCAGCAGAGGCAGGAGAGCCGGTAAGTACCACCAAACCTCCTCGTACTTTGACGCATTGAATTTTGTCATTAATTCATGCTAGTTAGAGCAATAAATGTGCTTAGGAATAGGGTACAAAAAAGTCTAAAATCGTGTAACCGCATCTGCGTCGGTGCTAGGCGCGTCTATGTCCGCCAGGCGCGTCTGTGTCGGTGCCAGGTGCGTTTACGTCTGGAACCGCGTTTGAGTCGAATGCGGGCACGTCTGCGATGTGCAGGGGCGTCTGCGTAGTATAGTCGCATTTATGCACAGCCTAGGCATGTCTATGTCATATAGGCACGTCTGTGTTTTTAAGGCGCGCTTGTGCAGTCTGTAGGCGCGTTTGTGTTAGTCAAGCGTGTTTGCGTTGAAAAAATGCAAGTTTTGGTCTCCGAGGTCCAATCGGCAGTTCTATGATGAACATACGCTGTCGATTGGATAAGCTGCTGAGAGGATACACTCAAGCAAGTCCTCTAGGAAGACTAGGATAGATCAAGGTACTTTGTGATGAACAGTGAGCACCAAGATAGAGTACTTTGTGATGAACAGGGAGTACCCAAAGTATGAGCAGCACTTTGTGATGAACAAGGAGTGCAAATGTGAGTAATACTTTGTGATAAACAGTGAGTGTCACACACGTAGTACTTTGTGATGAACAGGGAGTACCACTAGGATAAATAGCAACACATTGTGATGAACAGTGAGTGTCACTAGGGTAAATAGCCATATGCATTTAGATAGCGAGTAGCATTTTGTGATAAACAGTGAATGCCACTATAACTAACATGATTGAGTTGTTTGACTGCAGGAGTATTTGCCTATGTTGGAGTCACGGGAGAGATTCCCATCGACACAGAGACTGCGACCTGAGTTGTCGTTTCAAGACAGAGCTGCCATCGAGAAGATGGGTTTAAGACATATATTGTATGTGCCTGAGTTTCAGGCAAACATGGGTTTGCTGACTGCGCTTGCTGAGAGATGGCACTCGGAGACGTGCACCTTCCATTTGCCGATGGGTGAGATGACAGTCACCCTTGAGGATGTCTACAGGATTCTGCATATACCGATTGATGGAGATTTGATTCCATATGATCGTGATGGAGATCGGGAGGCCTTGAGACAGGTGTTCCAGGATCTCGGACTAGAGATGAGGGCAGGACACGTGGCATGGGACACCATGACCGCCACAGGGTTAGCATTGTCGGTCGTGATCGGAGGAGCGATCAGTGGATTCTTGTGTCCGGATAGGGCGACACGGGGATTGGCTGTGGGCTGGGGGGAGCACTGGAGACACTGGTGACACATCACACCAGATATGCCTGGGGACCATGTGTATTGGCCCACCTGTACTATGAGCTTCACCAGTTTGTCTATCACGGGTCAGTGGGATTGGGCTGTGGGGTGACACTATTGCAGGTATGGGCCTATGAGCATCTGCCAGTGACGAGGCCGATACACTTCCGAGGCAGGGGACATGGACGCAGTTTTGTGCATTTGTACGACATGATCATCTCGCAGCCGCGGATTGGCAGGTTGGAGTATTGGCGGCGGGTGCTGGATGATATCGATGTGGTCATATGGAGACCATATCTAGGCTGCGAGGAGTGGGAGGATGATGCAGTGGAGCTGCCCTACACCTTCCAGAGCAAATACTTGATTAGGCGGACGCCCTATGTATTAGAGAGGCAGCTTGAGGACCGGGTATGCAGGCAGTATGACAGGATCCAGAGGATGCCACGGGGCTCGGGTATGTATGCCCACACAGTCAGAGATCAGGTGCAGTTTGGGCCTCTACTGTCATATGATCAGGCGATCACACAGCTGGCAGAGATGGTACCCTTACCCTGGGACATGTGGCCAGAGGTCGACAATGCCGGGATGGATGCTGAGTATTCAGCATATTAGGCGGAGCATCTATTCCCACGACTGACAAATCCAGGGGAGCTGTTGGATGGAGATGGAAGTGGGGATGATGATGATGATGGCGGAGGTGATGGGGGTAGAGGCCAACGGAGGCGGAGGGGAGTAGTTGGGGAGAGGAGGGTTGCACCTCGGAGAGAGGGTGGAGAGGAGCAGCAAGCTCAAGTGGTGAGGGGTCGCGGTGGATTACCCCTACAGGTACCAGCAGCACAGGATCCCAGGCAGAGACAGGGACATGGACAGGTACAGGGACAGGTGCAGGGATAGAGGCATGTACAGAGACAGGTACCCATACAGGCACCAGTACAGGTACCGATACAGGGGCAGGCACCTACAGAGGGAGAGCCACAGGCAAAGGCAGAGGGTGGGGATCCAGAGGAGGATGAGCTGATTGAGCTCAGGGAGATCTGCCAGGGCCAGACAGATGAGATACAGAAGCTGGAGAGGGAGAGGGATCGGCTCAGGATGAGGCTCAGAGATACTGAGCGGGAGAGACATCAGGCTATCCAGCGCTATACAAAGGCTGAGACAGTGCTGAGGGCAGGGAGGCAAGCGGCGGAGGACACAGGGGCAGGCTATGCATATGTCCTACGGGCAGGAGAGGAGATTGCCTACTGGAGGGACCTCTACTACGGTGCAGTGCCAGCAGATCAGCGGGCGAGGAGCTTCCATAGACCATCGCGTACAGCGATAGCTATGAGAGGGAGTCGGAGGAGGCAGGCATCTAGTGGTGGGGTCATGGGTCCTCCACCACCACCAGATAGAGGGGGCAGGCAGGTTGATCCTGGGGCGGGTCCTTCAGGGGCTCAGATTCCATCGAGGCTAGGTGGCTCCGAGGGAGGGAGTTCATCATAGCTTTAGAGGGCTCCCATTGTATCAGTGTTGTATCATTCTTTTGTATTGTAGACACCTACGGGTGATTGTAGCCATATGATTTTGACATCATTGTATCATGACACTTTATATATATATATATGAGATGATTCATCTTTGCGGCAACTATATGCATGTGTACCTATGTGATGAGATGTTCTTATGTAATGCTTATGATATGGATGCAAATATGTATGTAATGCAATATTTTTGTTCTTTTATGTTTTAAAATGTTATGCCAATGCAAATGTAAATGTGAATGTAAGTAATGCAGATGAATATGATAATGAAAATGTAAATTATACTAACAGGTGTTGTGTGCAGGATGTGATGCAGTTGTGATATCTATATGTATGTATGAAATGCTTATATGTGGTAATGCAGGTGCAGCTACATGAAATGCAAATATTTTTGGTGTGTCATTATACTCAGTCATGTGATAGCAGGCTACGCGGACTCGAGAAGGACGATGGAAGTCAATCAAGAAAGGGGGGATGAAAGACAGAAGATATGAAAGTGAAAGAGCTTCTTGTGCGTTATCATCATTGAGCTTTATTATGGCAAGTAGGTTATGACAATCGAGGCATATGTTCGACCCAGAAAGTCATTGTACCTGTTTGCATGGAGATAAGACAGTCACAAACGAGGAATGCCCCAGTTCACACTAGACTCACAGTGTCCTCATATCCTTGGACAAGTCATAGCATTACTAAGAGACAATCTACAAACAGCAAGTACAAATAGGTGATGATACCCCATCCTCGCCTTTCTAGTCAAAGACATCTTGGAGATAGAATCGCTAGTCAGAGACATCCCGGAAAAGCTAAAAGACATGTCACCAAAAAGATAAAATCAAAAAAAAACCAAGACTCGACACCAACATCCACTGTAGTCCTCAATTTTAGTGTCTCTTGTCACTTGTATAAGTCTTATTTGATTGTGGTCACAATGTTTACTTTCACAGAAAGGATATATAGCACTGAACCATAATGTTGTTTGAGTCTGTTGAAAGATTTGATTTGTTGAAACCCATTGTTGCTGCTGTGTCTCATCTGAAACTAACTGAATCCATGAAACTGATACTTTATTGTGGAGAAGATGAAACTTTATTGCGGATCTGTGATGCAAATGTTGCTTTATTGTAGATTGTACGCAAATAGACTGAAGAAAGCTGGAAGAAACTGTATTCCTCGAAACATGTGATATTCTCAGTTCCACACCCATCACTAGACGTAGGATTTGCCTTAGCCATAGATAGGGTCTGATTTGTTATGGATGGAAAGGGATGTGAAAAGGGAGGTTTATTATGAATGGCTAACCAATCTTAGGTAGATCAATAACAAGCCATGATGGGACTAGGTAAGTTTATTATGGATGAATTGGTCGTGAGTGTGTGCAAAGTGAAATGATGAAAGTGAATCCTGAAAGAGGGAGGAGCAACGTCTCTACGCATGGCGTTGGTGACCCAGTTTTCACCATGGTACTTGCCCAGGGCGCCACCGAAGTGGTTTTCACCGTTGGACGAAATTATTTCTCTTTACTTTTTTTAATTTTTCAATATTTTTGTGTCACAAGGCACCTGTTTGCCAGGTTTTCACCAGGTAACGATTTTTTTGTTTTTATAATTTTTTTGTATTTTTGAATTTTTTTTATTTTTTTTTTTGTATTTTTGAATTAGGATATTTCGAAGAGCTATGTGTAGAACCTGCGAAGGTGCATGCTGTTGATAGGATCCTCCAAAGGTTCACCTTCTGTAGTTGAGAGATGATATGAACCAGATCCATATGCTGCTGTAATAATGTAAGGACCAAGCCAGTTTGGTTCGAACTTGCCCTTTTTCTCTCTGTCTTGTTGATTCTTGGGGTTTTATCTGAGAACCAAGTCACCTACCTCAAATGTGCGAGGCTTGACCTTGTGATTGTAGCTGTGACTCATTCGTTGTTGGTAAGCCTTGAGATGATTAAAAGCAGTTTGTCTCCGTTCATCCAACAGTTCTAGTTCTTGTAAGCGAGAGACCCTGTAATATTCATCAGTGATGATGTTTTGCAAAGAGACCCGTAAAGAGGGTAACTCGACCTCAATAGGCAAGATGGCTTCAGAACCATAGACTAGTGAATAGGGTGTAGCTCCTGTAGGTGTGCGGACACTTGTGCGGTAGGCCCAAAGTGCAGGATTGAGTTGGATATGCCAATTACGGCTAGCGTCGTCGACTGTCTTCTTGAGGATTTTAAGGATTGTTTTATTAGACGCCTCAGCTTGGCCATTACCTTGGGGGTAATACAGTGTGGAGAAACGATGGGAAATATGGAAGCGGTCACAGAGTTCACGAACATCCTGATTTTTAAAGGGACACCCGTTATCAGTAATAATGGAAACAGGAATACCATATCGACATATGATATAGTTAAGGATGAATGTAGCAATTTGTTTTCCAGTGACTTGTGTGAGAGGCACAGCTTCAATCCACTTCGTGAAATACTCTGTGGCTATGATAATGAATTTATGACCATTGGAGGAAGGAGGGTGAATCTTACCTATGAGATTGAGTCCCCACTGACAAAAGGGTCAAGGAGACGCAAGTGGTTGTAGTTCTTGTGCTGGCGCATGTATGAGGTCTCCATGAATTTGACATTGCTTACATTTCTTGACAAACTAATATGAGTCTTTTTCCATATTGGGCCAGTAATATCCAGTCCTAATGAGTTTCTTGGCCAAGGTAGGACCACTAGAATGTGGACCACATATCCCTTCATGCACTTCACGTAACGCAATCTGAGCTTCGTCGCTTTCTAGACATCTAAGAAGAGTGCCATCTAGACCTCGCCGGTATAGGATATCAGCTAAAATGACATATCAAGAGGATTGGCGAATGAAGGTGCGGCGTTGGTTATTTGATAGATCAGGAGGTAGGGTATTGTTGCGAAGGTATGTAAAGATGGAACCATATAACTGGGATTCAGGACCAACAACGCATATTATTTCAGTAGGAGTGATCTCATATGAAGGAACCAACAGGTTATCCACCAAGAACTCATAGTAGGTCTCATTTTGAGGTAGATCAATCAGTGAAGCAATTGTAGCCATGGCATCTGCAGCACGATTCTGCTCTCTTGGTATCTGCTCAAAATCTATCTTTGTGAAGTGTTGTTTCAAATCATCCACCATTTGCTTGTAAGGCAGTAATTTTTCATCTTTTGTTTGGTAATCATCAGCTGCTTGACGGATGACAAGTTGGGAATCCCCAAAAACATGAAGTTCCTGGATCTTCCACTGAACTGCAATTAGTAATCTAGTTGTTAATGCCTCATATTCCGCTATATTGTTAGTGCAAGGAAATGATAAGCGGTATGATTTTGGTATAGAATCTCCTTGAGGAGTTATAAAGAGAATACCAGCTCCTGCCCCATGCTGTGTGTATGAGCCGTCAAAGTATAGTTGCCATGGCTTTGCATGTGATATTGTTAAAATGGATTCATCTGGAAATTTTGAATTTAGAGGAACATCATCAATCATGGGGGCAGCTGCTAATTGATCTGTGATGGCATGTCTTTTTATTGCTTTTCTGTCCACATACTCGATGTCGAATTCACTAAGGATCATTACCCATTTGGCTAGTCGCCCAGTAAGTGTTGCTTTATTGAGAAGGTATTTCAATGGATCTATCCTTGCAACTAACTTAATCTTATGAGTAAGCATGTAATGTCGTAATTTTTGTGAAGTAAAGACCATGGTGAGACATGCACGCTCGATTGGTGTGTAATTTAGCTCATATCCCACCAATGTGTGACTGATATAGTATACGGCTTTTTCCTTGCCTTCAGCAATTTGTTGCGCTAAGAGTGCCCCCAATGCTGTTGGAGTAGCTGAAATGTATAATAACAGTGGTTGATTTGGAATTGGTGGCATCAGAACTGGCGAATTTAGAAGATAATTTTTGAGCGTCTGGAAAGCCTGTTGACAGTTGTCATCCCATTTGAATTTGATATTTTTATGTAGCAGGTGTTGAAAAGGATTACACTTATCTGCAAGTTGTGCTATGAATCTTCGTATAGACTGGAGTCTTCCTTGTAAGGATCAAAGTTGACTGATATTTCTGGGTGGCGGCATGTCCAAGATAGCCTTGACTTTTGCTGGATCAGCTTCGATTCCTCTTTTGGACACAATGAATCCTAGGAGCTTCCCGGAGGTTACTCCAAAGACACATTTCTTGGGGTTTAATCTTACTTTGTATTTTTCCAACCGATCAAAGGCAACTGAAAGTATGTCCAAATGTGTATTTCTGTCTATTGATTTGACCAAGAGGTCATCAACATAATCTTCCACAGTTACATGCATGAGATCATGAAAGATAGTAGTCATAGCTCTTTGATATGTAGCACCTGCATTCTTTAACCCGAAAGGCATGACATTCCAGCAGAAAGTTCCCCACGGACAAGTAAATGTTGTTTTATGTTGATCCTCGGGTCCAATTCTTATCTGATTATAGCCAGAGAATCCATCCATTAATGATAGCATTTCATGACCTGTTGTGAGATCAACAATCAAGTCAATGTTTGGTAATGGAAAGTCATCATTTGGACAGGCTTTATTGATGTCTCTGAAATCTGTGCAAATTCTGATGTTGCGATCTGGTTTACTAACAGGTACCAAGTTAGAGATCCATTCAGGATAATCAATTGGACGTATGAATTCGACATCGAGTAATTTCTCAAGCTCTACTTTGATTAGTAATGCCACTTGTGGATGCATTTTTCTCAATTTCTGTTTTACTGGTTTTTCCCCCGGTTTGACTGTCAGATGATGCATTACCAAATCTGGATCCAATCCAGGCATATTAGCGTATGACCAAGCGAAGTTGATTTGTCGCTCTTTGAAGAAACTTATGAATTTCGACCTTTCAGACTCTGTCAGTGATTGAGCTAGGAATATGTTGTGTGGAACCTCTTCTGTACCAATGTTTGTTTTGATAGTCTCTTCTACCAACATGGATGATTTTTCCTCATATGATGCTGGGAGAATGTCGAGTCTTCCATCTTCGGGCACCTCAGAGAGGTTTTCACCCTCAGATACGTCCTTTCTTTTTACTTTTTTGGGGTCAGATAGTGCCACAATGTGGTTTTCGCCATAAGACCCTTGATTTGTTCTTATTTTCACATTTTTGCGACTGGAAGGTCCGACACCCTCACCAAAATATGCCATGTTGTTGAGTTCTATAGTGTACCCTGCTTTATGGTCTCCAGAGGGAAGATCATCTCGTATGCCTAGATAATCAATAAAAGCTTCATCGTTTTGGAATGTATCCAACTGTGGAGGTCCTTCATTATCCCAGTCAATGAGTTGGTGATGAACAAGGGGAAGACCGTTAATGTCTTCGAAGTTAGCGGGGCTAAGAGTGAAGATGTGGTTATATTTAGGTATGTCAAGGTAATTATCGAGGTCATCGATGGCACTCTCCTCATCAGTCTCGATCGCAAACGAATCCAAATTATCATCACTAGTAGCGCATTCCGGAACAGGTGTTCTCATCCTATGTGATTTCAACCTAGAACCTTGAGACAAGGACTGTATAGACTCCTCATGGGTTGTTTCTTGACCAACTCTGAACTTTTTATAAAATTCCTCCTCTTCTATGGGTTCATCTGGCTCTCTAAATGTCTCGGTGAGCTCATAGTCACTGGAGGATTTGTCTGAACCCCATTCCCATTCGTTGGAGTCTGTGGAATAGCGATCCTCTTGTTGAATTTTGGCAATTTTGATTCATGATGCCTCTTCTGTCCTTTTAGTGTGGATCTTGGAAGTCAGAAAACCAAGTCCCTTCGAGCGTTCCCTTTTTACAGTCAATTCAAGTTGTAAGGGCTCCATAACGCCTTCTTTTCGTAACCCAAGAGGGCTTTTTCCATCATACCCGAATTTTTGTAGAATCTTGAAGCCTTTGCCATATTTCTCACAGGGTATATTGATCTGATCTTGTGTGTCATCTTCAATGTCTTTGTAGAGCATTTTATATAAACCTTCCTCTTCTAGTTCACCCCATCTTTGAAAGGTAGTAGGATCCCATTTGAATACCATGATGGATATTTGCTTGTTAGGATGTGGCCTTCCATATTCTTTTGGAGAGCTCATGACTTGTCGTAAATACATGGTCTGATTGAAAGTGTATTCTCCCATGCCTTTGTCCTGAAATTTGCCTTTAAGTTCACCCTGTTTTGATGTCGAATGTTTCAATGACTCAGGATCAATGTATGCCGAAGAAGGAACAACTTCACGATTACTGGGAATGATGGTCTCAGTATGTGATCTCAAGTTATTGCAATATATGAATGGATTAGGATCGCCATTAACTGTTACTTCGACTCCATTGTGAGGAAACTTAATGCATTGGTGATATGTCGATGGGACTGCTCTCATTTCATGAATCCAAGGACGTCCTAGCAATATATTATAAGTGAGGTCTAGATCTAGAACTTGACAAACCACATCCTTTGTAACTGGCCCAATTCTTAGAGGTAAGGTGACTATGCCCTTGGATGAGCTCTCTTCATCATCATATGCCTTGATGGTGATTTGATTTGTTGAATTCACAGCTTTATCGGAATATCCCAATTGTTTAATGGTGCTCAATGTACAAATGTTTAGACCAGCTCCTCCATCTATTAGGACTCGCTTTATTCGATGTTTGTGTATGAAGGCTTCAATATGTAATGGTGCATTATGTGGCTGACTTACGGAGGCGTCATCGGCTTCTGTGAATGTGAGGGAATGTGGAATGGAAAGGTATCCCACCATGGCTTGAAACTGGTCCACGTTCAGATCAGTAGGAATGGCGGTGTCTCTCAAGATTTTGTCAAGAATAGCTTTATGAGTGGGGGATATGCGTAAAAGCTCAAGGATGGAGATGAGCGCGGGTGTCTTCCCTAACTTTTCTACAAGGTCATACTCAGGTTTGGTTGATGAAGAAGCAGTATTTTTAGTGGAGGCACCTGGCAACGTAATTTTACCTCGATGAGTTGTAACATGACATTCAGAGGTAGGTCCGGAAGAAGATCCAACACCTCTTAGGACAATCTTGGGTCTCTGAGGAGGATTCTCAGGGTTTTTGTTCTTGATGGTAATAGTAGAGATATGATTGTCCATCGAGATATGATTGATAATTGAATCATAGTTGTAAGGTGCTCTAGTATAGTTGGCCTGATCATCTGTGACTTTGGCTTTTCCCTTGTCATGTTTTGGGAATGGTTCCTTAAACATCTCATGTTCTTGATTAGATGAATGTCCCTCAATCTCAATATCACCTCTATCAATGAGATCTTGCACAATGTTCTTCAGTCGATGACAATTTCCCGTCTTATGACTCTTGCTCTTATGAAATTCACAATACTCATCATCATTCCACCAATTTGGTTTGACCTTTGGTTCATATGGAGGAAAATCTGGAACTGTGATCACTTTGCTTGCCACAAGCTTTTTGAAGACTGATTCAAGTGGTTCTTCCAATGGGGTGTACTTCCTTCATGATCTGGAAGTTGTTTGAGTATTCACTTGATTGTTTGTAGAACTTGATCCCGAAAAGACGAATTTGGGTCGCACTGTATTGGCATCAACAACACCATCATTGACTGTGTTCTTGTTTTTATTCCAAAATCTTGGCTTGTCTTTTCCTTTAAAGTCATCTTTGTTTTCCTTGAATATCTTAATGACTCCTTGTTCAATTAGAACCTTTTCTATCGCTAAGCCTTTTTCAATGACGTCCTTGAAGGTGGACAAACAAGCTTTTCTTAGATCATAACCAATGTCTTTGTTAACATTTTGGGTGAACATTTCTACCATTTGTTTTTGTGGAATTTCACAAGAGCATCTGCTAGCTAGATTTCTCCATCTTTGCAAAAATGATGCAAAGGACTCTCCTTCTTTTTGCTTAGTGTTGCACAAAGTAGTGACTGATATGTCTGTCTCTATATTGTGGGAGAAATGTTGAATAAATGCCTCTGCTAAGTCACCCCATGACTTAATTCTAGGTGGAAGTTGGGAGAACCATTCCATAGCTTGATCGCCTAAGCTTTGTGGGAATAATCTCATCAAATATGTCTCTTCTGCTGCTACCTCAATGCAAGCTGTGAAAAACTGTCTTATGTGTGCCGTAGGATCCCCTTTTCCTCTATACTTATCAAATTTAGGCGTCACAAAGTGTGTAGGAAAAGGAGGCATTGGAATGCTCTTGTCAAATGGATAAGGACATATGTCTCTCATTGTGTATGTTGGCTTTGGTGTATTTATGTCCTCCATTTTCTTTTGTAAGTCCCTGATTTGTTGCTCCAAATTGCTCTTAGGTGGAGACCGACTTCTTGGACCATATCCTATGTTTGAGGTACCCATTGGAGGAGGTGCATGTTGCATATATGGATGATATTGATCATACAAATGTTCATATGGAGGAGGTCTGTAATGATGCTGTGTATATGGACCACTTGGTATAGATTCATGTTGAGGAACACCATATCTATTTTGTGCATGTATACCATACTCTACAGGCATGTCATGTTCTATTGTATTGCCCCCAAATTTGACATGAGGTTTCCTTGTGTCCAAATTTTGAGCATGCCTTGGAATATCCCATTGCTTTGGTGGTTGATCCTTAGCATTGGTATGTGATTGAGCATATCTGTCTGCATAAGACTTCCATAATGGTCTGCGAAGGTGGGTATCATATGTTTGACCATGTGTATGTGGGACCTCTAATTTTTGAAGCAAAGTTGATGGGGATTCAGGTACCATATGTGGTCCTCTATTTCCTCCACTATTAGGTCTCCTTTGATCCATATTGGAGTGAGGTTGTTGCAAAGGTTTATGTTCCATTATTTGAGACATGTCAAAATCATGAGGTATCTTGGCTCCACTTTGTGCCATCATGTGTAAGAAGTATTGTCTATCTCTCCTCATTATTTCCTCAACCAATCGATTGAAATGGGGATTCATAATGGATTCTTCCACATCTGCTGAATGTACTGAAAAGTTGTGCACATTGTCATTTTGTGTAGCATTGTTGTTTATAGTGTCCATGTTCTCAACATTTGGATTGTTTCTATAGGCATCCATGTCAGGTAATGTAGTATGATCAGAATTGAAAAAGATCTCATTGTCATACTCATAAGAACTCATGTTTGCGGACTCTTGAGCCTCTTTAGTTTCTCTCCTAGATTTTTGAAGACGGGTTTCAACCATGAACTAGGTATTGACCAAGATGTGTGAGACTAGATGAAAAATGGAAAGAGTATGGAATACCAAGAGTTGGATGAAATGTAAATGAGTCTGAAGTGTACTTGTAATGTCCAAAGTGTAAGACCAAGTATGTATGTAGTAGAGTAGGTGTGACTTCCAAAGAGAGGATAGTTTCTCTTGATGAGGTAAGTTGACCTTGACTCTAAGTAAAACCAAATGCGACCCAAAGGTAAGAAACCTTGATGAGGGACCACTTAGCAAAGTGTTGTTGTATGTAGTGTGTTGACAAAGTATGATGAGGACAAGCAAGTGACCTTTTGACTCAAGTTTAGAAAAGTATGAATGTAACATGAGATGTGAAGCAATGATGGACTATGTGAGACCCAAGGACAGGTTGAATGCTAGATGAAACCTGAAGAAACAACCTAGGAAGCTCAAGTATTTCGAAACTGATTTCTTTTGTTTGCTGGACTATGAAATTTTCTTGCAATTTTGAACACAGACGCGACTGTATACTTCACAGACGCGGTTTCCGGACATAGATGCTACTCTGTTTAACCCAGACGTGCTTCTGAGATTTTCTTGTTTATGTTTGTTGGACTGTAACAGTTTTTCAATTCTGGACACAGACGCGACTGTATACTTCACAGACGCGGTTACCCGACACAGACGCGATTATATTCCACACAGACGCTGTTATAAACACAGACACTATTCTGCCCTTCACAGACGCTGTTAGACAATGCAGACGCTGTTAAAACAGACACAGAGGCATTTCTATAAAATTTGTGCAATTTTTCCAATCTGTGAAGTCTTTTTTGTTGTGACTCAATCTGACTGTTTGACTGTTTTTCATGACAAGAGGACACAATGTTGATGAGGACTCAATGTTTGTAAGTGTTTAGACTCTCCAAGAAAAGTGTGTTGTTTGATGTAAAAATGTTTTGCATACACTTGAAAACACAAAAGACACAATGTTTTGCTGTTTGGTCTTGAATGTTTTGAATGTTTAACATAAGTCAAGCACAATTCTTATGGCTGGCCAAGACAATAGTTGTTGATCCCACCTGGGGTTTTACCCCCGAGGCTACGCTATTCAGAGCGGATACTTAGATGCTTAACCTCACTGACTCCACCCTCGGCACTCACTTCTCGGGTCAGCCAAGCATCAGTCCCCATGAAAACTCCCCATGGCGAACTTTGTATCTCTACTAAGAACCGTATGTGTGTGGGCCGCTACCAGAGGTCCGACCTCCTGCCCCAACAACTAGAAGGATTTGGGCCTCTAAAACAAAATGGTGCTAGTAAGGGCATTCGCTCGTGTGGCCATACATGCGGCACTTTCAGCTCTGTAAATACAAAAGGCTCCCAGCCGGTAGGGGTTATGCCCTACAACTGATCAAATAAATCTGATCAAACGGGTTTATGGGGAGACATAGTGTCGGTATGAACTAATCAGCACACGTTATTCATAGTTTTCACCATGAATACATTTGATTATAGTGGTTCGAATGAGGTGGGTTTTCCTCGCTACCACTTGGGTCGTCCTCTTCTCACTAGTAGTCCTAATGACCACACGGGAAGACAAGCCCTCTAAAGATTAAACAAAAAGAGCCTATTGCTCAAGACACAAAAGACAATGATCCAGTTTTAGTGCACCAATGGAAGTGTTTGCTAGTCTATGAAAACAAGGCACACAATAAAAATCCAAAACTCTTGCCAAGGACCTGCAACAAAGAGTTGTTAGTAGTTTGGGTTGTTTTCAAATGATCACCCCTCCCTGCAAGCACACAAGTTAGGTAAATTTTTAAAACCCAAAAGACTTTGTGAAAATAGGGGCCTTCAACCAAACGTTTTGCTTCCAAGACAAGCTGCACCAATTTTGTTAGCTAGATCTGAAAATGTTAGTCCAAAAGTAAACCAGATCTGAAACCCTAAATGCAAAATCCAAAAACCGAATCAATAAAATTTCCAAAATTTTGAAACAAGCAATACACAAATGCGATTACCTCCTACGCAGACGCAACTCTGAAACATAAACGCGGTTCTGTGAGACACAGACGCAATTAAGAACCACAGACGCGCTTTCTGTACGCAGACGCGGGTGAATACGATACAGACGCGCTACTATAACACAGACGCGCTACTGTAACATAGACGCGCCTATCCCGGAACCTGCAAAATGAAATATTGACAAAACACAGACGCGGATAAAGTTGTCTCAGACGCGCCTGAAAATCAAAAACGCAATCCAAAAGTGCACAGATGCGAAAATACCAAAAATGCTGCCAAAATGTCCGATCTGCAACTTCAAAACACAAGATCTGCAACAAGGAGGTTAAATGCAAAGGGACAAGAGTCCCACCGGGCGTGCCAAAATGTATATGGTGAAAATGGATAACAATAATAACAATATTGAAAGGCTAAATGAATTCAACCACAAAACCCTAGCCTAACAACAATAAAGATCCACCATAACATATGAAGATTACCTAAGACAATGTAAATAAAACAAAATCACAAAGATTATACCATCACATGTCCAATAGGGTTTTGATCTCCATTCTTCCTATCTCCATTGATCTTGCTTGATATATTTGCTCTCAGATTTTATGTGCACAAGAGCTCAACAAAGAACGGAATGTGGTTGCAAGTAGGATCGTAGTGTAGTTGAGTCCTCAAAATTGTCGATTAGGGTTTGATAATGAAGAAGGCATCTCCTTAAATAGAAGACACAATATGAAATGGAGGGATAAGATTGAGAGGTGTAAAAGGAGGTCGGCTAAGATTAGAGGGTAGGTAGAAGAAATAATAAAATAATGAAAGGGGTAGGTAGTGTATGAATTAAGAGATAAATGACATGTGTCATGGGTAGAAAAGGCTAATGAATTAATTAAATAAATAAAGATTTATTTAATTAATAGAAGAAGTAGGATAATTAAATAAATAAGATATTTATTTAATTTAGGAAAAGGATAATTTAAATAAATAAATGTATTTATTTAAATGAGAAATAAGGCTAGAAGAGGATAAATGAATTAATTAAATAAATAAGGATTTATTTAATTAATAGAAGAATTAAGCTTAGATGATTAAATAAATAAAATGTTTATTTAATTAGACATGACAATTTTGGGTGTCTACAGTCGCTATCACGTGTATGAAAGATCTGTTTCGCTATCAAGTGTATGAAAGATATGTTTTGGAACCAGAATAGCTTCGACCCATTTTTATTCCACATCAAAACATCACTAACACGTCACTATCACGTTATACGAAAGATCTGTTTTAGAACCAGAATAGCTTCGACCCATTTTTATTCCATATCAAAACATCACAAATTTTGCAGCTGTATAAATCGAATGAAATCTGCATACCTGATCTGATTCAATTCTAGAAAAATTAAATTAAATCTACATAAAATACACAGATTTGTGCCAAAACGATTCAAAGCATAAATGCAAACAGGGTTTCTATCAAATATTATTATGGTTTAATATTTGGGTGTCTAGAAGCTGTAGGTGTCACGTTTTTTTCGATGTTAATCATCCTTTTCATTATCTGTCGTGTCATGCTCTACTAAGGTATAACTATGTGAACAGAACATGTGGCATATTTATCAACAGACCAGAACACGTGGCATATTTATTAACAGCTTGGGGCATGTCTCTCGCTACATTAATTTTTTAGCTGTTTGAAACAGGCCTGGAATTTGACGGTTTATATGGCTGTTTTTTCAGTTTGATTGTATATGATAATTAATAAAATTACTAGATCATACATATTAACAGATAACTTTTTCTAAAAATCATATATATGACATTTCAAATTATTAATAAATTGTAAAATATATATTATATACTATTGTAATTTATAACATTGATGTATATTATTTTAGAAGGTTTATTATAAAAATATAATTTTATTTAGAATATTTTGAAATGGTAAGATTAGGATATAATTGTTATTAATTTTATATTATTTTTATATGAATTTTTAGCATGTTTTTCTTATATAAATTTAGAAACTTCTAATAAAAATATTGTAATAAAAAAATTTAGAATAGTTTCTATTTAATTATAAACAAGATTTTTGGATGTGAATTTAGAAACAAACTTAATAAATTTAAGATTTTTGAGTGTTACTAATTTATCATTGTTTTTTACATGAAATTTTATTTATTTTCATTGAATTTTACTATAGCTTCAATCCTTTAAGTGTTTATTATTATATTGTAGCTTCAATTTGTTTAAGGTATTTATTTTGTAAGTTTATACAATTATGTTATAATTATTTTTATGAATCTAGAGTATTTATTTTACTATAGCTTCAATTTCATTTAAAGTATTTATTTTACTAGTAGCTTCAATCTATATGAAACTTAAGGTATTTATTTTGTGCAACACTCTTTAATTGAATTATTTTATTCCAGCACAAAATTCTTACTTTTTGGTGCCCTTGTCTCCCTTCTTGTTTACACATTGATTTATTAAAAAAAAAATTATATTTGATATGTATTATTTATTTTTATTTTTTTGATAAAAGTGGATGAGACCACTAAAATTATATTGATAATATATATTTTTACATGTGTCTGGTTCAAAGAGCACTAAAGGGAAAGAACCAGTAAGAAAACCCTTAAGTATTGCTCAAGAAAACATAAGCCTATCTACCCATTACAAAAAGCCCATAGGCATACCAAAACCCCCCAAATACATTGCAATGCATTGCCATCTGCATTAGATATAAAGGAAGTTGTAAGAATCAGTCTAACAGGGAGCATCTGAAGATGAAGTCAAGAATGTCCACCAAAAAACAGAGCCATCACCCCAAAATCTAGCCTATTTAAACACCACAAGAATCCAAAGCTCTGAAGAAAACAAAACTCAGAGCCATGAGAAAACCAAGAATAAGAGATCCACATTAACTTCTCCTTCCAATTCCTCAAAAAAAGCCACCATCCGCCGAATTTGGCAAGAAAGACAAAGATCAAATGATAGCCATAAGTGCCCACCAACAATCAATATAACTGAGAATCACCATGTCATTATTATCATATCATGAAAGAAACCTACTAATATGAGGATGATCACACAATGATAAAGCCAGCGAATAGCATAATATCCCCAATCATTAGAACAACTACCTGAATCACCGATAGATCATGATACCAAATGAAGCGAAGAGGAAAAAACAAGTGCTTAAGGTATGAAAGCCTGATGGGAAGGTAACCAACAACCAGTCGCAACAAAAAATGATTACCAAAAAAAGAGGATCAAACAGATATTAAGCAAGTACCCCTGTCGTACAAGCACTGATTAATATGTAAAGGTTGCCATAAGCCAGAGAGATCCCAAACTTACAAAAGAAATTCAAAACACCCCGCCAACCAATATAACCAAACCAAACCAAAGAAAAATCCACCATCCAAACCAAAGATACCCCTCCTACCTCTGGACTTTGTGCGAAGAAACTACCAAATATGACTACAACAGGAATGCTGCCATAAGGCAGGACAACATCCCCCCTATAGCCATATAGGGAAGTAACCATCACATAAAGCAAGGAGACATGAGAAGGTACAAATACATTAGGCATCTCAAACCAGTAGAAGAAACCCAACCAATTTCCTACCCCATGAATGAAATCTAACATAAGATATCAATAGCACAAAATTGTCATGAAGGCCAACATCTTTACTACATATACTAATGAAGCATAGATTGTGAAGTAGGATTTCAAGAAGGAGGACCACCTATAAAGAAAGCATCTTCATGCAAGATGCAAGAATGTCCGAGGGAGAGACCTCCAGGAAATCGACACCCTCCACAACAGCCTTATTTGCTAAAAAATCTGCAATGACGTTGATCTCCCTAAAACAATGTGAAATAGAAAAAGTGGAAAAGCATTTTAACTGCTGAAGAATGTGATCTAAGAAATATTTAAGATGCCAAGATAGACATTTCTTGGCTACAACCGCTTGAAACACGACCATGGAATCACCTTCAATAACAATGTCTTTAATGTTTAATGAAAGAGCGATATCAAGCCCAAAGGATAAAGCCTGAAACTCAGTCGTGTTGTTGGTACCATGTCCAATTTGTTTATCCACAGCTTTGATGATTTTTGAAGAATGATCAAAAATAACTACTCCAATACCAGAATTTCCCGGATTCCCCTTTGAGGCTCCATCAAACTGAAGTTTGAATGAAGGGAATGAAGGAGGAGTCCATCTGGCCAATTTTCGTTTAACCAAAGAAGATAGACCTCCTGATACAGCCCCATGGGAAGGCATTAGACGAAGTGCAGACCATTTCCAAGTAACTTGATTATCCCAATGAGAGAAAGAACTGAGATGATTTAAGTTTTTGTGAATGAATGAAAGAACCACCTCACTGATGGAGGTTTGAATTTTACCAATTACTTCAGAGAAAGTGGCATTTTTATGATTAAAAATTCTAGAATTTCTTTCAAGCCAAATATTCCAAATTACCAGTGATGGGGCCACAACCCAAAGGGATGAATAGAACGATGAGGAAAACAACAAGGGCCAGGCCATGAAATGCGAAAGAAGACTGGTACCTATCACAGAAGACCAACCATGCATGCTAAATAACCAATACCAGCACTCCGAAGCAAATGGACAAAACAAGAAAAGATGATCCATGGATTCCATACAATGACCACAAAAAACACAAGGAAATACAGCCGTAATCCCAAGTCTGTCCAAGTGCATTCCAGTGAGAACCTTATCTTGGACTGTCAACCAAGCAAATGACCCTGCTTTAGGAAGACAAGCCGGGTGCCAAAAAAGCTTAGTAGGCCAACAAGGGGATGGAGAAGTCTGAACTAAAGAATTATAACCTTCTTTAACTGAATAAGAACCAGCAGCACTCGTAATCCAAACCAAGGAGTCCTCTTTATTTTGGAAAACAAGGGGTCTTTTGTGAAGTTCTTCCATAAAAGCCAGAATAAGATTAATATCAACTGACAAGGGAGGGATAATCTTCCATTTCACAATCACACAAGGACCAGAGGAGACAATGTCAAAATAATCAGCAACAAAAGGCCCCCAAAATTCTAATAGAATACTAGACAAAGGGGACCAGTCTCAGATAGCTAAAAGGGCAGAGTGCCCATTCCAGACTTCATCCCAAAACCGAACTTTCTTCCCATTATTGACAACCCAGGATAGATGTGGTAAAATAACCATCCTACATGAAACCAAAAAATTCCAAAAAGTCGAACCTTTTGGAAGAGATAAAGCAGTAAAAATCCTTTCTCTGGAAGCACCCCTTAAATACTTAGCAAACATGATGGCAGCCCATTTACTATGAGGGTCAGCATATAACTTCCAAACCAATTTTGCCCCCAAAGCCTTATTCTAAGCAGCTAAATTACGAATGCCTGCACCCCCCAGCTCTTTGGGACGACAAATTTTGTCCCAAGCCAAGAGAGGAATCCTCGGCTTATCACCCAAGTTATCATTCCAAAAAAAGGTCATAAGGGAGACCCTAATGTTCTTAATAACTTGGGGGAGAGCCTGCAAAATGGACATCAAATATGTGGGGATGGCATTCAAAACTGACTTAATTAAAAGAATTTTACCAACCATCGTCAGCCACTTATGATTCCAGGAAGAGATTCGAGAGGATATTGAATGAACAATTTTGTTCCAAAAGGAAGCCTTATCCGACCCTAGAAAAAAGGGAATGCCCAGGTATACACATGGAAGGGTCCCAACTTGAAAACTCCAAAGGCGGACGAGTCTATTTTTAACTAGAGGGGAGACATTCACAAAAACGATTTTGGATTTATTATTATTAACACTTTGTCTAGAAAAAGATGCATAATCATAGATAATTTTCTTAATAACATGAGCCTTCCTTAGAGAGGCTGCCCCGAATAGAAGCATATCATCCACAAACAAGCAATGAGATTGCGGAGAAGGGAGGCCATCTATTCTAATACCTGACCATAAACCAGAAGTTGTAGCACTAGAGATGGCCCTACTAAATTCTTCTGCCAAAAGGATAAATAAAAAAGGAGACAAAGGATCCCCTTGCCTAAGTCCCCAAGAGGAAGCAAAAAACCCTGATGGGGAACCATTAACCAAAACTGAAAAACGAGCAGAAGATATACAAGAAAATACCCACTTAACCCAGTAGCGTGAAAAGCCCAGATGATATAAAACAACCCTAAGAGCCTGCCAATTGACCCGATCATAAGCCTTCAGCATGTCTAGCTTAAGTATCATAGCCAGAACCTTTTGTTGAGAAATGGAGTGCAGAATTTTGTGAGCTACAATCGCACCTTCAGATGTTTCCCAACCAGGAACAAATCCTCCCTGTTCTAGGGAGACAATCCGAGGGAGGAGCCTAGATAGCCTAACCGAAATTGCCTTACTAAAGATTTTATATAAAGTAGTACACAAGGCAATCGGACGAAAATCCGAGAACGAAGTAGGATTATCCACCTTTGGAATGATAGCAATAAGAGTAGTATTAAGCTCTTTAAGAATAGACCTATTTCTTCTAGATTCCTCCAAGGCTAGCAATACGTCATTCCCTATAAACTCCCAACACTTTTGAAAGAATAGTGTCGTAAACCCATCCGGACCCGGGGCCTTCTCCGGATGCATGGAGAAGACTATCTCTTTCAGTTCAGCTAGAGTAAAGGGAGCCATAAGCTTCTTATTATCTTCTTGAGAAACTAAAGAGGGGATCGATTGCACAATCTCATTATCTAACGCAACTGGATCCGCTGTAAGAAGTGACTTAAAGAACCTAACAGCTTTAGAAGCAATCTCTTCCTCATCTACCAAATTGTTTCCATTAGAGTCAGTAATGCAGGAAATTCGATTACACTGCCTCTTGAGCTTGGTCGAGGAATGGAAAAACTTAGTATTTCTATCCCCATCGAAAAACCAAAGATCTCTAGACTTCTGCCTCCAATAAGATTCTTCCCTAGCTAAAGTCTCAGAAAGTTGAAAGTTCAACAACTTCGACCTATCATACAAAAGAGAGGACATTCCTAAAGCCATAATGGTCTTATTAATTTGTTCAATTTCTTCCTGAATCCTAGCCTTTTCCCCGAAAATGTTCTTGAAATGCGATACATTCCACACCTTAATCTTATGTTTTAAGAAACCCATCTTCTTAACAAGTTGAAACATCTGGGATCCAGGAAAGAGTGGAGCAGAACACCACCATTTCTTTAATGAAGGTAGGAAAGATTGATCCTGAAACCACATTGGCTCAAACTTAAAAGGTAACTTCTGAGGAGCCCTGTCCTCAAAAATAGTAAATTGAATAGGAAGATGATCTGAACCAGTAAAGGGGAGAACTGAAGAAACAAAGTCTTGTCCCGAACTGAACCAGTTTTCTGAAACCAGAAAACGATCCAATCTCTCAGTAATTTGGCAAAAGTCCCTACGCATGCTGGTCCATGTAAATGTCCCATTAAGCGGTTTATAATCAACCAAATTTAAAGACTGGATGAAGAAGCAAAAATCTGACATAGAATGTTTGTTAGGGATGATTCCCCCAGCCTTTTCATTCAAACTAGTAATTGCATTAAAATCCCCCTCCCCCAAATTAGAAAAACATTGCGCATCGGGGCAGCAAGGGAAGCCAAAAATTCCCAAAGATTTCTTTTTTCTAAAACCCCAGATGGCCCATAAACATTAAAGAGCCAAAATTTTAAGTTAGATATCCTACTTTTGACAAGACCAAGCATCTAGTTGGATGCAGAAGCAATTAATGAAAAATGAACACTAGAATCTTTCCAAAGAAACGCAAGACCCCCAGAAGCACCTGAAGAGGGAGAAGCACAAAAATTTCATGCTTTCCAGGAAGAGAATAACCTATCAACCGAAGAGAGATTTAACTTAGTTTCTTGAATTATGAACACATCACACTTCATTAAGTCCAATTGTGACTTAATCAAGCGTCGCTTGTTAGGGGCATTTAAGCCCCTAACATTCCAGGATAAAATCTTCATTGGCCTTGAGGGGAGGCATCTGCTCCCCTCGAGATTTCCAAAGAAACCAGAGAAACCTTACTTGCCAAAAAGGTCTTGTGAAGACTACACTTAGTCGCCAAGCCTCTTGTGACTGGTGGACTAAAAGGTTTTTTAGATCTCTTCTTTCTGGAAGTTTCCAAAGAGGAAAGAAGAGTTGACTGAATTCCCACATCAATTTCAAGATTAGTTTTAATAGATTTGGGTTTATGACCTCTTTTCTCAGGAGTTGACAATGTGGGAGAAAGAGGGGTTTGTACTACAGGAAGACCAGAATTGCCCAAAGAAGTGTCTGGAGGAAATCTATTCTCTAGAGCCGAAGCCACCCGACCCTCTACCTTATCTAGAAGAGTGAGAGTCGAAGATGGCCCAGGATTTGATGTCACTACGGCTTTATCTAGATTAAGAACATCAAAGGAGTTTGTAGTGGGAAAAGCAGCCAAATCATTTTCCAGAGTACCCAAATCAATTGAGATTGAAGAAATCACTTTATTAGCAAGATCAGAATTGAGAGAGACCTTATTTGTATTAACAATATCTTGCACTTGAGCAATAAGATGCTCATCTGGGACAACATCAACATCCCCAGGATGTTCTGAGGTATTCAGTCCTTCAAGAAATTGTATCTCAAACCCTAAAACTTTCCCAAGCTCAGCAGAAGACTTTCCCGTAGGTAAAGCATCATTAGCAACATTAGAATTATTCAAAAAAGAACCCTTCATACACCCAGTCCTTGGGGGAGGAATAGAACGCAGCGAAGCCTCTGCCGAAGCTTCAGGCATGAACGTAGCCTTTTTAGGGGAAGGTAAATTAGCAGCAGATATATCTAAACAGTTCTTACTCCAAACAAACAACTTCGCATCCCTATCAAAAGAGGAATCAATAACACCTGAGCCAAATTGTATGGTTTTCATGTGAAAAAACAAAGGAGAGTCCATAGTCACCGAAGAACAGCCAAAATTCCCAGAATCTTTTAACAAATTTTGACGCTAAAGACCAAAAGGAGACCGAATATTACAAAACTTCGGCGGAGAAAGTTTAGGTGAAATTAAAACACAAATTTTTACCACCACTACCCCATCCTCAAATGCCGAATGAGAGAACAAAAATTTGCCAAAAGAATCCCCGATCTTAGTTAAAATATCAGTTTCAACAAATTCTGATGGCAACAAAGGAAGTTTAAACCATGTGGGGACCTGTTTTGGACCAACCCTAGAGGAAGCGAGAAAGGGCTTCCAAGTTTCTACAAAGATCATATTTTTTCCAAGCCAAAAAAATGGAACACACAATGCCTTATCTCTAGCAGATGTAGAATCAAAAATAACAATGAAAGAACTTGCAGAGAGAACATGGAAATATAAAGTGCCATACCAATGTGCATGTATTTTATAATGGAGCTTAGAAAGAGGAAGAGAGTCACCCCAAACCTGGATAACAATTGCCAAAGCTCGAAGATCATGTGCCTTCTTTCCTAAAGTAACATCTAAGGCATCAATCAACGGAACCGGGGACGAAGCAGGTTGTGAGGGCAAAACAACATTTGGATCTTGACCTTCCGAGCTCTTTTTTAATGGCTGTGAATTAGCAGTCTCTCTCAACAGGCCAAGCCGAGCCTTATTATCAAAAACCCTAGCATGACGAAACTTCTTTTGGCCATTCTTCTGCCAATTTCTCAAATTTTTATCCCGATTTCCATTTTGCCGAAAAAACCCTTTGAAATACACAGAGGAAGGAAACTCAGATGTGATTCCCTTGCCATCACAAGCAAGCGAAACTAGGGCATCAACCCATTTTCCTCCACGAAAAACCCACTGCGGAATGTGTCCTGTGTGCATGCCAAACGGATCTTTGGGAGGAGGCGGATCTGCCACCGCCTCATCTCCCCAACACCTCCACGACTGCATGGCGAGCACTCCTCTCAAAAACTCGCACCTCCTCTGCAACTTCTATCTGGTTGCCGCTACCTACTTGTTGATCTCGGGGATTTAAATTCCAGGCTTATCAAATCTGGAAGTGTTGTTGAGAGCGGAAGCGTTATTAGATCTGTGATCAACCCTTCTCCTTCTTAATTTTTTGCGATTTTGAAGGTCTGATTCCCTTTGGTAAATTCATTGATCTGCTGATTTTCGCTGATTTTAGACCCTCTAGTTTCCAATGTTAAGTTAGATATTTAAATTCGCTGATCTGTTGATTTCATTCGCTGATATGCTGATATTCGCCAATTCGTTGATCTGCTGATATTTGCCAATTCGCTACCACCTGAAAACAATTTTCAACTCGCCAATTCGCTGATCTGTATTATTGATTAAATTGATAAAAATGTTTAAATATAAAAAAAATTGACACTTTTTTCTTAAAAAGTAAATTGAAAGAATTAAAATGACACACAGGGTGGCCGACCTGGTTTGAGGGTGATGTTTATGAGGATCAAAATGTATCTTTGATTGTATTTATTAATTTATTAATTAATTAAAAATATAGTTAAAAGTATCATTTTGTATAGACAATTTGTTTTTTGTGAGAATAAATCAATATTTGAACATTTTTGTTTTTGAAAATTAATTATGGAAGATCATACTCATGATAATTTTTTAAAATTAAATGTCATGATATAAGAGTTTAGTATTAAGAATGATATAGAAATGTAATGTTGGTGTTTTTAAATTATTTTTGTATGATAATTATTTTTAAAATTTCAATTAGACAAAAGTATTGTAAATAGATTTTTAGTGTTGTAAATTTGATTCTAATTATCATGGTTTGGTGTATCAAGTGAATGTGATGCAAAAGGTTGAATTGACGAAATACGTGTTTAAAAGTTTCCTTGCTTTCATTTATTAATATATGAGACTATTAAGGTAGTGTCTACAAATATTGTTGAGAAGATTTTTTACTTGATAGAGAACATTGTTCTCCTAGCTTAACTCCCTTGGTAGATTAAATTAATGATAATGAGCAATATCAAAGATAACATTGACCAACATGAATGACCCATATACATATAGATGTGATTATTTTTGTCCTTTTATAAAACAGTGTACTTTGATAGTTCTTTTTATTCTCATAGGTCATTGATATGTTTTTTATGCACAAATAAATATTTTTAAATACCACAAACATAACAACATTTCACACAAACATGTACCAAGTTGGCTCATAATGACTCATAGAATAGGGTAGAAAGCTTCAAATTTGAATGTGAGTTTAGATCTAGAATTCATTCACACGTGTTCTAGAGTAGCATAAGAATGGACTTTAGGATTGACTAAGTGAGGATGGTGAATGCACAAGAATAATTGTAAATAGGGATATAATGGATATGGATAGAAATTGGTCCATTAACCAAACCTAGCACAAGTGTGTTTTACTCATTGATATATTATTGTATTAAGACATCCCTAGTAAGGTGGGCTTAAAACTAAATGGGCAATGGAGTGAATAATTTTGTTGTTAGCTTTTGCATCCATTTTGAAGAGTGCAAATATTACATGAGCATGCATTTCAAACCATATGGATAGTCTCAACCAACATGAAAGGTAAATAATTGCATACTTGTAAGGGATACTATCTCTACAATGGGATTGAATTAATCTTTTGGCATAAACTATCAATTGCTTCAACTATCTACAAAAAAAATTAGAAGAAAAGAGAATGGGTGGGAATTTTTGTGTAGATGGGAATTGACATGAAAATACTCTATGCAGTGCAATAATGGGAAAAGTAGGTGGAATTGGCGATGACCTATTCATCATAATTCTCAACACGATAAATTTCTCTCTTTAATGTTGTATTTGACTATTTCAAGCAATTATATGACCACAAAATTAATAAGGTATATGTAATCAACTAATGATGTTAGATACACCATCATACACCCATTGTACACGAATTTGATATATTTCTATGTGATAATTGAAAGACGCGTTTGTAAAGAGATATAGAGGCTAGCATACTTAACACAATAAAATGCAACAATTTCCTTGTAAGATATTTTGCTAAGATAGTTCAATTTTCATCTCCCAACATCTAGAATTTCACTTCTTTAATTTATGACAACATCAAATAGATTAGAAATCTATCTTTATAAGGCCTTCAAGAAAGAAGCAAAACTAGTATATAAATTTGACAATTCCCTAAAATCCTAAATCATCCATGCTTGATTTTCCTTGACCTTTCTAACCTGAATTTGATTAGTCAAATATTTCATATTCTGCAATCTTTCACAACTCTTCATATTTAAGTTGTTTGTCCCAAATTATTGACAATGATAAGAAAGTGAGTAGCCTATTCAACAATCGTGGAGTTTATGTATGTGAATTTGCAAAGTTTCTAACACCTCACACACATATGTAGCAAACCCCAAGCCAACACATCTGATCTTTATCATTAAACCCTAGGTAAGAGGTGAGCCCCATCAAATGATCCACACCATGTATCATCCAGCACCCCTCAAATACCTATAGGCTTAACCTTTGTACTACTTTATTCCTCTTTTATCTTCGTGAGTTGACC
The DNA here is from genome assembly GCF_030272615.1 of Cryptomeria japonica. Lineage (NCBI taxonomy): Eukaryota > Viridiplantae > Streptophyta > Pinopsida > Cupressales > Cupressaceae > Cryptomeria > Cryptomeria japonica. The sequence continues at coordinate 711,866,071 of NC_081411.1, read as the reverse complement.
AACAGAGAAGACTTATTTACCTTTTTAAGATCACTATTACTTTTATATTCTATCAACATAACCATGACACCCCTCTTTTACTTATATATTTTATCAATGTAACCGTAACACCTCCTTGCAATGCAAGGCATTAAAAGTTTTAAATCCTTCCTACTGTCACTGTATGGTTATAATAAATTAGGAGCTCACATTTTGCATCCTCACTGTCACTGTACGTTAGACCTCTGGCCGTAATAAGTTGAACTTAACTCTTCTCCTCTGCACTCTAAAACAGTGTATTCGTACGCCAAATAAAATCATCCCGCTCAGGCGGCATCCAAAGCAAAATCAACACATTGAAGATAAGTTGAAAAGATGATAAATTCCCTCGGTAAAAAAATTCTTAGCTCTACTTTCTAAGGATTGAAATAAAACGTCCATAAATTATGGACAATTACCGGTTGTTCCTTAATAGTGGTAAGAGGAAGAGTGGGTATTAAGATGTAATAGTGTCTAAATATTTTTATTTGAGAAAAAAATATAAGCAAATTGGGAAGTATAATTATAATAGGTAAGTATAATTATAATAGGAAATAATTATATAAGAATTAAATTAATTTAGGATAATAATATGAATGTTCTGGTTAAAGATTTGGTTCACAAATGTGTGATGTATTAATGAAGGTTTATGTAGAAGGGTAGAAAATAAAAGTGTTTATTTTGGTGTTATGGGATAAAATGACATTATGTAATATGAAGTTTAAACATAGCTTCCCACCCTTTCTTTTCAAAACTAGGGTAACAGCACCAGTTACCATTCATGTTTCAATAATTGTTCACTCCTTGCACACTCCTCCTTCTATTACTAATTTTAAAAAAACCAAAACATAAATAACTAGAAATTCATTAATAAAGTTCACATGTACCAAATGTTCTGCATAAGTATTGGCAATTTTAAGTGCAAGTTCCTACAACTACCAGAACATTTATGCACGAGTATTGGCAATTTTCTGTTTAAAAAAGTTAGCTATAAAGACTACTGTCCATTTTCCCTATATAATAAAAATGCAATTTAAATGGAACAAGCTAAGCTCTCAAATTTAAAAACCAAGCCAAAAAGAGTCAACAGTATCTACTAAGCACACTTTCTGTCTCTCATATTCAACCTTCAGTGTTATTTCTTCTCCATTTTCCCTCATATTTTTCCTCATTCTTGGACCTAGAGATCTGCTCATTGGGCATTTGCCACACCACAATATCATTTCTCAAACGCTTTGGCAAATTCTCCTTGCATACATTTATAAAATTAATTGTTTGACCACCTCACACATTTTTCCCCTCTTAATTGAAGCCTTCTCTGCAAATTTCTTCTCAGGCATCATCGCTATGCCCATGCAGCAAACTAAAAAGCACTGATAAAGACAGTTAAGACATTTATTAAATAGATAGATTACAAATCAGATCATAATATATTTTTTCATTTTTTCATTTGTAATCTATTTTAACAAATGTTAAAAAAGTACTCTCAATACTTTTTAACATGCTGCATAGACAATTTCCCACATCACCATTCACCAGTCTACTCTGCCAATTTCGCCATCCACATCATCCATCCAGTATGGTCAACAAATTCAAAGCTTTGAAACCAATTTGCAGGGCATTAAGTCAATTTTTCTGATCACTTGCTCTCTTGTTCTGATCTGATAATGGATCATGGTGTTTGATTCAAAACGTTGACAACATCAAAATCTACACTATCAAATCCAAAAAATTAGAAACAAAATGTAAAAAGTTTCATAAATTTAATCAATTCACCATGTTCCTGATTTGAGTGCAACAAAGGTCAACTACAGAGGTTTCTCATGATCTAGTGAACGACCCTTGGCCATCGTGGTGCCGTCATGGTTCTGGAACAAAGACTTTCACTCTATCTACTACAGGCTTTGTCCTCACAATAATGCTACGATGGGGCCGGAATATTGGAAATTGTCTGGACATGTAGCATACTTATATCCGATACTCAAGAAGCTTGATTTTATTTAATTATGTTTCTGTAGATGGGATCCTAGAATTTGTGGATTTCATAAGACTGCATAAATATTTGATGTATAGACCTTTTACACTTTTCAACAGCTTGTTCTCTGTTTAATGTGTTTGATGTGTTTATTTAATTGCAGTTTTTTTTTTTTCCAGTTTGATGTATAGACCTTTTACATTTGGCTTGTTCAACAGCTTGTTCTCTGTTTGACGAGTTCTGTTTTTTTCCCGCATTTCAATTGCTTCTATGATTATGTGAAGAGTATTCTGTTTGACGTTTTTTTTCCTGTCATGCACTCCACATATATGCACCATCAAAATGGTAACAAAAATCATAGAAAGAAATTGATAAGCCTGCATCTAAAGGGTGTGTTGGCTGAAACACTTTCATGTTCACAGACACGATTGTAGCTCTTCATTACATAAATCCATTGTTCGCGTCAGATTACCTAACACAATTTTTTTTCCAGGTAAACAGCTCTATAATTAATTCATACGGTCTATGAATATAGACAATGACCAATTTTTATCAATTATTGACTATTTGAAGCATTTAATTAATAATATGTGAAGCGCGCTGTATAACCATTGCCAAATTAATTGTAAAAAATGAAGCTAAAAAAATGAGGCTCAACCCAATCCATATGCAAGCGGAAGTAACAAATTTTTGTTTGTTTGTTTCTTTTTTTTTTTGTTGACTTGATACTTTGGTAATCACCCTGTTACATGTGAGGTATTTTTGAAAATGACCTACGCATACGCTATACAAAAGCAAATTACATTCGACCATGGCGTAAGACAGACATGTCACACCGAACCAAATTGAAACATGAGGCCGCAGGCGACACTTTCCACATTCTTCCCGCCGGCCTCCTCTATACAATGACAAGACAATTAAAGCAACGTTCCCGTGCACATCGACCGGAAATAACAACCCCCATGTGACCGTGACCTCGACCTAAACATTTGTCACCTCCCATGTGACCGTGAAACAGACGAATTTAACCATCTACCTGGGTTGCTGGATCCTGCGAGGACTGGACTTGACATTTACAATCTGAGGAGGCTTTGCAGGCAATTTCACCTCGTATTTCGGCTTGGAAGGCTTTCCGTTGCTCAGAGACATGAGCGATACTAGTTCCTTATTATTGTTCTCTGTTAAAACAAGAACACAAGGATAAATGTTAGGGTTTCATCAACCAAATCGCGTGTTATATTCTCCACTCAAGAATCTCGTTATTTGTTACCTGACTCATGTTGTGTTCCATCAGAGCAACATTCATCGAAAAACTCTGCCTCCTCTACCGCAGAGCAGAGCAAAAGCTCTTCCTCAAGCTCGGCAAACTCGTCTTCTAGGGTTTCCGGAAACAGATCTGCAAAGCATTCCACCTCCTCGAACATCTCGTACCGCTCGCGAAGCCAATAATCACGAAACCACGGCGATGACTGTACGAGCTTCCACCATTCGGGTGAAAAATCTTCCACCTGCTGGTAGGCCAGGGGAATAAACAACGGCGCGTTAGGATTCAACGTAGAACTTCCATTTTCTCTCGACGCAATAGCCATGGCGCTAGCACATCAAAGATTTCCGATCCAGAGTCGAACCTGCGACCTCCCTGTAGCTAAAGAACGAAAAAGAAAACATTATTCAACCAACCATAGCAGATCAGCCAAGACTGCAACACATGACAAAAATCAAGAAGAGAAATCCACAGAAGACTCTAACCCCCACCAGATTATCACCAAAAACAGCAACAATAAACTCGAACCCCAACCTCAAATTTTTAAAATAACAAAATCCACGAAAAAATCGGTAGATCAGCGGAAAATTCCACCAAATTCTCAAATTTCAGCAGCAAAAATGGTTACAAAAAACCAAAAAACCATACCTTCCGAACAAATTCAGCAGCTTTTAACAAATTTCCCCCAAATTTAGTCCTGTACTCAAAGGCTTCTTGTGTCTCTAATTTCTGACGCAAATAGAAATACCATTCTTCCCTCAACCGGAACGCTTCTACTTATGGTCCTCGGGCTCGGATGTTCTGGATACCCGAGGCTACTGGCACGGACCCGAGCCTGGGAAACCCACAATATACAGTACGGAACACCGGGCCACCACCGATAAGACCAGGTCGCCGAACACGCGGTATTCGCGCCCGTCGTTTTCCACACCTCCGTTACCGGCTGGACGCTTTGTAACGACTGACAGCTGCCAGTCGAACATTTACGGACGGCTACATCCGCGTGATTTTTGTCAGTTCTGCCGGCGGCCGGAAATGATTGTACGAAGCAGGATAAAACTGAAAGAATCTATGGTGACGTGGCAACATCTTACCCGCTCATTTTACTCCAATCGGACGGTCATGTAGCATTCAAATATTATTTTTATTAATTTTTTAATAGACGTTGGACTTAGCACATGGGCGGCAACTCCGGTCATTTATCGAAGCCAATGGGCCGTTTGACGTGGATTTCAATTTCATCCTCATCTCCTTTACACGTGAAGGTAGGTAGCTACTCAATTATTTTAATACTTTTTTATTTTTAAATTTTTTAAATTTTTTAAATTTTTTAAATTTTTTTTCTATTTTTGCTATTTTGGGAAGCATCTATCATTATTGTCTCCAAGTGTCTAGTACCTGATTTGATGTAACTCTGCCATGGGGAAGATGACAATACTTGTCATCATTTAAAATTTTATATGCTTTTATAGAGGGTGGTGTGTAAGGTTAACTTTCTTTTTCTTCTTTTCTCTTTTAGCTTTTCTTGGGAGGTAGGAAACCCATGGGGATAGGAGTGGAGGTTTCTTCGAGAGAAAAACTACTCAGAGTAGGTATGCAAGATTCAATCATGCCGGTGGGAATCATGATGTTTTGCTTCCTTCAAGGCCAGGAATCAATTTTTTTGCCCCCTTTTAAGCTACTAAAGATTTTTATATTGAAATTATTTGAAAGAAACTTTGATCCTAGTTTTTGTTAACACTTTCTAGTTTGTTTGTTAGTTTCTTGGGAGTATAGTTAGGGGGTTATCATTTCTAAGAGAAATCATTAAAGTTAAATTAGGAAATTCATCATTTTGTCTATTAGTATCATTTTGTTGTGAGGTAGTAAAGAAGTGGTAAAAATATTGGGATTATTTTCATTGCCTCGGTGATCCAACAACAATTAAAATGAATTGGAAATTAATAAAATTAAAATTTTGAAAGACATTTGAAGATGATTATGGAGTCACCTTTGAATAAAGGTGTTGTAAAAAAAAATCTCTCCAACTATGCAAATTTTTAAAGTCCCACAAGTGGGACATGCTAATACGGTACCCAAAAATCCCAATCAAAATATATTTTTGTTATTTTAGAAATTATTAAATTTAAGAATAAGCAAAATCACATCAAGGGGGGCTTCCAAGGACTTGCCTCATGAAACACCTTCGCGAATAATTTACAAATGTTTTTAAAGAAATTATTCTGTTACATCTATAAAACAACAAAATTAGCATCAAAAATATTGAACCATTTAAAGCAAAAAAAAAGTTACTTGGAGGTGAGAAAGTAAAAAACTATTAATAAAAATGGAGGAAATAAATGAACTCATGTTTAAACAAGTAGTATGACATATGATGAATATCAATAAAACCAAACACATGCAAACCAAGTCAAGCTTAAAACTCTAATAAACTTAGATGTTTTATTTAAAAAAACTATAAATACATATTTATTCTAAAGATAATTCAATAGTGTATATTGTAAAAGAAAATAGTGTTTTGTTTAGGGTTAATCTAGGTCAATTAAATAAATGCAACCAAATAAGCACTATTAATTTAGTATAATTTAATTATGAGATTTGATAAATTGATATGTTATTTTGTGAATGTAAATAAGGAGTGTGGAGGTTAGGTGTTGGACATCTTGCATTCTTAGTGTTGATATTTATTGTCTAATATGTATTAATGATTTTTTCACATGAAAAAGGCATTCTTTTAATAATTTGTAGTTTGGCAAGTTGTAAATAACACATAGTGTAATGGAAGTTGATATAAGCAACTAACATTTCTAAGGTGTGTAAGAGTTATTTGAGATAGAAAGAGCGTGAAGAGAGGGATTTAAGTGGGATAAAAAATAAATGAGGGTCTTTAGCTAACTAAGATTATCATATGCACGTTTTAAAAATAGATGGGTAACACCAAAATGGAGTGCCCAAGTTGAAAATTTCATTTTTCATTTAACAATTTGTTAGCTTGGCTATGTTGGGTGTTAGATTTTATACATGATCTGGGATTTCTAGCTTAGCCCATTTTTTTTAGTATGTGGTTTGAGAAATCATGTTCTGTTTTGGTCTTTGTTAGATATTTGATACCTAAGATGGTGGTTTATGAGGTATCTTGTATTATCAAGAAGGTTATGTTACTTAATTTCCTACACAACTTTTAGTTTGTAGGTTATAGTTGAGCTTTTACAATGGCTATGAATGTATGGTTGAGATGTTATTATATTGTTCATAGATTAAAAGGTATGTATTTGAGATAAGGGATATGCTATCAACTTGACTTCACAAAGCTAGAGGTGGAGATATCCTCTTTCTCATGCCAAAGCATGGATACTCTATAAGTGTATAGTAAATATTTTGTTATTGAATAATAAACTAGGTGTTGTTAAATAATACATTAGGTGTACTTTAAAGGATAATGTGTTTTTTTGAAATAATTTAATTAATATCTTGTTTCATGTATTTTTCCCCTACTAGTAGTTTTAGATCTTAACTTGTTACAACATCATTTCTCTCACTAGGTTAAGATAGAAACTATTTATGTCGAGAGGCATTTACAATGACATAAAAATGTTTGTAAACAAAAATTCATTTTTGAAACAATTTGACATGCAAATGACGGGTAAATGCATGAAATGTGTCATGTTTCAGCTTTTGTGGAGGTGTTATTTAATTACTTCAAATAAAATAGAACCCTCGCCACTTGTCTCCAGCTAGATTCACATTTTTTTGCATGCAGGAAGTTTTGATGGATTTGTATTCTTAGTGTTTAGTATTTTAGAAGAACATTTATTTTATAGATGATTCTCTTCTATTATAAGATATCTCTCGACATATTTTACATATAATTATTAAATATAGGTATACTAGTTAATTTTCTTTTGCAAAATTAGTTTTCTTTCATTTAGTATCAAATTTTTGTTTCAAGTTCTAGGAGGGGATGTTGGCAACAACAATGAAGGAAAACTGAAGGGGGGGGGGGGGGCGGGGGTGGTTAAGCACTTGTGGCATGCTTAACCCTGACATAAATAATATTTAATACACGAATCTCTCTTAACTAGGATGAAGGTGTATGTCCCTACATAGTCAAGCCTATAAATACGGAAGAGAACCCTCTCTCATATTATCATATCTTCAATTATTAAATTCATATTTTATATATTCTGACTATTGGTGGTCACCCCTTTGAAGTGGTCTACTATTTTTTTTGTATAAGAAAGTCCTCCAATCCTAAAGATGACATGACTTTAATTATTTTTATTTTAAGATTTATTAAGTAAGAAAAATAATAATTTTAAAGAACTAGTTGTATCTAACTTTTGATAATATTTTCAAAAACATATTTATTTATTTTTTAAATCCAAAAATTGTAGCCTACAGAGTAAATTAATGAAAACTTTGATGAAACTTTGACCACTATATTAAAGGCCATATTTTATGTCTAACTATAAATTACAAAGAACTAAACCTATCTAGTTTTCAATAATTTTTATAAAAATGTAAAGTTTATTAAATAATTCCTATTAAACAATTTTATGAAAAACATAAAATTTCGATCTTTCGTAAAACTTACCATAAAAGTTTGCTTATTTTTAGAGCTTATTTAATACATACCTAAAAACTTAAAAAAAATTATACCCAAATTCACAAATGTTTGGAAGTTATGATTGAAAAAAAAAATGGCCCAAATCATGGCTCTAATACTACTTGTTATTATATTTCTTGGAAATATTTGTAAAAATAAGAAATATAGGGGACCATTTCAAGGGGGTGGCCTCCAATAATTAGATAATAACATATAAATTAAACAATAGATGATATGAGAGATAGTTCTCATCCTTATTTATAGGTTTAACTATGTAGGGACATACCCCTTCATCCTAATTAAGAGTTATTATTGTATTAACTAATATTTATGTTAGGGTTATGCATGCCACGAGTGTTTATCCTTATTATACAAGTATTAATATATAATATACACTTAGGAATATATCATATTAGGATCATAACATTATATTCCTATTGATGTACTTGGAAATGCCTATAAATGAAAAACTTGGTGCTCAAGGAAAATTTAGCAACCTACCCCACTCAAGTCTTATGTTGACTCAACAAAAGTAGTGTGTAGTAGGTTTTTAGGTGTGTTTGGTCTTAGGTGCAAGTGTAGGTGATTAAAGAAATGGAATAAGTTGCATGTGTAGCAATAAAGGAAGTCCTAGGTAGCTAAAAACAAGTTAAATATACCTAGGGAGTATATACATGTAGTTGAGTATGTGAAGAGTCCTTAATGATTTTCATATCAATTCATTCTATGTTGGAGAAGTATTAGAGCTTTAGATTTACATAAGGCGATTTTTTAAATAGAAAAATGGAAGCTTGAATGCACAAGATGCCAATGTCCATAAAGATATATAAAGAACAAAACTAGATACCTCTTACACCATAAGAATTTGAAGTAATCACATATATTATAAACCATTCATAAACTAGACCACCTAAACCATCTATAAACTAGATCACCCAATATCATAAACTATTAAGTGAAAATACTCATAGGATAAAATATTAATAAGACTTCAATACTAACGAACTTTCAAAAGGACCATGCCCCTACAATTGTCAAACATTATCCCAAAATAAAAGTAAACTTTAAAATTTACTGAAAGAGAAACTCATGAATCAATTTTCAATCAATGATACTCACCCAATATATTGGCAAGTATAATATATTTGAGTGGCAGTCTTTCATCTAATTTTGTCATCAGTTAAAAGTAGTTCATGAAAACCAACTCACATGGAAAATTATGTACACTTGACAACTATAAACCATACTTTGATTATGGGAACATTAAGAGTATAACTTTAATGATAGTTGGCATTAATGATAATGATATTATGTTTATAGAATATATTAAAATTGTTTGTAATTTTTTTTTTTTAATATTATTTAGAATTTATGTTTTGAGATATTATTTTTTATTATAAAACATATTTACTGTTAATTATTAAAATATTTCTTTAAAAAATTATAGATTTTAAATTAAATTTATTAAGTTTAAATAGTGATATGATATATATGATATTTTTTAGTATGTAAGTTTGATTTGATATATGTATTTTATATTTATATATGTCAAAGATTCATATTAAATGTCACATACATTTCTTACTATTAATTGTTAGATATATTTCACATGACAAGATATAATCTTAATATCTTAATACTATCTCTCGCTATCTTATGAAAAAACCAAATTCTATTCAAGATATCAACACTTGTATAACAACTTCATATACCAATTTACCCAAGTAGTACTCCTTTCTCTATTTATTATGTTGAATGCCTATGATAATTACATAAACTATGGAAGCAATTCAAACTTTCATCCATCCACTAATTGTAATTTTAAATTCATTGATCTTAACTTGCTCATATTAGTGAATCGTGTGTAATCATAGTAAATATCATCCAATCAAATGTAACTACATAAATCAAGTAAAATATAGTTAAGAAGACTATAAAAATATAATGTTTACAATAAATTTGTTTCAACACTTAAAAACTTTTTGGTTCTTTTAATTTTAATTCTAAGTTGATTTTTTTTTTCAATTTGAGTTACAAGTTGACATCATTTCTTGTAGTAGTATTTTAAATTTCATAGATTGTGTGTGTAGATACACACACACATGTGTGTGTGTGTACATGAGAGGTATCTACGGGGTACGATCCACACTCCTTGAACCATCAAATGTAAGGATTTTTGGCTACTAAAAAATAATTGGCTCTTAGTAGAGGAACTTCAACGAAACTCAATGTCTATTATGTTGTGGTGGTCCACTTAAGAACCTATCCTAGTCCTCATAAGAGGATTTTTACGCATCTCACACAAGTGTGGATACTGAGGGAACCTGTTGGATAGCCCAACTTCATCAAGCAGTCGCAGCTTTTGCCTAACTTTTTAATTTGTATAACAGGTTGAAGAAGTACCGCTTGGGTCGTTCCCTCTCATCGACCTTATGGGCTCTCGAGAGACAGACCCTCTACCTAAAAAAAATAGAAAATTGAGCATCGCTAACACTTTTCTCTTGCACCCAGGACCACGAAAGCTAGGGGAGAGGATAGTGTGTGTTAGCAGTAGGTCCACTCACAAGCATTGATGAATGCTAAGAGGGGGGGGGTGAATTAGTATGCCAAAAATCTTTGCACTTAAACACTTTGCTAGACTAATAGTGAACCGGTAAAACAGTTTAGCAGACAAATCGGTTAGCACACATGCAAACCAAATAGCAAATAATGCATTCACCCACAAAAGCACAAACACCATAACACAAGAGATTTTGACATGGAAACCCAAATGGGAAAAACCACGGTGAGATGGAACTCACAAGTAACTATCTATAGAATAGGAACCAGACCGATTAAGGTCATACAATGTTCTTTACCAGAATAGATCTTGTTAGGAATCTCAATCTCTGTTAGGAGATAAGTCCAATTAAAGACTACCTTGCTAGAGGATTTTAGATCCACAGATGTGAACCACCTTGTTAGAGGATTTACAAAAGGCTTTTGGGCCTACCCGGTTAAGGGCTACAAACTTGTCGAAGATGTGAGTAATCAACAAGTGAGTGATCTAGCAAATAGCACAGATTGCTTGATTAGATCCTTGATAGCTCATTCCTAATGCATTCCAACATTACTTCAGTCTTCTACACATTCATACTCTCTCTAACTCCTCAACCACCTTAAGCCCTATCAACAACATCAACAACAACAATAGCAACCTAAAACCCTAGACATGATGTCCTTATAAAGAATCTGATTTCATGTCGGTCCAATAGGATTACATTACAATTTCCTAGGTTCAATGCATCTAGACATATTCTGTAACATGACACAAAAAGCACCATTAAAGTGTCGGCACCATCAAACAATTGGTGGATGGTAGTGGTAACTCATCACAGAGTATTACCGGTTCATACAAAATACTGGTTCAAGCAAAATACCGATTGCCAGTTTGACAAAATGAAGACTGGGAAATATGTGTTCTGCCGCTTTGATCCTTCATATCGTTTGAGATCCTCGAACCGCTTGGGGTCTACATACCGCTTCATATCGGTAATCACTTTCTGCAAAACACCAATAGTCTAAGGACTATAATGCATCATATTGGTTGGAATAGTTGTCGGTTGAGCATAACTCATACAAATAAAAGTAATCTCAATGCAAGTGTGTGTCCATCAATGACAATCACAACATAATCATCAAAAATGCCAACAATCTCCCCCTTTGGCATTGATGGCAAGACTTAGGAAATTTTGACATCTAAGTGTTTTACAACAAAAATATGCCAGAATCAAAATTACTAAATTACTCCCCCTAAGCATATACACTATCCCTTTTGCAGAAAATACAATGTATACTACTTCTGAACAGAAATAACATGAAAGTATACATCAAAACAATCAAAATTTATACTTCTCCCCCTTTGCCAACAATGACAACAATAAGGTATGTTACATACGAACACCTGTGTCATTAGTATTACAAGAATAAGAGTTTATGACAATAAGGAATAAAACTTGTCAAAAACTTATTTGAAGTCCTGCAAGAATTGTTTCATAGATAAGGACCAGGACTCAAGTAGGGAGGTTGCCACTTCTTTCTCTGTCTGCATCTGGGAGACTTGTTCTTCCATTGCATCTAGTGTGCTCATCTCATGTGTCATCGTTAAGGCATCCAGATTGAGACAACACTTATCAAGTATTTGCAGATGTGGGAGTAGAACCAGTTGTAGCTCCTGCAAATCTCGTGACTGGGTGCTATTTCATGCTCTATTTTAGTAGACTGGATATGAAACCAGTGAACGGTTTGCCCATAAGCTGTAAAGGAGTCATATGGCGGCTTGAAGGTGCTCATGTATGACTGTAAATCAGATTGAAGCTTTTGCTTCTGTGCAAGCACATCGTCACAGAATAGATGAGGTTGGCAAATCTTGATGAGTAGAAGATTCCCCTCATCCAAAGCATTCCTTATATCCTTCTGTGCTTTTTGCAATTCAGACCGGAGCTCATTAAGATTCTTCACTAGGGCAATGTTGAGAGCCTTTTGATGCTCTTTCTTGGCATTTGCCTCTGCTACCTCCTCTAAGCTCTGCACTTGATCATCCACTACTGTGCATAGGAGCTTTAATTGGGCCAATGATGAGTCAGTGCTAGGGAGGTTTGTGTCGGGTTACAAACCGGCAAGAGTGTCCACCGCAGCTAGGATCACATCTTCCTCCTTCTTCCTCCTTAACACCTCAAGGCATTCTTGAGCAACCTTAATGCTCTATAGCAGCTCCATTTCACTTGCAGACTGGAAGTCAACGGGACTGGTGAGGTCAGCCAGTTTGGCTTGACTACCGGTTGCCTTTGGAGTCTCCATTTGCGTGCTCTTTGCCACTTCTGCTTCCTTGTCTTCCTCTGCCTTATTCTTCTCTGCTTCTTTTCTCTTTTCCTCTTCCTTATCCTCCTCTGCCTTCTTCTTCTCTGCTTCCTTCCTCTTCTCCTCTGCCTTATCTTCCTCTTCCTTCTTCTTTTCTGCTTCCTTTCGCTTCTCCTCTTCCTTTCTCTTCTCCTCTTCCTTTCTTTTCTTCTCTTCTTCTTCCTTCTTCTTCTTGTCCTCTTCCTTTTTCTTCTTCTCCTCTTCATCCTTCTTCTTCTTCTCCTCTTCATCCTTCTTCTTCTCCTATTTATCCTTCTTCTTCTTCTCTTCATCCTTCTTCTTCTTCTCTTGCTTCTTTGCTTCCTCCTTTTTGTCCTCAATTTTCTTTTGCTTATCTACCTATTCTGCCTGCTTCTCCTGTCTTGTTGCTTTCGATGGTGTACCCTGAGCAACATCCTCTCCATCCAGAGCATCGACATCAATGGTGTCTATCGGTTCAGTAACTGGGTTTCCTTCATTGTCAAACACTTCATTTGGTTTAGTTATTGTCAGTTCTTGCTCAGCCTTCCTGTTGGCTTCAGCTACTCTATGCATCTTAAGAGCTTCTAGAGAAAGAGTGTGTGTATTCTTGAGCACTTCTTGACCCTTTCCTTCTAGTAACATGAGTCTTCTTCTTCTCATGAGGAAGAGGCCTTTGTATTTATTTATTACTTCGAACAGTTCTGAATTTGATACATTAGGAAAATGTTCAGCAAAAACTTTCTCTCTCATTTCCTATTCCTTCTCTATGGCAATGCGCCATTTATTGTCTAAGGAATTATACAAAGAATCTGGTGTCTCAGATCTAATTTTTATAGGCGATTGGTCATTAACACATAAATACTGAATGATTTCTTTTTCAACTGCTTCCTTTTCATCATCATTAAAGTCATCAAAACAATCAATCAAATCATTCAACACTTTTCTCCTAATGTTTTTGATAGTTCTTTGACAATGTGTCAAAGGTTTGTAGGAAGAAATGTCGATATTTACCAGTGCCGAAGATGCCAGTTCATTCTTTGTCTTTTTCTTTGCTTATCGTGTCTTCTTAGGTTTTTCCTCAGACACGGTTTCTTCTGAGTCTGGTGAGGCATTCCTTGTCTTCCTCTTTCTCTCAAACACTTTGGCAGGTGTCGCTACCGGTTTCTTCTTTGTAGGTGGCCGCTTGGTCACTTTGGGACTAGCTACAATAACCAGTGTCGATGCCAAAGGCACTGCCTTTCCTTTCTTGTCAGGGGATTCTTCAACCGATGCAACCCTTTCCAAATAGGTGTCGATTCTCTTTGCCTTGGGATCTAGGGGTGAGGCAATTAGGGTAGAGGCATACCCGTCCAACATATCATACATCGCCTCATAGCCCATAGGCTCCACTTCTTCCTGTCTGGGCTCAACGGCCTCCATTATGCATTGATCAACTTTGATGATAAAGCAGATATCATCTTCATACTTCTTGACAATGTCATTGGATATCCTCATCCTTAGGCTCATCTTGTTTCTGAACTCATCAAAGTACTTGTTCAGAACATCAGGGTAGCCGGTTCCGACTACTTGCAGACTTTCTTTGATCTACTTGGTAACCGGTTGGTCTGCAGACCACTGAATGTCTCCCACTCCTAGGAAGTAACCTTGGAAATAAAAGAATAATCCGACTAGTAGCTGACCAAACTTGAACTTCAATGCATTATCCTGTTTGATTGATTTCAGATTCAACAGGAGTTGCCTTTGCATATCGGTGCAGAGGTCTAATGATGCATCTTCCTTGATCATCCGGTAAGTGGCATTTACCACTGCAATAGATACAAAGTTAATTCTGTTGGTAGAGAAAGTCGGGTATCCAATCACCATGCACGCATATTTCACGAGGTCATCCTTGATGGAATTAACAGTCATTCCTCGTGAGTCGCTCATTGAACCGGTGAGCTTGGACATTTCCGTCTTGCTAACCTTCCTTAGGGCTAGCACTTCCCCAGTATTGCAAAAATCGGTGACAGCATGAATAGCTTGTGGAGTGATATCATACATTCTCTCCAGGTACATCTTGTCACCATGAACTCTGCTCAGAATGATTCTAATATGATCATCTATGAAAAACTCAAGGATGTAAACCGCATTGTGAAGTTTCTTCTTCTCCAAAATGCTATACTCCAGTTTGATCTTCTTATCCTTCCCACAGAATAGACCTAGCTACGAGTGGATCACAAGAGACCCTAGGTCTTCGATTTTGCAGTCTATATAATCTGAAATCCCTTCTTCTACTATAACCCCAGCCGGTACTTGTGACAAAGCATTATATTTTGATTTTCTTTGAATGAAATCCATAGAATCAACAGTTGCACTAGAACTATCATGAGATGCGGAAGCCATGACAAAATAGAAAAATCAAGAAATATCTTTTGGAAATCAAGAATTTAGGGCTTGCAAATTCCACTTCGCCTTCCACTTCGTCGGTTGTTGAATCACCGGTTTGAGTTCTTCTCTTGATCATTTGATATTTGCTTCTGAATCTTCTTCAGGGTTTCGAGATTTCTTTGTACCGCAACACAAATCACTTTTTCGTCGCTCTGCACTTGAAAACCTTCTTCGCTCAAAAAAAAAAATGATAGTGAGAAATGATTTGAAAATTCCTTTTAAACATATTCCTCACCTACCGTAATTAATGCTCCACCATTAGGGCGTAAACCCTAATTTACCTTTTACCATTTTCGGTCTTCCGCCGAATGAGAGGTATCTCATACCAGTTAAGGTCTTTTATCGGTGTAAACTGGGGGTACGAAACATTTCACCGTTTGCTCCCCCTAAGCTTTTCTGATGCTTAGTTTGCCGGTTCCAATATTTCTACACTAGGTGCAGAAACCAGTTCCTCTTGCAACACCACTGGTTTCTTCTTCCAGGTTTTGTTCATATCCACTTGAACAATGTCAATATCAATCTTTCCTTCTGGAGTGACTGGTATATCATCTGATATGTTCTTTCTTGATCTACAGAATCTGGCCATGTGACCCGGTTTGTTGCAATGATAGCAGACCATTCTAGGTGCTCTCCAAGGTCCATTATTCATGTTTCCATTCTTCCTCCTGCATGTTGCAACAGTGTGACCATGACCATGACAGATCATATAGTTAGCTCTCCATCTAGTTGTCGCTTGATATACACCGCTTCTTGATTGATGATTGAAGGCATTAAACTAGTTGTGATTCTGGTTCACAAAAGGTTCAGGACCAACTCCTTGGGTCCTCTGAGGATATCTTCTAGTGTTGTTCATAACAGACCTGCACTCAGATGCTCTATGCCCAAACTTGTTGCATGCATAACAGTTACCACTGAATCTATAGGATCTAGGCTTGTCATTTAGAAAATAAGGAAAATTATTGTAAGCCTTACTCCTACACACATTGGTAGTATGTCCTTCTTTAAGACAGTTAAAGCAAATGGGTTTAAACTTTTTCTTACCTTTATCCTTTGATGTCGGTTGTTTCTTTGATGCTCCAGCATTTGTACCAGAGGTCTCACCTTCCTCATGACCAAAATAGCCAAGTCCATCAGTATTCTTGATAGGTTTGGTAGATTCAAGCTTTTGCTCTAGCTTGACAGTACTCTTGTTGAACTTAGCAAGTATTTCCTTTGACTCAGAGAGTTCTTTGGAAATAGCAACATTTGTTTCCATCAAGTTTTCATTTTCAGAGATGGCAATGTTCAGTTCTCCTTGCATGTCTTCCTTTTCCATTTTGCTTGCATGGAGTTGAGCAGTTAGGGCACTGATCTCTTGCTTCAGCTTGGAGTTTACATGATCTTTGTCTTTGACTAGATCTTCAGCTTTCCTCCGGTTCTCAAGCTCTTGGCACATTCAGATAGTCAGTCCTTCCAATTCTTTTCTCAGGTTGGAATTGGATTCCTTCAGTTTTTCTACTTCTTGAATCAGGGCTTCCATGTCCGCTTCATTAGAAGAACTATTTTTAGATAGCTCCATCAGCTTTTCAGCATGTTCTCTCCTTTTTTCTTGAGATGCCTTGTATTTGACCATAAAATCATCATAGGCTTGCTCAGACTGAGTGAGTCGATGAGTAAGTTCCCTCAATGTGTATTCCCCCATATCTCTTTCCAAGTGGTTAAACTTATAGAAAGGTTGGCTCTGATACCAATTGATGAATACTAAGAGGGGGTGGGAGGTGAATTAGTATGCCAAAAATCTTAGCACTTAAACACTTTGCTAGACTAACAGTGAACCGGTAAAATAGTTTAGCAGACAAACCGATTAGCACACATGCAAACCAAATAGCAAATAATGCATTCACCCACAGAAGCACAAATACCATAACACGAGATTTTGACGTGGAAACCAAATGGGAAAAACCACGGTGAGATGGAACTCACAAGTAACTATCTGCAGAATAGGAACCAGACCAGTTAAGGTCATACAATGTTCTTTACCAGAACAGATCCTGTTAGGAATCTCAATTTCTGTTAGGAGATAAGTCCAATTAAAGACTACCTTGCTATAGGATTTTAGATCCACAGATGTGAACCACCTTGTTAGAGGATTTACAAAAGGCTTTTGGGCCTACCCGGTTAAGGGCTATAGACTTGTCGAAGATGTGAGTAATCAACAAGTGAGTGATCTAGCAAATAGCACAAATTGCTTGATTAGATCCTTGATAGCTCGTTCCTAATGCATTCCAGCATTACTTTAGTCTTCTACACATTCATACTCTCTCTAACTCCTCAACCACCTTAAACCCTATCAACAACATCAACAACAACAACAACCTAAAACCCTAGACATGATGTCCTTATAAAGGAATCTGATTTCATGTCGGTCCAATAGGATTACATTACAATTTCCTAGGTTCAATGCATCTAGACATATTCTGTAACACGACACAAAAAGCACCATTAAAGTGTCGGCACCGTCAAACAATCGGTGGATGGTAACTCATCACAAATGCTGGTTGGTAACTCATCACAGAGTATTACCGATTCATACAAAATATCGGTTCAAGAAAAATACCGGTTGCCAGTTTGACAAAATGAAGACTAGGAAATATGTGTTTTGCTGCTTTGATCCTTCGTACCGCTTGAGATCCTCGAACCGCTTAGGGTCTACATACCGCTTCAGATCGATAATCACTTTCTGCAAAACACCAATAGTCTAAGGATTATAATGCATCATACCGGTTGGAACAGTTGCCAGTTGAGCCTAACTCATACAAATAAAATTAATCTCAATGCAAGTGTGTGTCCATCAATGACAATCACAACATAATCATCAAAAATGCCAACAAGCACAAGTATGCCAAACACAGAAGACAATGATTCTTTTTAAGCACCAATTGAAAAGTGTGAGTTGTCATAGTTTGTAAACATGCCAAAATGTTCTTTTTATTGCACCAAATCAAAATGTGAATTTGCTAGATTTTGTAAATGCATCCAGATGTCCTTTTTAGTGTATCAAAACAAAATGTGAATTGCCAAAGTTTGTAAATGTACCAAGATGTTATTTTTATTGCACTAAATCAAAATGTGAATTGCCAGAGTTTGTAAATGCAACAAGATGTTCTTTTTATTGCAACAATCAAAATGTGAATTGCTCCAATCAAAATGTGAATTGCTAGATTTTGTAAATGCACTAAGATGTTCTTTTTATTGCACCAAATCAAAATGTGAATTAATGCTAAAAAGAAGACAAACACATCCTGCAAGAACACGACTTAGTAGTTTCAAATCATTGGTCTTGGTCCCATGAATGCCACATGCTAAAAATCAAAGATTGGTAACACAAAAATCCTACATAAAATGGAATTAAAGAAAATAAAACTCAGGATTGTACCTTCAAATTTTACCAGACAAATTTGTTTACAATTGTTGTGCCTACGGTACCTAGTCAAAGAAGATTTGATTTTCTTTATTTTGTAATATTTTCAACCCCAAAAATAAAATTACAAAGAAGATACCCCTGATGAATTTCTAAGAGATTTCCCAAAGTGAAAGAATATTAGAAAAAGACATTAATTTGCACCCTAGAGAGTAGATTTATGGAAAGACATGAATTTTTTAAGATCTAGCTTTACGTTAATTATTTGACATCAAAATCAAAAGTGTAAAGAAGATACCCCCTATGAAATTTCAAGAGCTTTTAAAAAATGTAAGAATTTTAGAAAAATTCTCTGATTTGCGCCTGAAATTTAGAATTTGTGAAAAAATTAAAAATACGATATCTTGGTCAAAACAGATGCTACAAGTTTGAATTTTGTACTATAAACATGTTTTGTGATCCTTACCTGCTTTAAAAAAATCTCAGAGAAAGTTGTTGATTTTCTCCAAAAATCAAAGATTTATGAAAAATATTGAAACTACCATATCTCACTAAAAAATGATGATCTAAGGCTTATTTTTGGATTGTAGATTCGTGAGATGATCATTAACCTACAATAAAAAAAAGTTGTGAAGATAATCGTTTGGAAGATATGATAAAATCTTTGAACAATCTGCAATCTTGCCTGGAACTTGCTTTGCACAATGTTAGTCTTGAATTTTTTTAATAGAACACCAATTAAGATCAAAATACCTCTAAAATATGAATTTAAAAGAGAGGTGTGGATTCACATCAAGCTCACCATTTTTTTCATGGCTAAAATTATCATAAATAAGCTAATTAGGTTAACTTGAAAATCATAAAAACCTAACTAATTAACACATTATAAACACAAACATCAATGAAAGTCTACAAATAAACAATTAATCAAATGAATTTAATTAAAACTTCCTATTTGCAACTTCACTTTCATTGTTCTTCTCTTCCTTGTGAATTGTTGGCTCTCAATGTTGCGCTTATCAACCTACAAAATGGCACAAGAATTCGATGTTCGTTATTGTTGAAAATGGATACTCAATTTATAGATTTTGAGAGGAGATCGATTGAGAGGTGGAACTGAAGTGAGCTAAAAAGTTGATTGATAGTTGAATTGGGTTGATTGAGAGATAAACTCATTTGATTGATGAGTCAAGTGAACAGATTGATTAGATGAATAGATAGTTTGGTTAGTTAACTGAGTTGACTGATGAGTTAACTAATTTGACTTCATTGTTAGAAAAAGTTGATTTGGAGTTGGAAAAGGTGATTGAGGAGTTAACTAAATTAACTAGGGAGATAACTAAATTGATTGTGAAGTTGAATGAATTGATTGCCTAGGATTTTGACATATGTTGTAGGAAATTGATTTGAAATTCAAATTTGATTTGCATTTGAGTTGAATTTGGATTTTTGACTTCATGAAATGAAATGCACATTTTATTGAAATTTGACGAAATTAGAATTTGAGGATTTTGAATTTTGAATATTTGAAAAGAACAAATTAGTTAATTAAATAATTTAAAGAAACTATTTAATTATACAAAATTGAAAATTGAATTTAATTAAATAATTAAGATTATTAATCAAAGGTGTTAAAATTTCAAAATTAATTAAATAATAAATATTTAATTAATTATAAGAAAGGGGGTAAAATGATTTAATGATTAGAAAGAAATAGAATAATTGATAATGTTGATTTGTGAAGATTAAATTAGTTTTGAAGAATAAAAATTAGATTAATTAAATAATTATATAACTAATAAAGACGAATAATTAGTGGATTAATGATGAGACATTTTTAGGTGTCTATACTAGGTATGATAGATGGCAAAACAAGCTAATGAAATGGTAGTTTGATCAATATCTTTAATTCGGCTAAAGTGAAGGTCTATGTGACATGATTGCAAGGGGTGCAATTTATGATTTTACACTTATATTGTTAAATAGGAAACAAGTATCATAGGAACCTTCTAGTGAAAAGCCTAAATATATATAAAACAACTTGATAGATGTTTGCAAGTTAATAATTTTTTTTGTTTTTAATTACTAAGTGTGTTATTTTATCTTAAATTTTATTTAAAATAATAAATAAAATATTTAATTTTTTTGATATCTCTTTAAATAAAATTAAATCGAAATCAAAATTGAATTACATAAGAATACAATCTACAAAGAAGAGAAAAGTGAGGACGAATCATGTTTGATTTTCTTATCGTATGAAAGTAATGATTAGCTAAAGGAAGGATTAAAAACAACAATATTGGACTAAGATCAAGTTTTGAATTATATTCTATTAGGAACTAGACCTTGTACATATATGTGTGCTCTTTTGTGCTTATGTTCACTATAACATGTTGGTGTCTCTTTTGCACATTAAAGTCTACTATGACATGCCTATGTTTGATTCAACATGGCAATGTCTTATATTAGTGTGACCATTTTCTCTATATCTTTTTTTATGTAAAACCTCTACTCTTATTGGGACCTTCTACTCCTATCAAGATGTACTTAAAATACTTAAAAATACCTGGTGCCTAAGACACATTTAACAACCTACCTTAGTCAAATCCCTAGGTTAACTCAATAATAACATTATGTAGGAGGTTTTTTAGGTGTGTCTGATCCTATTTACAATTGTAGGTGATTATAACAATGGAGTGAATACTATGTGTAGCAATGGAGGAAGCCCTAGTTAGCTAAAAATAATTTATATATGCCTAGGGATTATATATAGGTAGTTGTGTATGTGAAGAGTCCTTGATGACTTTCATATCAATCCATCCCCGTGTTGCAGTCAATTTGATTGTTGGAGATTAATTAAGGCTTTGGGTTTGTGAAGGCAAGTGTTTGGGTAGGAAAATGGAAGTTTGAATGCACAAGATGCCAATGTCCATAATTTTATATGAAAGATAGGAGTGTGGTAGGCTAGTGTCTCAAATGGAATAAAAACTAAAAAGAAAGGAGGAACGTGTGTTTTTGCATGAAAGAGGTTATGTTCCTGTGAGAGATGATGGTTTATGGACAATTCGCA